>NC_045737.1:17550783-17596063 GCF_008692095.1 Etheostoma spectabile | reverse complement strand
TGTTGAATGATTTTTGTTGAATGCAACTTTGTAAAAACGCATCTGGTTTTATCGAGCCTCTTCCATCATGCAAACAAAATCGTACACAGACACACGTTAGATAAGCGCCAGGGCTCCTGGGCTCTACAGCACGTTGTTTTGTTACCAGCAAAAGCATTGCTACATTTCTCCAGCCGCTCTACAAGCTGTTTAAGAGCAGCTTTGCCAGCACTCCAATCTAGCCCAGGGCCGTGGCACATTGCTACGTGCTGTAGCGGCTTCTGCAGCAGGCTAAACCGTGCTTCCTCTCACCCTCCCTCCCCTTGCCTGGGGCTACGCGCTGTAGCAGCTTCTCCAGCAGGCTGAACCAGGCTTCCTCCTTCCTCCGCCCAGGCCACATTGCTACCTGGATGTGTGACGGCTAGATGAAAAAAGGGAAAACGCCGAATCTCTAGATGAGCTGCAGCCGAGCCGTGCCTGATTGAACCACGCTTAGTGAGAGAAAAAATGCTGGAAACCAAGCGATTGACCTGTTTGGAACACTAGTTCTGTGTCATGATGAAAAAGTAGAGATGATTGTAGACAAAAAGGAAGGAGATTTTAACTTTAAAACTAACTAAGTCTTTAGTCTAAGTTAGCATTTTGTACATTGATGCAGCCTTGTCATTGTCTCGTCCTTGTCATGGAAAAAAAGGTTGTTGACAAACAAATTTAGTCTTGTCTCCTCTGACAAAATTAATGCTATTTTGAAGTGCTGTTGTATTATCGTTTTTCCACACATAAACTTAATCTGACTGCAATCTGAGAAGGCTTCAATGGCCTCTTGATGGGGTCAATACTTGTGATGTGTGCAGCAAATCCAACATGGTGCTGGATGGAGGGAGTCTGTCTCTTTGTGGCTGCAGGCGAGATATGATAGATTGGAGACCAAACCGCAGAACCTCTCAGGTCTCTGCTGGGTGCCTGGGGCATCTACAGTTCAAAGTCCAAAGCACAAAGACATTTGAAGAAGACACAACGCTGGATGACTAAGATGCTATTTAATGCGTGTGAAAGAATCCACAGGGATACAGGGTTGGAAAGGTGAGGAGGAATGGAAGGAATGAGATAAGGATAAAGAAAGTCCATGTCTGTTAGAGAGCAGACTGTCAGAGGGCTCAAGAGCCAGTAAAGAAAAAAGAGGTTGACTGAGTATGTGTCATCTTTTCATCAGGGTTTATGAGTTGTGCTGTGTGACAAACATCGTTTTTACACAACATGTACAGTACACTTGAGAGAACATGGAGCCTGTGAGATTACAGTTTGCTCTACTGTGATTATATGGTGGAGAGCAATCCCCTAAAGTGTCCTACTTCTAGGGTAGAGATTAGGGATTTGTAAATAGGAAAATGTGAGTGAAGCTTGTTGATCTGATGCAAAACAGTGGTGTATGTGTAGAGGCCCGTGTACCCTGGTGCGTTTCCCTGGTGTTGATCTGCTCCTAAGTGGATTTAGTATGTGAACCTTACCATCCCATCCTGTCACTTTGCACACACCAACACACATGCATGCAGAGAGTTAATGCAAAGGTTGTGTGTCATGTAGTCTCGCTCTGCCAGACCTTCCAACACAGCACTGCGGAGGAGGTTCTGGCTAGTCCACACATCATTCCAGGATGAGAGAAAAACGTGCTCTCGTTTATTGGCATTTCTTTAAACCAATCACAATTGTATTGATGCTTGGGAAGGAACTTATTTTGGTGGAACATGTATACGTTCAAAGGTTGTTTTAGTCAAACCCAGATTAGACAGATAGTCTAGCCAGCTGTCTGTAACCAGTTAACCATAGTCCTCATAAATCCACCGTTTTTGAAATTACTACACAAAGAAACCATAAGGTAACGAATATCTATTTGAAAAGAATGACTATGTGTCATGTCAGGTTTCAACCCATCTCTTGATAAACAGTACTTTCCCCCAACGGTAATGTCTGTTTCTCTAATCTGCCTCTTTGCAGGTTTTGGAGGCTGCAACCAGCTATTACCAATATGCTGCCACAATCCCTTTCTTTTTCTGCAAATAAAAAGCTGTAATGCAATTAACATTGCTTTAATGTGCTTCTCGGTCACAGTTATTATTTCCCGTTGTCTGTATTTTGTGCAATGTATAGCTCTCTCCCACTCATGGCAATCTCAAATGGTCTGTATGTATCATGTCAGTATTTGTATCATGCACCGGCTGCAAGCCACTAAGCTGATAATCTAACTCGAAGCAGCAAATCCTACTGTAGTCATGCGAAAGTAAGGGACACAAGTGAATATGCAGTGAAAAGTGACCTCTGTGTACTCTGTTTTGATAGTCATGGGGCATCAGTGATCAATAGT
Source organism: Etheostoma spectabile (assembly GCF_008692095.1). NCBI lineage: Eukaryota > Metazoa > Chordata > Actinopteri > Perciformes > Percidae > Etheostoma > Etheostoma spectabile. Next base: position 17,593,722 of record NC_045737.1, on the reverse strand, counting down.
AAGCTAATCGTGAGTGCTGTGCCAGTCTTTGTTATTGACTGTGTAATGGAAAAAGTCTATACAAAAAAAGCTGCTGTTGACCTCATTTTGGTGCACTGCAGAACATTTTGATAGCTGTAGCCTAATAGGAAAGTTTATATTTAGATACAGAATGTTGTGCAAAATATTTCTACCGGAGAGGGCATGTACCTCACCTCTGATACATTCAAAAGTCGTTGCTTGTATCAGCATGTTCCATTCTATACAGTGTATTGTTTAGGACAAGAGAACAGCATACAGCATTTGTCACTGAGGTGTCAGTGGTGTATAACAAGCTGTGCTAACTGAAATCCCTTCTGCTTCAAAGTCTTTGGTGGTTTAAACCTGTTCCACACTTGTCACCTTCTAAACAACAACTCAAATCTCTTTGAATAGAATTTCTAGACATATCTCACTTATGTAACATAAAAGTCTTTGCTTTTTCTTTTCTATCACCCGTGTCTGATGCTGAGGTGGCAAGTGTGGACGACTCAGAGTGTGCAGACATTCGTTATTCTTTTTTTCGTAATATAATTTAGTTGAAAAGAGAAGGTGCACTGGCGATCAATAGCAGGTCAGCCAATGATGGATGGCTGTGCAATTACTAATTTCACTGTGAGACAAATAACTCCGTGCTCGGCCCTCAGAGTTGAGAAATGGAGAGAGAAAATGGCAGACCAAGCTACACGGGGAGCTTTGGCTCCACAATCCACTTCCCTATTCATACGGCCATTCATCTCTATTGCTCTGCACTCCCAGCTTTCACTCTCACTCTCTAAAGTATCATAATGACTGCTCGGGTAATCGCATGTGGGAACCTCTGTGTCTACTGTCGCTGCACAGACTTTACCACGACTTACGCAGCTTTATCTTTAGTAGCTACAGGAAATAAGGTCAGTCCAATAGCATTCAATTTTCACTGTGCTGTGTGTTATTGACGCACAATAATGGGAAAGGTTAACAATGAGGTATCTGCATTACCTGCAATGATGAGACAGCCCTTGATCCAAAATTGGAAACCCATAATCCACTTCAGTTTTTGCCCTGCTCATACATTTCAATTGGTATTATTTAACTGTTCAATAAAAATCCCCAAAAAGTGACATCACAAATGCAAACCAAAGATAATCTTTATTTCCCTTCAAATCAGATCGACAGATGCAGGAGAGGATGAGAGGAAGGTTGGGGGACGGGATAGGTCAGGAGGGAATGAGATGATGGGACCTGTGAAACTTTCCGGGTCTCACAACGCTCAGATGAACTCATTAGAAGTTAATTAATCACAGGTATCGATCTGTTGTCACTCTTCCAAGGCTCCACTACATTACAGGGCTCGGGTTCTGCTCAGGCGGTTTAAATGCTGAGTTTTCTTGTCTCCCTGCCTTCTCCACTGGGCTGTGGTATTTGTCCTGGCGCCGTGCTGTGTGTCAGCGTGTAGCATGAGATGGCAGATCCATGCCTGGGATGTGGGACAACCAATATTACTGAGTTCTGGTTAGGGTGAGACCTTAATTGAGTGTTAATGCAGTATAGATTTCCATAGTGTATCACATCATTTCACACCAAACAATCCATATTTGCCAGCCATTCTTTGAGGAGCAACAACATTTTACAGAAAAAAACGCACCCTCTGGTGACAATAATGGACGTCCTGTAGTCTCCACAAATTTGAATAAACAATTTATTTCTTGTATTTTTTTATGAAAACTTTTTTTTGCTTTGACTAGCTGCTTACTTTTCAGCATTGACAAGTGTACCTTCTCCTGATCTGTTTCTTAGTGTAAATTAAAATTTAAAATTTGAACATAAAATTGTACATAATTCCCAACATAAGTCAGATAAATTAATCATTAGCTACATTCTCAAGTGAGGCATTACACTCAGCTACTTAAAAAAGGGCCGGCATTGCATGCATAATAAAGTGCTTACTTCTGTACTAATTCATTGTAGGTTGTTAAATCTGCATTTTATACAGGTTATTTATTAGCTGAAGAAAAGATAAATGTGGGCAACTTGTACAGTGCAATTTACAGTTATGTATAATAATATAAGAACTGTATCTTCCCTCTAACTGGTAAACAAAAATAAAATTACAATAGCATTGCTAAACATCCTTGAAAATGCAATGGGTCAGTGCAAGTGCAGCTGTCTAAAGGACCATGTGTTAGTGTTAGTGACTCAATCAAAACACCATCCAAACAAACATCCCTTTACATAATTTGCAAATGCCTGGCTCGACAAACATTTATTATGAACTTAACCCATATTTCTAAGTCACTGTATTTCTTAGGGGTAATGCAGTCATGTTTGTCTCAGTTCTCTAATTTACATTTCAACATAAACCAAGATTGGAATTGAATATTCAAAATGAAAATTTCATTTTTAAACATAATAGAAAACAATATACCAGGTTAAATGGTCTTTTTATCCACATAACTGTCATTGATTTGATTAAACCAGGCAACTAACAAGTTCAAACAGGAGTTTACATTATTCACACCCTGTAGTTTTTTTCATAGGTTATTATTTAAATTATTTTGTAATATGCCGCAAAGAAGATTCACATAATTTACTACTGACTGAATAATACCTTGGGCCGTGGTTGGTCCAGTTAAGCCGCACCATGCCAATTTAAACCGTGAAAACATACTGTACGTTTTCACAACAGCTCGACAGAAGGGAATGGCAGGGCCAAGTCATGACAGCCTCTTTTAAATATTGCAGGCAGAAATAGTCCAAACAGAAACGACCACAGTGACCTGAAAAAGGCTGCAGGCAACAGGTAGCTATATTTGTGACTGAAACATCTCCAACACACCATCAAGATAAACAACTTTACCTTGCTGTGTGGTGAAGTGAAGTGAAAAAAAACCCACTGACACTATGACAGCACGGCTGCACTTTTCGAGACCCTGAAAACCCCTTTATCCCTCCACTAGCTCCCTTCTCTTATCTCCTATAGGAATTGATGTCAATAAATCAACCTAAAGGGAGGTTTCACTTCACACTGATTTGCTCATCAGTGGTGAGAGTTAGAAAAGAGACTCAGTTTTCTTTTGTGCCAAATCAACTAAGCAACGCGTTTTCCCCAAAACTACAGCCTACTGTTTTGTACATGTTTAGTCCTTCAAGATAATAAACTTTGTGGGTGCTGCATACGGTGCCTTGTCATTTCTCAGACTAATCCACACACTCTCTACACCGGTTTGTGCTCAGTTTAGAGTCCCAAATTCCCCGTAACATATCCACATTTGTACAGATCCTATCACCTGACCAATCGGTTCTTCTAACTTTAACCACTTGAGGTCAAATGCCTAACCTCAAACAATTGGCTATCCTAACCTATAAAGCCCTATATGGTTGGAACAACGGGATGTTGGAGCAGAGGGTACATTTTTTGGAAACACAAGGATACCGGACTAGTGGGCTGTAGGACCAAAGGAAATTTTTTGGGTTATTGAGAAGTCAGGACAATGGAGCGTCAGAGAAATGGGCAGTCCCCCTGCATACATGGAAGTGTCAAATGCAACTTACTAATGTTTCAAGTGAGCACAAAACAGTGTATGTTGTTTATTTCCACCCTCTAACACGACCCATAGGAGCATTTCACAAATTATGTCCCCTAGCAGTGGCAGAAAAGGAACACAATAATGTTGTGAAACGGTTGCAGTTTGTTTAGGTCTACGCACAAAAACTACTTCAGTTGAGAAAAAGATCATGGTTAAGGGTTAACGTCAGTACATCTGTTACATTACTTCACTTCCAGTAATACACAGGCCCGCAGAACATGACGAACATGAGGACACAAACCCTAGTCTCTTGGGTGACATTGTGTCTTATTGTGTTAAATCCACAATTACTGAAAAAAATTATTTTAATGTAATTCGGTTTAGCATAAATATATCAGAATTTTAACGAAAACTGAGCCGTCTTGTTGCTTCAGAAACACAGACAATCATTGCATTATTGAGCTAATCATTTAAAAATTCTGGTCTGGCTTATCTTAATAGCCGACTGAGGATATAACAGTTTTCTACATGCATTTCAATCATTTTGAGTGTTAGCTTTTCACTGAATGGCCGTTGTCAGTGGTTATCGGCATCATAGATATGGGTTAGAAGGTTCATGTTACACCCAGTAGGTTCAGGAGGAAACACAACTACTTGGTTAAGTTTAGGAAAATATTTAGGGTTGGGTTAAATTACTTACATTTGTGGCATTCGTTTAGGAAGTAATATAAGAAAGTTAACTTACGTAGCCTACGTCATTTAAAAAAAACGGTCAACATTAACTTCTGGTTTGACACAGAACATGAACACCGGTCTCCAAGGTGAAAGTCCTGAAAGTCGTGTTTGTTTAAAACATCAACCTCCCCAACCTTTTTTAGAATGACTTTCACTTTTCATACTACCCGATACAATAGTCGCTCGTCATACTGTACCATCTTGCAGCACTGTGGTCAAGCAGTTGCTCTAAGCAACTCATATTTTCGTGGAAGGATGGATGTTTTACATGAAAACGGCCTAAGCCAAAGGAAGTGGAGTATAGGGCCCTACCACCTAATACAAACAGCAACTGATAAAGTCCAATTAATCAGCTGATAAAATTCAAAGCGGGTGTACATTTGGACACATACCAGAAAAATCTGGCAACACCACAAGGCAGTTCCATCACATTCATTTATAATAACTAGTATCATTGTTATGATAGATCACAAAATGAGAGAATGTATGCCAGATTTAGCTATCAGTTTATTTCCATTTGCAGTCCCTGGGCAGGTAAACACAGAACCATCACCAGCCACTAAAAAACAATACTATTACATAGTCTCTATCACACTTACAATTATACAGGCAAATCTTCAAGCCTACCTCAATATATACATAGCCGCACGTTAATCCAGCTACAACTACAACTACAAAAAACAATTTAATACATGAATCATGGTCAAATTAATGTAGACCTTGGTTGTTCACCATGGGAAAAGACTGCAAGTGTGCAAGTTTTAAGCTCAGCTGGCAGCATATTCCAATGTTTGATAAAAGCAGATTTCCTGCAAAAGTAGTCTGCTGCAGTGGGATGTTTACAGTGGGTACGGAAAGTATTCAGACCCCTTTAAATTTTTCACTCTTTGTTTCATTGCAGCCTTTTTCAAAAATCAAAAAGTTCATTTTATTTCTCAGTAATGTCACTCAGCAACCCATCTTGACAGAAAAAAACAGAATTTAGAAATTTTTGCATATTTATTAAAAAACAAAACTGAAATATACATGGTCATAAGTATTCAGACCCTTTGTTCAGTATTTAGTAGAAGCACTTTTGATCTAATACAGCCATGAGTCGTTTGGGAAAGATGCAACAAGTTTTTCACATCTGGATTTGGGTATCCTCTGCCATTCCTCCTTGCAGATCCTCTCCAGTTCTGTCAGGTTGGATGGTAAACGTTGGTGGACAGTCATTTTCAGGTCTCTCCAGAGATGCTCAATTGGGTTAAGTCAGGGCTCGGCTGGGCCATTCAAGAACAGCACGGGTGTTGTGTGAAGCCACTCTTCGTTATTTTAGCGGTGTGCTTAGGGTCATTGTCTTGTGGAAGGTAACCTTCGGCCCAGTCTGAGGTCCAGAGCACTCTGGAAAAGGTTTCGTCCAGGATATCCCTGTACTTGGCCGCATTCATCTTTCCCTCGATTGCAACCAGTCGTCCTGTCCCTGCAGCTGAAAAACACCCCCACAGCATGATGCTGCCACCACCATGCTTCACTGTTGAGACTGTATTGGACAGGTGATGAGCAGTGCCGGTTTTCTCCACACATACCGCTTAGAATTAAGGCCAAAAAGTTCTATCTTGGTCTCATCAGACAGAGGATTTTATTTATCACCATCTTGGAGTCCTTCAGGTGTTTTTAGCAAACTCCATGCGGGCTTTCATGTGTCTTGCACTGAGGAGAGGCTTCCGTCGGCCACTCTGCCTAAAGCCCCGACTGGTGGATTGCTGCAGTGATGGTTGACTTACTACAACTTTCTCCCATCTCCGACTGCATCTCTGGAGCTCAGCCACAGTGACCATTGGGTTCTTCTTTGCCTCTCTCACCAAGGTCTTCTCCCCGATAGAGTTTGGGGACGGCCACTAGGAAGGGTTCTGGTCGTCCAAACGTCTTCCATTTGAGGATTATGGAGGCCACTGTGCTCTAGGAACCTTATAGTGCAGCAGAAATTTTTTTGTAAACCTTGACCAGATCTGTGCCTTGCACAATTCTGTCTCTGAGCTCTTCAGGCAGTTCCTTTGACTCATGATTGTCATTTGCTTGACATGACTGTGAGCTGTAAGGTCTTAATAGACAGGTGTGTGGCTTTCCTAATCAGTCCAATCAGTATAATCAAACACAGCTGGACTCCAATGAGGTGTAGAACCATCTCAAGGATGATCAGAAGAAATAGACAGCACCTGAGTTACATATGAGGGTCACGGCAAAGGGTCTGAATACTTATGACCATGTGATATTTCAGTTTTTCTTTTTTATAATTTGCAAAAATTTCTACATTTCTGTTTTTTTCTGTCCAAGATGGGGTGCTGAGTGTACATTACTGAGAAATAAAATGAACTTTTTTGATTTTTGGAAAATGGCTGCAATGAAACAAAGAGTGAAAAATTTAAAGGGGTCTGAATACTTTCCGTACCCACTGTAAGTCTGAGTTTAGAGCAGATCATGTGATTACAATGGCTGGTTTTCCAATGTTGAAAACAGTATTGTGTGTGTATACACTATGTGTGTTTCTGAAGGGGAAATTGCTTTTGTCTGCAGTCTGACCTCTCCTTAGTCCAATTTGCCTCAAAGATTTGTCATCTTTGTACAGACTGCAAATCTTTGGTGTTTTGTGTTTAACCCTATTGTACTGACCCAATAGTAAATTACACATGCACATGGACCATAGATGCACATGGAACATGAATGTATGTATCCGTCTGATTAACCATTTATTCAGCAGTGTTTCTTGTCTTGGGAGGCTGAGGTGGGCAGGTGAGGGTCATTGTTCAAATAGTAAATAAACACAATATGTCCAACTGCTTTAGCCACTTAATTTGCTTGACATTGTGGCAAAGAGGGATGCACATTTTTGGCTGACATTCTGTTGCACTGGCATAAAACTTAGTCTACATCTCAGGAGAGTACATGTGTGAGTGGATGTGGCTAGAAATAGAACTGTGTGTATGCTCGGTGCCATTGGTGTAAGAGCCAATAAGTTGAATACATTTTTTCTTTCCTTTTTCATGCCACTATGAAAAACTGAATGAGTGGATGAATACTTCATCTAATATGTGGTTTGGTTTATTTGGTTTTGAAACATAAAAAGGGACTAAGGCACCCAGCAGAAGCTAATTCCATTAAAAGTTTTCAATACCTAATTAAAACATTAGGGCATTAATCAAATAGTCAAATAACATATAACCATTATATTATATATACATATCAAATAATCAAATAATATATAAATATTGGCTACCTTTTTATCTATTTTATGTAGCATGTATATGAAGACCGGGATCTGTTGTCTTTTGGGCTACTCTTTCTTGTACATATTATTTGTACAGAGAGTCTGGCCACTCTCCATTGAAGTGTTAACTTAATTGAAGGCGGGTACTCTGTTGAAGTTTAACCAATCGGCAACGGTTGGTTGTGACGTCAGCTTAGCATCACTAGCGTTCGCCTTAGCCAGCTCCTTCAATACTAACGGAGCGAGCTGGAAACCTTTCCCAAACCCTGTAAGGAAGAGGGCCACAACACTACGGCCACCAACAACACTTAGCAAAGATTGTTCTTGCTCGGGCTTTAAAGATCTCAAATTATGCTTATTGCTTTTTCTTCATTCCTTACATTATAGGTTGTGTTAAATGTATAATGTATGATGCAAATTACACACAATGTTTAAACACATATAACATTTTAAATTCCAACAGTTGTCAAAGTGAAAAAGCCCAAAGTCCATCCAAAAGGGACTTAACATCTCCAACAGAAAACACAGTTCACAAACTGCTCCAAACATCTCAATTGTAGTCCAGCTTTTACTTCTGTGACAAACTTGCATCACTTTGTAACACATGTTATACTGCTTGTCTAGCTGCTAGCATGGCACTCCCTCATGCTTTGCGTCTGACAAGCTAGCAGTACTGCCAGAGCATGCGCAAGTACAACAAACATATGGTGTCTTCTGAAAAGTACCACATATACACACACATATAAACCTTTTCTAGTACAACCTCTAACTACAATTATAAACCTGGAAATGATCACAACATGAGCATGTTAACTTCTGGATATTTGGCAGCATTGCCACAACGGACTTTCTCCGCCGCCATTATGGAACTACAACTCTAACTAGCGCACAAGCTCAACGTCATAGTTCTCAGCCACTCCCTCCATTTTCTGATTAGACCGGTAAAAATTTGACCAGAGAAAACCTCTGAATATACAGCAAACCTAGACGTAGTCCTGAAGGAAAAGGAAAATTGACTGGAAGTACGTAGGAGGGCGGGGCCAGGCTATTATTGGGCTTGTGATACCATAAACGCTTAGTCACGTGTGCAACAGCAGCTGTAGATAATTCAAAATGTACACTTAGCAGTTACTGAGTGTCTTATTTAACCTGACCTAGCTCAAAATCTCTGTAGTGGCAAAGCATGTTGATGATCACATATGGTTTGTGTTCATGACTGTGACTGCTTTTTAGGTGAGACACTACAGGTGAATTTCCTCCGTATTTGTAATCATAACATGTCATATAAATCAGGCCAAGAATGACAAATCAATAGTTCTTTCTTTAAAAACCTTAATATAGTTAGGAATTTGACTGTACAGTTTAGTGTCTGTGGATGCTACAAAAGTGGACATTTTTTGTGTGGAGTGTGAGAAAAAAAAAAAAAAAACTTATTTTGAGAAAACGGCCTTTAAAGATTTTTTGGGCAAAATTCAACTAATTTCTATTGAAACCATGAATATGCAGACAAGATATGCCTTTAGGTCCGAGTAAGAGCCATGTATTAAACTATTTAACATCCAAAAGTTATTACTGCTTCATCCATCACTGATCATAACATCCAAAACAGCACATCAACGTAGCCTTTAACTGAAGACCATTACATTACAATCTTCAGACTGACAGAACACAATCATTACACAGCCTAGTTCCCCCGAGTTAGTTTACAGTCTACATATCCATGCCAGCACCGTAAGTAGGGCCCGCTTCCATCTCCTGCTGGTGTCTTTTCACTTTTACGGCTCCGCATTGCACTGGCAGAATGGACACTATTGGCTTCTGACATCCTAACCATGTTGTCATCCTACATCGACAGTCATGACTGTGTTGTGAAGCCACAATTTCTCCATCACAGCCAGCATGGCACAGGCACCCTCGGTGCATACAGAAATACCCATACTGGCTGAAGCCTCAACCCTGCTTTTCCCCACACATTCTTTGGACATCGGGCCCATATGACCGAGTTGAGGCAATTGTTGGCATTATGGGGGCCTCCATGCTGCATACACTTGACCAGGCTGTCACTGGACATCTGGTGATACACAGGGATGAGCTTCTGACCCACCTCCCATAATAAAAAAGTTCCTGTGTGCAGTTTATGGCTCTCTAGCTTGTCTCCCCATTCTGCTCTGCTCTCCTGTACAAACACCAGGTTGGACTACACCTAGTGTGCGTGGGATTTTCATCACTAGACATGGAGTAGAGGAGACCTGCACATATGTCTTCCTTCAATTGATCCACTGACCCTTGTTTATTTAGAGTGCCCCCCTGTAAGAATTCCTGGCGGTGAGCTTACCTTGACCTCTGCCCCCTAACTCACACTCAGCACTCAGTTTCCTAAGCGCTGTGCCCATGCGCTTGTGAGAATGATTTATGCAATCAAGATTGACTATTTCATGCCCAGTGTATGGGTTGAGCGCACCCACCTCCTTGAATGCTGCCCTGTACGCATTTCTCATCACCTCAGTGTAGCGCAAATGATGTTGAGACAGAGTAGATGTAAGACAAGACTTTAAGCCCTGTCCCTGCTCAGTTAGGACAAATTAAACCACTGATCAGTTCATTCAGACGCGCAACACAAACTATTAGCCAATGCTGTGTGGCGCTCTCATTTCCTCCACCGTGTGTTCTCCGAACGACAGTTTACACATGTGATGGCATTTCATCAGCTGCTGTCTTAGTTTATAATCCACTGTGTCTTCTTGCTAATAACATATGTTTTCGTCTTCTCTGAGAGGATTTTTGACGCACTTCTTTCGACATTTAGAGCTACCGCGGAAACGTCAGAGCATGTCACATGACTCTTCTGAACAAATCACGTTCTCAGAAATTTGCATCAGCCAATGAGATTGCACATTTAGAGTTAAATCGCCCCCTTTACTTTCACGATTGATTGCTGATAAAAGGAAATTACCATATTTGGATCCGACAGCGTTGTACACGAGAGAAAGAGAGCTTTCTGGGCATTTGTGATAACAGGGTGCAGAGAGCGATTGCAAAGCCGCAGGACAATTTAGACGCCAACTTCAGTTGAATTTAGGAAAAATCTACCAATGCAAACAGACAAAGTGCAGCCAAATAAAGACCTAAATGTGTATTTGACTTTTTTCCACCACAAGTCTGAAAGAAGACATGTTATTGAAGACAAAATCTCAAAATTGACCAGTGAAAAATGTTTTTGCCTGCCGTGTCTCGCCTTAAGCACCTGTAGAAAGGCCTTGCTGAAAGAAAAAAGAAAAAAAAAGATACCATTCTCCTCTACCTTGTGATCTATTTCAAAGTGTTCTCATTTCCACAGCAGTGGTTATACTTAGTGACTCCCAGAAGTGAGAGTGAGGGTGGAAAAGTGCTGAAAAAGGTAGCCTACAATGTGTGATACATCCACCTTCTCTGAAAATAACAGAATAAATGTTTCAACAGCCTCAGCCCTAACTAGTTCATTATGTAAAGGTCATCTCTTCTCTGGTTACTGGCTTATGTCAACTTAAGTCTTATCTTAATATTGACAGTAGCCCACCATGATATGCATTTTTTTTGGCTCCCTGAAAATTTAATTTTTGACAGCCCTGACAAACATTTACAAGATTCTGTATAGTCATTACCCCATCATACATTTGCACTTTGATTGCAGAAATGTGACTGCATTTATAGTGTGAGATATGGTGCCCTACCTTGCCCGACACAAGTGTCTTTGCTAGTTTAAGAGACAGTTGTTATTTTCCTATCCAGCACCCACGTCATTTAAATGGCAAATGCACCTGCCTCAATCTTTGCGCCTATGGGCGTGCTGGTCTTGCAGGGAGGTGTGTTCAAGTGAATAATTGGTGTATTGTTATCTTGAGGCAGCGGGAAGTAGTCGCGCCATTGACCAACAAAAACCTGGTCTAAAGTTAATAGGGCAGCATGTTACGACCCTTAAGTTTTACGACTAGGGCATGCTAGGAAGTAACAAATCATAAACTTACAAAGGAGAGACTAAAACGTCAAAGTACCGTAAAAATTCTTTTGTTACACAACATAAATATATGTATATATTTATCTACACATATATATGGATGATGTTAAACAAAAAAATAAATAAACAGTAACCCAACCAAAAATAGAAGCTGTAAAAAACGTCAGGGTCTCCAAGGCCAAAACAACAAACAAAAACCCATTCTACCTGAAAAGAAAATGGCAACTTAGCTACAGCGTCAAACCAAAATACACAGTGCTAATCTCCCAGACTGCCCACAAAACAGGAGAAAAAGGGGGTCAAAACAAATGGCAGAGAACCCTTAGCAGCTTCAGAAAACAATTCAACCATTTCCCAAATAATATGTGCCAGCAGTGAGCGGTTCCACTAACTACTCCCAGCATGACAGGAAGTTGGGGCAAAAGGAAGAGGGCGGGTTCTTGGACCTAGGAGCTTTTATGCAGCCTCTCTGATAACATGATTGAAAACACCTGTTGGTGATCAGGCACTCAGGGGTGGCAGACCTGAACCACATAAACAAAACAGTTCTCTTCCAAAAAGAGGCCAGAGTAGCATTAGAGAACGTAACGCAGCATTTCATTGTTGTTTTAACAGTGAATTAGTAAAATGTGCCTATGGCTGACACACTATGCTTGTTACACGCGCACACAGGGAAGCAGAGCAGCACACAAACATGCAATAGATTAGAAATACAAATATTACAAATCCGCAATCATAATAGCAATGTGCCAAGGCACAAACATGCCTGGTTTTAAAAGGAAATGCAAGATAACACAATGATTGGTTTCTTGCATGTTACGCCCAATACCCTTACAACCCTTTTGAACCATACGAGCCCTTTTCTCCCATGTCAAACTAGCAAAAGTGGAATTGGACATGCCCTAAACAGACCTGTGTATCTCTCAGTGGCCGCAAGATGCTCAGAAGGGACAAAAGCAGACTGACTGAAAGGAAACTGTTCTTTAGAAAAAACTGTGTGGCCTTTAAAAGTGCCGGTATGTTTTCAACTCTCAGCTGGAGTGAGACATGCATTTGCGGCGCCCCGTCACTGTCGCTGCCACTAACGCCGCTGTTTGCGAGTTAGTTCTGGCGTGGATCGGACTAGGTGGATGCTGCCCGCAGGGCCTTATAGCCGCATTGGTTCGATGTTTAGCAAGTGATACCGCCGTGGGGGAGGAGGGCGGCATGGTGGAGCTGGAGTCGGGGCTTAGGGAGGCGCCGCCGTAGCCTGCAGGGTACCATCTCCTCGAGCAGACATCTTGATGCCGCTGTTGTGACCAAGGCGCCGCTCTCCAGGAGGTGTGATTCCCCATCCCCTACACTACATACAGCTTGTGGCTGTACTGCCATCGTCCTCCATCAGTAAGTGGGCATAGAACTGCTGGCGACTGGCGGGGTGCCAAGGCACGTCTTGAAGCTCGGGTGGAGATCTGGCGGCAGTATGTAGCTGGTCCGTCAGTCGGTACAAAGGCCAATATTGCTGTTCTTCAAACTGCATGTTGCTGAAGAAAAATAGAGAGCAGATCTTTGGTCTCGCAGCTGTAATATACAGTAACTTTGGACGTAAGAGAGGCCCGTGCAGGGCCCAAGGGCGCAAAAAAAATCTTCACAACTGCATTTACGAGGGATAAACCCAATAGCAACACCTCTTAGAGGGCGAAGCCTATTCAAAATAGAAGCAATAATTTCAGAACAAGTTTCTCTCGCTTGTCTTCAAATCTGCCAACTTCCTTCTAATTGTAGCTTCCATATCTCTGAATTCAATCATATCTGCCCCATATTTGTGATTATAAGATAAAGATGATTCAGTCTTGTATTACAAGCACCACAGTGCAGCAGCTAATATTCTCAAAGTCTAGTGTGTCTTTCAGAAGGAATAAAGCATAACCACAATGACATAACATACATTTACTAAACTATCTTTTGTCTTTGCAAAACAAACAGGAAATATAAAAAATCAGCTGTAGTTTTACTAAGAACTGTGCTCTGCTCATTTCAACACAGCTGATTGCTGAATCTGCCAGTGCTTCTATACTTGTCAGCGACCCATAATCCTTGCCACAGAGCAGGAAGTGATTACATCACATGCAGCTTGCTGTCACAACTGATTTTAAATTATGTGTAAGAAATCTCATATTGTCTGACACTTTCTTCTCCTACTACTAGGCATGGCAACAACTATAAGGCTAACTAGTTTAATGTCTGGGTTATTAGTTACTTTAGGATTAGCAGTCACTGGGTTAGAATAAAAGAAAATCTATTTTGGAGATGAAATTGTGTTTCTGGGAATGTACTGTATCTCTCCCTCCAAGCTCTTAGCCTCCAATCACTGTACTTCCCTCGGCTCTATTTTGTTGTCAAGCTAGTTTGTAGTCCACGCTGCGCCAATCCTCTTGTGATTAGGAAATGCACTTCTCTCAAATTACAGGCCTGGATCATGTTATTTCCTCATCTTGCTGATTTCACTAAATTCAAAAAGACTAGGCTCCATTAGCTCTTCATACTATTTCCAATGGGCCATTAGATTTGTGCTCTAACCTTGAAAGATGTGTTGGTTGTACCGAGTCTTTGAACCCATTACCTCATTGTCTACTCTCACTTGACTGATTAATCCTCCTTTGTCTCCAACTCAGGATACTTTGGTTGCTTATTCCCAGGTATCCAGGGGTGTCTGGCCTTGAGGCAGTGCCATTTCCCTGGGTCTAAATAGCCAATTAGCTTAGACCTTGGAAACCACAGTAACGCAACCATTAGTAATTAGCCATTGACATTTGGCTGTTGTAGAAATGGGGCAGTAGCTTGATATTCAGACTGAATAGCCATTTCTTTGAATCACTGGGGAAAGAAATTGAGAAGAGGGTGGTGATTCAGAACATTGGAAACAGGTTAATAGAATAATTAAGGTGTGACCACTGTGATGGATCATGCTTTTTCATCAATTATTTTAATTCTTTGTCTTTCAGGGATTCTTGAAAGGGTTTCATCTCACAAGATCATTCAAGCAATTCAATAGGTATGTACTTAATGTATGGTATGGATTTAAATAATATTTTCCCTTCATCTTTTTTCAAATCATTTTGTAATCTAAACTGATGGAAGGCACTAACCATTATGAACACAGAATATAGAATATGTCCACCACGTCTGTTGAGATTACTGCACAGGGAAGCACATAATTATATCTACGCTGAACAAAAAAAGGCCACTCTAATATGTGCAGTTTTACTTTATTGGTGGGGTCCGGGAGGGGTCCAAAAACCAGTCAGTATCCGGTGTTATGGTCAGGGTTAGGGTAAGGGTTAGGGTTCAGCCATCTCTCTCTCTCTTGACCTGACTGCAGTTTGTCGTCATAAGTAAGACTTGAGAGGGAAAATGCTCACATTCGATGGCGTCTGGCACTTTGGAGAGGGGTTCTCTTCACAGATTCAATTCAATTCAATTTTATTTATAGTATCAAGTCATAACAACAGTTATCTTGAGACACTTTACAGAGTAGGTGTAGACCACACTCTGTAATTTGTAAAGTCCCAACAATTCTAGTTATTCTCCCAAGAGCTAGCATAGTGCGACAGTGCTACAGTGTGACAGTGGCGAGGAAAAACTTCCTTTTAGGAAGAAACCTCGGTCAGACAAAGGCTCTTGGTAGGCGGTGTCTGATGGTGCCGGTTGGTGGTGTGGTCCACAGTGAAACTATAGTAACAGGTAGTAACAGGCATTTCTGAGACGGGATGCAAACAAATGGAAAGGGAGAGGCGAGAACGCATTCATGGATAAACCCTAACCCCAAGCAGGGCAAAAAAGCAGCAAAAAGAAACACTCAAATGTTTTCTTAAATTCAGAAATTGCGCCAACTGAAAGCCTCAAAAGGATTTGAGGTGTTGTAGAATTGGCTACTTTTCTCGTTAGCCAGTGAATAAAAGTATAAACATAGCTCAAATATATCAAGTAGTATAGACGTGAGTTTATTGTTGCCATCAGAGTACTTCCTGTATACTCTGCATGGTCCGCAGGAGGGATAGTTATTAATAGATGTTAAATTAAGACAAGCAACAGAAACCCTGTCCCAAAAATATAATGGCTGCAGCTGACACTAAGACCCAACCTGTGTTTGTTATTACAGGGCAAATAGAAGGCAGAAGAAAGAATAAGAATTACAATTCAAGCTTCATCTCTAAGGATAGGTGTGAATCCAATGTTCAGTAAGTGAGTCAGGAGTTGTGACACGATGGGTAGCGGTGTGAATCTACCTTTCAGCAGAACATCAACATCTTGCCTCTGACCTACATTCTCAGAGATGGACAATAACAGCAGAGAGAATATTGTGGAATTAGGAGCAAGCAGGGCAATTTTATCCGGAAGTCCCGTCTGTGCGTGTATGCTCACAGTTCCTCCAAATCTCCCAGGACAATCACTCATATTACTAGAGGCAGAGGATGATTTTTTTCCGGCATTTCATTTCTCAATAATACAGCTATTGTTATTTTTGCTATTCTATGAGCAGAGAGGTTTGGAGGCACAGTCAAATATGTCAAGCTTTTCAAAATCTATTTTTCATGAGCTTCATGGCCTTCAGAGAAAATTGCAATAAATTCACCGGTCCATATGTGAATGGATTATTTCTGGGAAAAAAGAAAATCTACATCCAAGTTCATGCAGTTGCCTTTAAAACCATCAAGACGAATATGGGCATTCAAGCCTGGGTTAAACAACTCCAGATAATGTAGAAAACCCCCTCCACTTATACTGTCTAATAATGCAATTGCTACCAATATTTAAATCTGACCAACAATGATCTATAGTCACTGTAAAGAAAATCACATTACATTTGGGAATTTAATTGTGGTTATGTTTAACTGCATAGGCGTAGGGAAGTACTACAAAATACAAAATAGACAGTACATAATGTTTTACTGTGATGTTTGACAATCAGTTTGGACTTTGGCAAAAACCGTGCTAGTAAATACACAATACGACACGACAGAGTTTGATTTTCCTCTCGACAAACTGATTTCCAACATGAATATTGCTTGTTATTTCTGAAAGTATACCCAATTTAGATAATGTCAAATGTTGTGCTGTTTCCAGTGGAGCCTGTGTAAGTGGAGTCACAGTGTAGAGAATAAGTAACAAAGGAGGAAAGAAGGATACAGTGTAGGAGGTGCATTCAAAATGCCAACAGCTACAGCCTTATCTGTAAAACACCCAGATGGCATTTACCTGACAGCAGGGCAGTGGACAAGTATAGAGCATATGCCTCCCATCGACTCTCCATTCCTTGTGTTTCCCTCCTCCTTCTTCTTGTCGTCTTTGTCTTTCCTTTTCTGTCTGCACCAATTGCCTCTACCTTCATCCTCCCCCACCTCCCCTAAACCCCTCTCCACCGCTCTGCTACTACTCCTGATCAGCCGCATCGCAGGCCAGGACGATTGCTTGTGCAAGACATGGGCCTGATAAATGAAGATCTAGACACCTGCCACAGAGGGGGCCCTAGAGCTCATGGGGGGCTAAACCACCACCATTGATTGTGCAGCTTCAACACACTGACAAAAGGCCAAGATCACTCATCTTGTTAAAAGCGGATTATCAGCCTGTTTGTATCTTGTTACACCCATAAAGATTTTTCTTCCTCCCTTTTCTCTCCCATTTTAACACATGAGCTGTTTTTCTTTGGCCTAATTTGCTGAACGGATAATCCTCCACATTGGGTTTTTGTCTCCAGTGGAACTATGGATTTAAATGCTGTTTAGTATTGTCTTCAGCTGAAATGGCTGAGAGTGTGAAGATGATGCTGATTCATTAAGTGGTTGCTTTGATTTTCTGGCTGGCAAATAAGACTTGTATGGTGGATGTGTTGTTCAGATACATGCCTTGTCTGGTTTTTGCTGCAGCAGAGAGATTATCTATTCTGAACCTTGGTGGTTGTCGTAGAAGAGCATTTTGTTGGATCCAAGAGCTGAATTAAATCCAACCATCTTCACCTCCAATGTGCTGCAAATGGGCCAAACTCATGTAGATCTTTTGGACATCTAAATTCTTTCATTGCTTGATTCATATGTGTATTTTAGTGTGTGCATTTTCTCAGTACATGTATTTCCTTTTAAAACCTCTGTAATGATTAACATCCTGTATGTATTCATGAAGTAATTACTGTCATGGTTTTGTCAAGTTTCTGTTGTATTTGTTTTCATGGACTTCCTGTTTATTTTGAAATCCACTTTTGGTCTTCATTTATTTCAGTTGTCTTCCTGCCTTTCTTTGTTTCCCCCCTGTATGATTACCATCTCCACCCCTAATTTGATTCACCTGTTGTTTTCAGCTTCCCTAGTTCCCAGTGCTTAAATACTCACCATTCCCACTCATTATTGCCAGATTGTAGTTGTCCGTATGTCACTCTCATCAGTTATTTTCCTTTGTGTTTGTTTCCCTGTTATTTTTGGACTTTCGCCTGTTTCCTGATTACAGTTATTGCCTGCTCCTGTTGTACCTTTGCCTACCTCAGTGTTTCTGGACTTTTGCCTGTTTATTGACAACAATCATTGCCTGCTCCTGCTGTATCTTTGCCTGCATTGTTCTTGGAACAATAAAACTACTTACCTGGGATTTCCTGTCTGAGTTGTGCATTTGAGTCCAGCGTTGTTTGTGATAATTACACTTGAAAGTAAAGAAAAAAATGAGACAAGATGGTGTGGTGTTCATGGTGCAGGATTTAGTCTTCCGTTTAAGGTTTTATAAGAAAATTAGACGTGAATGGGTATGCTATTTCATATCTGTCATGAAGGATTGTGTCATCTGCACAATGATTAACAAGCTGCCCAGGACAGGATGAAAGCACACATGTAATAGTGTGTGCATATTGAGAAGCAGGGGTCTAAATCACATATCACTGCCAAATCCCAAACTCGCTGGTACAGAGCCCATTTACCTCCTTACGGCTGCTCCATGTAATTACAACAAGTGGAGGTTAATCTTTGCTTTCATTTATCATAATAAAATTCAATCAGGAGAGACTTTGTTGCAGATATGCAAAGATTGATTGTATGAATGCATGATATGACATGTACAGTCTTTGGCGATCAGACTCCATCATTATGAAACAATATAAATATATATATATATTTAGGGGGTTAGTAAGCCAGAATCTGATCCCTTGATGGAGTCTGGACACTGATGGTGGTGTGAGGAACTCAAAGACCAAACCGAGGAGCCAATGGCAGTCTTGCCTGAAGAAGACCCAGTATCCATGCGTGATGAAGACCGGAGTAGCAAGGGGTGGAGGAGGGTTGTGCTCTGAGCCTGAAATGACAACTGAGCAGCAGAGAGAGAAAAATTACTGACTGGTTATAAGTGAACGTCTCTAACAGCTGTTCAGTTTAGAAAAGAGAGAATATGATTAGTTTAGAAGTCCTCCCGCAAGAATTTACGCTAAGCTCCATAAAAATAAAAAGTACAACTAAAAACATTGAAGCTTAGCTTGGACTAAATTACGTACAGTAAATTGCGCAAAATCAAATAAAAGTGGGACATTATTGGAATAACGTCTAAGCAGGGATGTGAGTTGCCACACTGGTTTCATTCTAAGCGAGGGAATACAACAAAGCTCGTGAAACAGAAGGCTGTAAAGGTGTCATATAAATATATCGATAGTCTTAAAGTAAATGTAATGAATAGCTCTATTAATCATAGGCTGAAATGTCTTTTCTTCCCAGAATACTGTCTGAAGTATGTTAATATAACGTAGCTAATAACATGTGCATGCAGAGCTCACAAACAGAATGATATGCAAGGGCTAAATGAACTTTAAATGGATAACCTCTTCAAGAAAGCATGGGAAAAATATACATTTCCCATACTGATAAGGTTTATGGGATGACTTTTAAGTTTTACTGGCTACATGACAGTCACGCATATGTGTTTTTGATTTATTTGTTACATATTGTATTTGTGTTGTCAGTTTGATCAGAATCCAATGATGCAATGTGTTACCAAAAACACATCCACCATTGGTTATGGTTGTCTTGACCTAAAGCAGTTTTGCTGAGGTCAAAAGCCATTTACAGCACATGGTGAATAGATATGAATCTTTAACTGTTTAAACATGTATACATATGTACATGGAGTGATAGATGGTTTCGAGGAAAGACAGAAAATCAGACAGTTAAGTCTGAATCACCACCCAAAATTCAAATGTTGATTAAATAGGTCAGATTTGGCTCCTAGTGAAAATGTGTTTTTTTCTTAAGCTCCATGAAACAATTCAAATTGGAGTGATAGAGGTGGTTATTACACCACCATTAGCGCTGTAATAAGGGACTAGATAATCAAATTAAAGGGAGCAATGGGAATTTACAAAGCTTGTGATGATCACCACATGTATGCCTGATGCTATTCTGTTGTTCATCTGCAATGAACATTTTCATTCATTGAACATAATAAAAATGCAATTTACAAAAACTACAGTATGTGAGGTGATGTTCAATGAAGCATAATTGTGTCATTTGTGCCATGATATATGGCTGTCATTCCCAAGAAGGTTGGAAAGCATATATGTAACTGTGTGGTAGGGGTCTAATGACAGATCAGTGCCAAATCCTAAACTTGGCACAGAGCCCAATTACCTCCTTGAGCTCTTTGTCCAAGACAAGCACTCAACACACAAATGACAAATTAATCACACAGAAAATGGAACACCAGCATGTAGAAATCACTTGTACACAAATCCATTGTGTTGGAGTGGAAGTTGCTGCTTCTAATTACAACCAATGGAGGTTAATCCCTGCTTTCGAGAAAAAAACAACAACGCAGCAGTGCTTTCCCTCAGTGTACCTACTGCATCTACAATGTCTGAAAATATGTGCCAACAGAAAGGATATCCAGCCTACCTTTTATCCACAAACCCTCATTCTGCTGCTTAATCCTAATGACATCCAGTAAGAGGCCTCAGCTGCTGCGTCAAAGCAACATATCATTTTCCGCTGATTGTGAGGAGGGTTATACCATTGAATATAAATCCCAATCATTCAGAAGGGTTATCAGATATTTGTGAAATAATCATCATCCTGACCCTAATTGCAATTGAACTGCAATTTGCCTTAAATTGTTTGCCTTTGATTGGCTGATTTATTCTTACTTATTGCTTGTAACAAACCCTTAACTAGGCTATTCAATGTTACAAAAGTATAACACCCGGTCTGCCATTCCTAACTACATTCATATTATATGAACAAATCTCCTGAGTAATTTTGGGATAAATATAATTGCGTTTAGACGTCTGAATAAATGCCATCTCCAAGTTTACAAATTGCTGAAGATGTTGCCACTAGGGTCTCCGCTATTACCATCTTACAGGAGAGCAAGTCAAACAGGAAGAGCTCAACAGGATTGCATTAGTGATGATGTGTTTTCCCTGCAATGTTTTGGGAAATGAAGACTTCTTTGGGGGGTAACATTTTAGTTAATTGTACTGACTCGTGGTGTATGGAGTCAACCGTGCCAAGAATTATGTGAGCCACAGTGACACCTCTTGAAGTTAGTTTCACAGATACAGATGTTCATCTGTTGTTTCATGTGATCCTGTGACGTTTGTTTTCCACATTTTCGCAATTTAAGAATCATTCGCAAGGGTTGAGTTCTTCTCTGGTGCAGTAGTCAAGGAAAAGGTATATTGCAGCAAAGGAGGGCTCGCAAACACAAAATACAATCCACATTCAAATCCTGTTCACGTAAGAAAATTGATCTACATTTCCACCACGACGATCAGGAATCATTATATGAATGCCAGTGAATGCCAGATCAGAAATAGAACAATCAACACCTGCAAAGTGTCTTGCAACAGCTAATTTGAGCTCAGCATGGCAGCATTTGATACGTGCAAGAAAGTAGACATCATTGTCTACCATGTTTCTGACTCAAACATTATTGCAAATGGTTACACAGTTATACAGGCCCAGCTCTTTGAGGGAGCTCTTCAAGAATTCTAGAAGCACAATAGTTCTACTGACAAAGTCAAAAATACCAATGCTAAAATAACATGAGGAGGTTGGAATGGTTCATGCAGTTGCAGCAGCAAGCATATGTTGCCCTCAGGATTCAGTGGAGTAATAGTGAGAACTCTTTTTGAGAGCTGAAGTCCTGGCATCACGTCCGAGCTGAATGTAACTCACTGCAACCTCTCATAACCTTTTAATGGCCTTGCCCCATCTTACGTTTTAGACATGCTGACTATTCGTAATTATGGTAGGACGTTGAGGTCATCCAATCAACTTATGTTGGAAGTGCCCAGGTCAAAACTGAAACACTGGGGTGACCGCGCTTTTTCGGTTTCTGGACCTAAGCTCTGGAATAAGCTACCCAGTGAGATGCGTATCGTCACTGACCTGGGCCTTTTTAAATCAAGACTTAAGACGCATCTTTTTAAAGTGGCGTTTGGTACCTAGTAATGTGATGGCGCATTTATATTGATTTTGTTTTATTGATTTTTTTGTCTTTTGTCTTTTTCTTGCTTTTCTCATTCATTGTTGTGTCTTTGTTGTTGGTGTGTTGTTGTTTTGGATCTGTGATTTTGTCTGTTGTGAAGCACTTTGGTTTGCCTATCGGTCGATGTAAGGTGCTATATAAATAAAATACATTTACATTTACATTTATATAAGCTTTTCTTTCATCCATCTAAGAACAAGAAGCATTTTGCTGGGCTTTGCTTTCCATACTGTAAGTCAATTTCGGAGAAGACAATGGAGACACAAATGGGCTATTGAAGTGACACTTTCACACCCCACAACCCTGCGCTAATCACCATGATGCCTGATTTGGTGTGAATGCAGCCTTAAGCGAGATTTTGTGGTTCTGCAGAGGCTTCACGCAGAGCTTTCGCCCTAGCCTACGTGAGTGACACCGTAGCCTTGACGTTTATACTTGTGCGGAGGCGTGTGTGTCACACTCTTTCAAGTGCTCATATTATGCCCATTTTCAGGTTCATAATTGTATTTAGAGGTTATATCAGAATAGGTTTACATGGTTTTTGAAAAATTATTGATAGAGTATTGAGCTTTCCGTTTTAGCAACAAGAGTGAGGATTTACGTGTAGTTACATTTTTTTGAGAGGTGGACATCAGGCCAAATCGTAGGGTCTGTGCCTCCACGTACCAATGTACATAGCCACAATGTGGATTTAACACAGAAGCATAAATCAAGCATTATTGTGAGGGTGTCAGCGGAAATGACAATATACTTCTGATAACTTCAGTGGGGTGGTACTGTGGAGAGCGGAGCTTGTCTGATTCATCCAGAAGACTATATGTGAGGCAGATTAAGTCAAAGTAAAAAAGTAAAGTAACAGATTAAAAGACTGCTATCCCAGCTGAGATCTCATTAAGAACATGTGACTGCTTCTCTTTTAAAGGGAGAGAGTGATGTTTCAAGCCTCCTGACTTGCCATCAGATATGCAAGGAACAAAGATTAGTGGTTTCAGGAAAGGTTTAGAGTGAGAAAAGGAACCAGGGATTCTAGCAATAGTGGGCTTTTAAGCAGTTAAACTAATTTGTGCCTCCTTACCAAGGTCTATGGAAGAGGGTTGTTTGCTGTTGTTGGTAAGCCCATAAAATGTTTACAGTGGTTGTCAGTGTTGAACACTCACAGGGGTTTTGCAAATCACTTCCTGTTTTGCTTAAACATGGTGAGACGTATTGAATATGGGTCACAAACTTGATTGAATTAAGCTGCTGTGTCATTTAGATGCTTGCTCAAAGCTGCAACACAGTCTTCTGTGCCTGTGCATGAACACTGAAACCAAGTGGGGAAAATCACTATGTAAATGTGCCTGAAAAACAGAACAGCCAGCCCAAAACCACTTGAATGTATTGCATCGCTGAAATAAAGTGAGAAAATGCATCCTTAATGTTAACTGGCAGTTTGCCCACATTAGGAAAATATCAAAAGAAAGATGTTGGAAAACAAAACATCTTACCAGCCATGTGCGCTGTCCATGTGTAATTAAAGAAATTGATGTGTTACAGTTTAATTGCTCAGGATCTGTATCCATGCATGTATAATAGGATCATCCACAGTCTGGATTACATACATCACTTTGATGTCAATATCGCTGTACTGATTCGTATCAAAGCATGCCATCTTTCACAAGTCAATATCTTCCATCTATATAAGCTGCTTTGAAGTTGCACCACCTGTCCTGTCTCCTCGCTGATACCGATCCGACAGAGCTGCTGCTGTTTTTTTGTAACCAGCTGTCATGTTCCTTTTGACCCTGTTTTCTACGACTCCTGAACCATGTCTTAAAACATGCCCAATAGTGATGTAGCACATAACAGGTCACTGGAAGTACAGCGTGGGACACGCACCATGGTATGGTGTTTTTCAATCATTCACACAAATAAAAGGGACAATGGAATATTCCATTCATTTCATCAATATGTCAATGCTCAGTCAATTAAAGTTTCTGTCTCCCTGTGAGGAATTCTAAGTAATGACAAAACTGTCGGCGCATCCACATGATACAAGCCTTCCGTGATTGTGCACCACCCACATTCCTCCTCCAGGCAATTTCTTTGTAACCAAGGAGGACAAAACATTATGGACTCTTGAGAAGATGTAATTATCTTCACTTAATTAGCTTTGTATGAACTCATTTGGTAATGCCTTGGATATAATGGACATTCATCCACACACTAAATCTTTAAAGGATGAATTATCTAAACTATTTATATCTTTAGTGCATCTCACAGGCATTTTGATTCATTTTCCCGGTTGAACCTTTTTCAACCCCAACCAAAATTATTAAATGTTAAACCTTTCTTTCAGTTTGACTTGTCAAGCACATGCTTAAATAGTAGCATTAATACTAGCATGCAATGCATGTAAAATATGCCACCGCCAAATCCCTGGTATTAATAATGTGGCCATGGGTACATTGGCTTGCATATATGGAACCAAGCCATTGTCATTTTTAACACGGTCTCACGGCAGTTTGTGAAATTATCACATTATTTTTAATCTATTGATTTGTTCATCTTGTTTTTTGTGTGCGCCAGGACATGATCTGAAGTCGTTGGGGGACGCAACAACGGGGAAATGAAACGCCACACGCGGTAGACGTGTAACAACGGGACGGTTGTGTTTAGGAAAAGAACAACGTGGAAATTGATCTGTTACACGCAGGACACGATCCCCGGTCCCCAGGATGAAAGTCCTATAATGTTTGACCCATCCACCACCCAAACCCACCTTCCTGCGCGGATTTTCGGGTTTTAATACTACTCATTACCATAGTTGTGCTTAGATAGATAGATAGATAGATAGATAGATAGATAGATAGATAGATAGATAGATAGATAGATAGATAGATAGATAGATAGATAGATAGATAGATAGATGCTTTCCATTGAAACACATTAGCTTAAAATGTGTGCTCACCCCCACAAAACAAATGACATGAACGTGTCCGTTTACACGAATCAATAAATTAAATAACGTGACCATTTCATGAACTGCCGTGAGACTGGGTTGATTTCGTATTATTGTAACTACTGTGCAAATAACCTACAAGATTTACCCCCAGACCCCAGAATCTATCCTACCCAATAGTCATCCCAGGTGTGTCAGTTAACCTGCGTCATGCACATCTATCAGTTAATAACTCCCTATCTTTGCTAGAATAAAATAACCCAAAGAGAACAATAGTTGCGTTTTAGCTAGAGAGCGCAAGTGTGATAGTGCTAATGATATCACATTAGACCTAAAAGTGATGCATTGCATTCTCAGCTTTAGAGGAATGAAGAAATAATGATTTCCCCTGCTTCTTTGGTGGAATCATTCCTGTGTGACAGTCAAACGTATGACACCAGAAAGAAAACGTTGCTCCATGATAATGAGGGAATTACACCAAAGTTTGAAATTTACTTTTAATGTTACAGAAAAGAGGAACGATATTATGTTCCCTTGATCTCTATTATGAATACACACTAAGGTTTTAAATGTCATTATTTTATGATGGGTACCTCTAATGATAAGAAAAACAAAAACATACCACCAGATAACATAATACACCTAGGAATTGAAACTACATTACCAACAGTATTTTACCGGTGCTAACATGTGTCACAGCAAATTGTTCCTTTTTAAACAACCAGAAGGGAGAGCAGATGAGGTGTGTGTGTGTGTGTGTGTGTGTGTGTGTGTGTGTGTGTGTGTGTGTGTGTGTGTGTGTGTGTGTGTGTGTGTGTGTGTGTGTGTGTGTGTGTGTGTGTGTGTGTGTGTGTGAGTGTAGCATTTCTTGGCTGGCAGGAGGAGTTGCATAACACCAATATAAGTGGGTGGTGGTGCCAAGCCGCAAGCACATAAGAATTAGGAGAAACTCACCCTACAGAGATCTAGGTTAATTAAAACTGTTTTGGTGAGCTTGGTGACCTACACAGCGTGATGCAAAGAGATGCCGGCTCCATCTGTTTAAGCAACGATAAAACTCCAGTCCACAGTCAATGACTCGGCTGAATGCATCAACGTGCAGTATAAACGCAAGCGGACTGGCAACAGTTTAACATCATGCAGCCAAGCATTGCCCCTGTATAGTGTAATCAGCATGAGATTATGTGGGGTTTTTGGGGAGGGAGATTTTAGTTTTTTCCAAACTGAGGGTTTTTAAAAAGGGATATTTGTGATTTTGGGCCATGTAAATTGAATTGACTTGACATTATGTACGGATGTTTTTGTAGAATGCACACGTTGCTTGCACATGGGTGTAGATTTATGTAATACAAAGGTATGCCTTGGGAGGGTAAGAATGCACTGATGTGCAGAAGTGAAAAATATATTTAGATTCTTTACTTACACATTTAACTTAAACCTCTTAAGAATGATCAATTAAATGTTCTAAATTATGATGTAACCACAAATATGTTCTAATTGTAGGGTATTCTTTTAACATTTAAGGCCCTGCATGGACTCAAATCACCTTATTTATCCGAGCTTATTCACCATAAACACTTGCACGCTCTCTCCGCTCCCTTGATGCTGGTCTCGTGGTCCTTCCTCTAGTAGTCTATATCCTTGACGTTCCAGTTCCGGGATTGCTCTGTTGCCTTGGCTTCCTTTGCTGGCATTTTTAACTCCGGTCGATTTATGAGGACTAAGGTTAACCTTTTGTCAGATCTCTTCAAGGTAAATCCAGACGGCAGGCTAGACACTCTGGTGCAGGAGGATGAAGACATGTCCTACCTGATCTAATAGAGCATCACATGCCATTAAATACGGTTAAAGACCGAGTAAATCATGGAGACACATCGCGCAATGAAAGCGGATGAAAAAAGGCACGGAGATGCCCAAGACGCCATTGCAAAGATGTCAACTACTGTCATACCTCTGAGGAGAGCCGTGGGTGCTTATAACGCTCTTGTGGAGTAGGCCTGTATGCCACTCCCTTCATGCTAAAAGCGCGGGTGATAACCTCACACAGCCGCTATTTTGTACGAGCTGCATGAGTGTTACATAGTGAACGAACAGCTGCTTCACCTGATGTCTGCCGTGAGTAAAACATACTGAGATAACACATGCACTGGGCAGACTCGGTGAGACGCTTATTCCGCTTCTCTGGTAGGAGAAAAATCATCTGTTGAGTGTTTGATGGTAATTTATTTGTGCTTCAGAACGTAATAAATGTGAAACAATAGTAAAAATAAGTCGTTTTTTTCTCTCTGTCTACTGTACAATGACTAATTCAAGTACAAAACTTTTGGTCTCAATGGTCTCAACCACTGCCAGAAAACGCTTAGTAATGGGGTAACCTTTGGTTCTCTGAGTGAAGAGACTCTCTCTCCACCATACATATGGAATACAGAACAGCGTAACTGTTAGTTATACAGGAGAGAAGTTTATGGCAAAACTTTTCAGTGCACTGTTTTCATTTTGTGACTTTTGATTGAATAAAGGACTATTTTCCCAGTCTCGTCTCACCCCTAATAATTACTTATGTTGGAGATGTAGGCTGCATCTTAACCTTTTACTTTCCCACTCACTGGATGCAAGCACTTTTTAGAGCTATAGATAAAACTTTTCACAATGTTGAAAAATGATCTTATTACAAAATGGAAAGATTTGCTCAGGTATGGTACTTCATTTATAGGCTGCTTAGTTACTTCCCACTACTGTTGGGCACAAACTAAGAAGGAAAATGGCTACATTCCTGAGAGTAATAATTAAAATATGCACTGTGAGGTGCATTATTATGGGAGGTACAGGGAATGAAATGCTGCTGGGTTATGGTGAAAAGTAGGTTTATTTATCTAAATCTGTCTGTTTGCAACCGTCGGGAATGTGACGGATCTTGCATTCTACCCTAGATGAAGTCAATTTTAGAAGCAGGCATAGGCCTGTATATCTGTTGGATCTCTCTAATGCATATACACGTTCCCACCTTGCATCATTTTCCCTGTGTCCTTCAGGTTTGCTTGCTTCTCTTTTTGCAGCTCTGCTACCTCTCTTTTCTCACATACATCCTGCTCCCTGTCTGTCGGCCTCCCTCCCTCTCCCTACACAGCACTCAGTGTTCTCTCACACACATTCTCTCTGTCTGTCTCTTTCTGATTCTCTCAATGATCCCTATCCTCCTGAGCATGTCTTGGAGGCGGATCGGCTACAGCCAGCCAGGCAGCTGTGTGTTGTTGGTCTTGTGCCATCACCACGGCGCTTTGGCTAACCCGCTATCTATTTGTTTAGAGGAATTAAAGGATGCACTCTCTCCAGGGTCCTCTGGCCTCTGAGTCGCAAGAAGGGGCCCATATCAGAAATTGCACTTATACACAAACATACACACAAACACACACACACACACACACACACACACACTCAGAACTAGATAGAGCTGTACTCAGAAGGCAGAAAAACTGATAACTAGAGCCAGTGGCAGCTTGTTAATAGAGGGCACTGGGGCACTGCCCCATACAAATTTCAGAGATATAAATGTGTAAAAAAAAATTATATAAAAATGAAACGAAAAATAAAATGAAATAGTTTACTCATACAATGTGCCAGCTGGCAGTTAGATTCTCAGCCTTTAACCCCTGTATGGTATTCGGGTCAAATTAACCCGTTTCAAATTTTTACAATAAAATAAAATACATTGTTTCCACCTTAAAATCAATGGCATTACCTTATTTTCTGTGATAAATATGTATAAACTAAAAAGAAAATGGAGCACACATGCTACTATACTCTACACATTTACATCCTTTACATGGTCTTCGGGTCAGTTTGACCCGCCTACACGGAGACACACGGAAACATGCCCACGGACACAAACACACACGCACACACATGTGCAAGCACACACACACATATGTGTGCACACACACACACACACACACATACAGTACACACACACACAACGTTGCATATTTAAAATTTGAGCACTGAGAAGCTGTTTTCTCTCTCTTTCCTTTTTTTTTTTTTTACAAAAAGGCTTTATTGAAGTTTTTTACAAATTACATTTTATGACATACATTGAGAGCAAAAAAAGATAAATACAAACCACAAATTACAAAAACATGACAATTTACATTATAAAGTGCAGAGAGCGGTTAAAGTGCATGCGTTAAAGTGCATGTGCTAATAGTGCAAAGAACAGACCATAAAGTGCAGAATGCAAAACATTACAAATTAATAATATTCCAGGGTAGGAGCTGATTTTTGTCTAATTTTTTTCTTCTTCTTAACTCAGTGATGACTTGTTTAAAAACGTCATCACTGGTTATGAAAGTCTGCTGAATTGTCATACAGCACCTAGTCTTCCACAGTTTAAAACACACAATACATATTATAATTTGCAAAAGTTCTTTTTCTTTTTCTAACACACTCTGGTCCATTATACAATACATTACACTCTTATAAGTCACATTAAATTTCACACCACACACTTTTAATTTGTCTCTCTCTTTCCCGCACCCTGTCATGTGTCCACCATAACATTTGATACATCAGACTATTTTCTCGCACTTTATGCTTTGAACCTGCACATCAAGGGAGGGACAAACAAAGAAATACCTCTGCATCACAGCACAGAATCTTCCATTCTTAGTATGAGGAAAAGAGAGCTCTAGAGCTCATATTTGAAGAGAGTCAGGCAAGCAGCGATATGGAAGTGGAAGATGTGTCCGAATATGAGGATAGTTTAGATATCAATTCAGAGAATTCTGATTCTGAAAGTGAATTTGAAGATGGCCTTCATTTGGATTTTGCGCCACAAGGAACACCATAGGCGGCCGCTGCTGGAAGAGCCCCACAACCAGCCGCTGGAAGAGCCCCACAGCCATATTTGTCTAAGAATGGACAGATTGAATGGTCTTCATCCCCAGTGAGAGGTTAATGAACCACTAAAACGATTTTGGAAACATTATTCTAAGGTACAAAACAATCTTTGGTGGTGGATCGATTGATATTGAAATCAGTCGACATCAATAAAAAAGGTCTCTGTTGTATTACTATGTTGGAAAGTGGCAGGTAATCCATGACAAGACAATGGCATGTGGCAGAAAAACATTTACTGAGTATAACCCCCCCCCCCCCCCCCCCCCCCTCCTGATCTTTGGAATGATCATCCCATTTGATTCCCCACCACTAACCTCTGCATCACGTCCCAGGACAGGGGTGGGGGTTACAGATGTGTGCTTTTGAGGTAGTTTCACACGGGTGCCATTACACTTACTACTTGACTGCTTTCATTTTTTTCTTCTCTGTGCTCGTGGGGGACCACAGGAAGGATTCAATATCCATTCTGACACGCAGTGTGCACTGCACGTTAATGCAATCCATTTTCTATTTTCTCCAAACGCTTTTAGTTACGGTGCAGTGGGGAAATTGGTTTCCCTTCCAGCTGAATCATGGACTGTATGCATATGTATAACATGGGGCGACATAAATATGATTTGTGCAAAATTAAGTGGGTGAAAAAAGTAGTTCTGTACCATATCTGTAGCTAAATGAGCAAAATGAAAGTGGCAATCAGACGCCTAATATGCTTTGACGGGCCTATTGGCTTGTAAATTGCCTCACTGCCTTGCCCAAGCTTAACTTAAATGGGTCTTTTGAAGTCCCTCAATGTTTATTTGTTATTTGCGATGTATGGACTAATGATTTCTGCATTCCTGTAACTAGCTCAGTGGGTGGGAAGAACCTCATTTTCTCCTGTCCGCTCACCTTGACGATCATAGTCAATGGGCTCAGCATACAGGCATGTTATTTGCCGCTCCCACACTGTGAGCCGTGTATGCAGAGCCTGCTCAGCTGCTGGTGGGCAATGAGCTGAAAGCACAGAGGCTGATATCTGCTCGCCTGCCAGCAACTTCTCAGGGAATTGCATCACTCATAAGCTTGCATAGGTGAGATTTAATTCTGACAAAAGACTTGCAGAAACAACAGGTGTATTCTCTTGTAATATTTGGCCAACTGGCGCTACTAAAACATGATGGGAAATAAAGCAGCATTTTACATGCAGTGCAGTGTAATAGAAAACACAGCTACAACTAATTAGCTGCTATCTTGTTAATTCCAGAAACTACCCTCAATATGTGATCCCGCTGTTCCTTAAATAAACTTGTACCAGTGAAGGCTCCAGTTAAGTAAGCTTATGCTAAACTTTTTCAGCACTCAACAGTTCACTAGAAAGAAATTATGTTGTAAATTGGTGAAAAACAAACAGCCATCTATTTCCATACAGCTGGAGAGAAAGGGTGAGACAGGGTGCTCGGCACTGACTGATCATTATTGAGTGATCTTCCACTTAGTAGCCGGATGACTGCTGATGCTCGGAAAGGGAGGACTGCACGTGAACCACCATTGGATGGTTTTCATGGCCTATTGAGCCAATCAAGGTGACTGTGTGAAGGCCTTGGGTGCCACTGAAACCTTTGTGGAGTCTTGGGTGAAATTTGGTCTAGTTCCACTACACTCATATTCCCCACCACTTCAAAGCAATGGTTTTTGAAAAAGTAGCAAGACTCTGTGTCAAATTAGCATTATACCACTCAAGGGTGAAATGACTGACTGTCACAGCACTGGACATGGCTTGTTTCTAGGTTAATTTGAAGGTGTTACTATCATATAGGAAAACTTTATCTTCAGACATCCTAGTATTTTTTTCTTCTTTTATTTCACTTGCAAGTTCTGTGATTTTGTCTCTCGTCTTATTGCTGTGAGGAAAAGCCAATCTCCACTGGGAATGCATGAGCATAAATCATGTGGATGTACTGTATTTACAGTGATGTATTCTCCTGCTTGTGGTGTCAC
This sequence comes from Etheostoma spectabile, assembly GCF_008692095.1. NCBI lineage: Eukaryota > Metazoa > Chordata > Actinopteri > Perciformes > Percidae > Etheostoma > Etheostoma spectabile. Next base: position 17,561,914 of record NC_045737.1, on the reverse strand, counting down.
GCTTCACAAGATTCAAGCATGCTGCATTCTCATGAATATTCACAACTCATTCTATATTTGATCTTTATTAACTCTGTATGCTGCAGATACAGTGCTCAAAAATTCACCCTCTTCTTTCTATCTTGCTTACACTCAACTGTGCACCCTCGTATTGTTCATACTGTACACAATTCGTGTCATGCAGTGTACATTTGTATCTTCATGTCCTCCCAGCACACTATGCATTTTCCACTGACGGAAACTTTCTGTTCACCTGTTGTGTACCAGTGTGCGTGCTTAGTCGCCATCAGCATGTTGTTGCACATGTGCGTGTGCAAAGTTGTGTGTTCACTGTGCACCAGAGCATTAAAGCATGTACCAGCTCTGGTCATTTGTCAGTCACAGGAACATCCCCGCTGTGAGTTGTCAACACAGGTGAGAGGGCCAGCTGTGCAGGCTCAGAAGAATGTCAGCTGAAAATACTGTATGGCATGCACGCAAAGTACAGAACTGCACCCTGAATGTTGCACGCATATAGAATCCTTTTATCCACATTACATTCAACCCAGAGTCAGCGTTTTTAAAGCAATGAGAATGATAGAGACACATGTCCTCTATTTTGGTAGTTTTATTTACATTTTACAGGTGTCTGTGATGGCCAAAGGTAGTGACTCTGATGAACATTGAAGTGTGTAAAACGCCACTGTACGGCTACGCAGCTAAGGGATGTTAAAATTTATCATTTTTCGAAAGGATTGTATCATAATAAAAAAGGTTAGTACAAAGTGCACTTTGTTTTGAAATGTCAAAAACGGAAAATGTGTATAATGTTACAAAATTAAACATGAAAGAAATGACTATGCCCCTAAACTGTAAAACTGGCCCTAAACCCTTCCTCAAACTCGCTGAAATAATTGTGCTTCCTCAGAATGAAGAATTTAACATTCTTATTCATTTGTTTCATTTTTTTGTTCCTGAGGTTTTAAGGTTATTCATAACAAAAGAAGTGATTGTTGTTTTGTTTTTAGTTTTGTTTTTAATCTTGTTTATGCTAAAGCTATGTAGTTTCTACACACCGTCAACTACACACTATGGCTTAAACAAATGTATGACACAAGCCTTCCGTGATTGCGCACTGCAACTACAAGATTAGATGATTAGATTAGATTAGATCATACTTTATTCATCCCACGACGGGGAAATTTTGTTGTCACAGCAGCAGCCTTGTTTCAATAACAGCAAAAAACAAAAACACACAAACAAGTAAACACACAAGAAATACAGGCAACAATAGACAATGATAATATGGTAGACTGAGTACGCAAATGGCGTCAAATAAAGGTATTTTAAAGTGCGGTTGCCATGATACAAGAAACAATATTGCAGTGTAAGTGACGTTAAAATTAAATTGAATGTGTAATTAGAGTAATGAAGCAAGAGTCAGTAGCATAATTTAATATATATATTAACCTGTGACCATAAATATTGAAAAGTAAGTACTTGTAATAAAATAATATATATACTGATATTAAAGATAAACAGAAAGTGTGTGGTGTAGATGGGAGAAAAAACAGGAACAGAACTACAACATTATCAGGTAATGCAGGTGTTGTAGAGTCTGACGGCGGCCGCGATGAATGACCTGCGGTACCTCTCCTTCTTACACCGTGGGTGCATTAGTCTGCTGCTGAAGGAGCTGCTCAGGGACTGTAAATCATAAAAATTAGCTTTATTGACCAAGTATATATAATAATATATATATACATATATATATATATATATACATATATATAATACAATGTCAAAAGCATCTAAAAAAGAGACAAAAACATCACTGGAAAAAAAGTGGCAAAAAAATGATTATTTTAATTTTTTCATGGTTAACAGGAAGACAACACAAGGGTTAAGGCAGAACCTCGGAACGTGAAGGAGGGCAACAGTGATTATGATAGGAGTGGTTTGGGAACACCCAAGCCCGTGTACGTCATGTCTTTGCTGTGAGGGAACCCTAGCATTTCACACCTTCAAGGATCTTTAATTAGTGTCACTCACCCCCCCCCCCCCCCCCCCCCCCCCCCCCCCCCCCCCCACACACACACACACACAACCACCATCACAACCTGCTATCACCATCTCTGAGTCACAGATACTGACAATCTCAATTTACCTTTCCACTCCTGGCGGGCTAGCTGTTTTTTTGTGCGTTGCCAAATTAAGGACCTGGGAATTACTCTTGGCGCGGAATAATGATGAGGCGGCCCTTATCAGGATATGGAAGTGTGTTTATAATGAGATCGTAAACATATGCTCATGCCAGCGCAACACCTACCCATCAGCTTAATTGGCTCGATGTGGAATCTCGGCTCTCGTTGGTCCTCTCCAGAGGAGGAGGTGTATGTGGAGGAAGAAAGTGCGGAGGTGTGTTGTTAGATTCGGCAAAGCGGATTTTATGACTGGAAACACACAAATACATTAGACCTCCACACAAATGTGATCCTGTATGATCCATACGTGTGTGTTCTTGTTGACACATATACATATACACACACACACACACACTGCACCAACCAGAGAATGCATTAGAGCTACAGCAGGTACAATAATTGGCACCTGCATGGACAATATTGAGGCTAAACAGACCCATTGTGCATTGTACTTGCCTTTGTGAATCAATATAATTGCAAAGCCAAATGGGGTGTAGAATATAATGAATTGGCCCACCAATTGACAAAGTATGTTTCTTAGCGTAATGAGTCTCGCCGAGGCTGTATTTGGTCCAGAAGGGAATAGAATGAGCAGAGGTTAAATTGTAACTAACCTCTGTCTGCTTAGGAGCTTGTGGGAACAATTTGGCAGCCTGAAATAATTTAAATGTCATTAATCTTCACTCTGCTCATCACACGTGTGGAGACACGTATGTACACTGGAACGCTGTTATGCACCAACTATCCATGCATTTACTTACATAACAACATGCATGTATCAATGAATGAGCCCAAAACCAAAATAAACAAAAACACATTTTTATACTGACTGACTCATTTGAGCTGTTCTAGCATCCAATGCTGAGCATGTGTATGCTTGCTACATGATATAAATATTAATGTTACCAGGAAAATAAAAAATAATGTTGTACACACACTTGTATACTGTATCTGGCGAGCTTCTGTCCACATAATTAACGAGGATCATGCCGCCAAAAAACTGAGAAATGAATTCAAATGTACTTTCAACCTGACAAATAAAAATTCCAACTTATGCTCTCAGCAGATGGACCCTTTGCATCTTCATTGGTCATCTCTGGCAAGCTGTCCACTCCCTTGCCATGCTTGTTGCACAGGCGTTTGCAGGACTTCTCTGCACTGTAATCACACATGATGGTGTTCTGTGCATTACCGTATAGACAGATTATACATGCAAGCATGTCATAGCTCCCCTGCGGTGGAACTTACAGTATAAGAATTTAGCTTTGCTGCAATTGACTAATACGTAGCTTGCAGCCATCCATGTAGAATGAAAGCTCATTACAAGACCGAGATGCCACCACCTGCTAGTATCGACAGAGATGTGATGGGCCTATGAGCGTAATCTAAAGTGTTAACTGCCTGCAAATGTGCCATAACGTTTTATTGCACAGAAGCATTGATTTGGTTGATTTAATATTCTTCTTCATTGTTTTAATAAACTGGGCTGAAAACGTAATCTATTTGAGCAAATGTGTTTATCAATTACAATTAGTAGCTACTTATTCATCTGAAGATTGCACCAAAGACATTTGTGTGTGAAAGGATTTGCCTTTCTAAATATCCAAAACAATTCTGTGAAATAAGTGTAACATCGCTTTTCTCCACCCTTCAGTATGTAAGCATTACATTGCTAAATGAACTCCTGCAGTAGTTGAAATGTTTAGTCATGAGAGCAGTAAATTCAATCTCACGGCTGTAGGTGTAACCAACCGTGAAATGTTGCTCCATTTGTTTTTCCAATTCAGACATTATTTGTGACTTTTTTCATGTCTGTATCATTGTACTGTATGCAAACACGTCATTGAAATCCACAACAATAAAAAGAGCCTTATGTCACAGTTATGCACAATTGTGCTCCTACACCCCTCCCGCCACATAACCTATTTTCCCTTCTAGCCCTTGCATTGTTTTACACAGTGCAATAATCCCTCTTTGTTTGGATATTAAACAAAGAAGCAACATTCTCTCAAAATGATATATTATTGCTACTTTTAAAGGGAATACTGAGCATATGAGATGTTACAGTTGCAAGAGACACTGTCAATGTAGAGTTTACGACAGATAATAAAAAGGTGATTGAATGGCTGTGTAATGAATAGGTAAATGAGTGAGGTCGCCAGAGGGTGTGCTTGATGAATGTGAGTGGTGAAAAGAAGAAATTATCACAGAACATCTTTTTTTTCTTTGAAACTCCATCGTCATATGAAAATGCATGTAAACATTTCTACAGCAAGCTAGCAAAATGTATTGCTTTTTGCTCCACCCCAAAGAAACAATCTGCTCGTTGCTATAATGCATTTAGCTTATATCTAATCACCCTGCTGTGGATGCCAACCGGGGACAGCTTCTACAACTAGCTGAAAACTAATCAGACGCGGTCACAACTGGGTGTTGATGCAAGCTACCTAACAAGCTGGAGAAGCAGAAATTGATTTGATGCATCAATAGTGAAATGATCAGCTCCATGTCAAAATGAGCGCATTGATGAAGTGTGTACTCCGTTCAGTTTAGAGAGACAAGTCATATATAGGAACACAACCAGCTGTTCCCAGCTGTTGTTACCTGAGAGCTTTGGGCCTATCGTAATAGTAGGTAGGCTAATGCATGTTATGGCTGCCAGAAAGTTTGTCATATTTAGTACCTGAATGAGGTACAGTTTACAGTTGCCATAGAAGTTCTCACACTCAAAAAACATGGAGCGGACTCAGATGCTTTTGATAAACTGAATCAAACATTTTGCTTAGTGACATTGAAAACACTGTCCAATCCTGTGTCAGTACCAGCTGGAGACTTGACGGCTACATAAAGGAATAAGAACCTCTTTCGCATTTGACTAGGGAGGAAATATAAAGACATGAATGGTTTGTTTTGTCCACTTTTTTTTTTTTTTTTACTTTGAATGACTAAGACGTATTCATAATCATATCCTCAAAGCCCTAGAGGCACTCTTACTGTATTGATGCTCATTATGGTCCCTTTGCTGACAAGTAATACAGAAAAAGTTACAAAAAATGGATTTGAAAGCAGAAGAGTAGTGTAGAAAGACAGAAAGAAAGACAGAAAGAAAGAATGTGATTACACAAAAATGCACATATTGTTTTTGGATTAATTGTTCACATACAAATATTAATGCAACTTTTTGTAGTTATAGTTGAATACTGAAATAGTCAACATTGACTTCATGCACGGATTTTTACAGTATTTTTCAGTAGCCACTGTCCTCCTCCCAGTCAATTGCAGCATAAGAATGTATAACACAATATTGGATTGTAGAAAACACCGCCAGTGAAAGTAAGCCAGGCAGCGATCACATTTCCTCAAAGACATATTTAGCAAAACTGTAGACTATAACAATATGTTTTTTGCTTTTTTTGGATCACCATTTTGTTGGTCAATCAGATTTTTTAGTGGCCGACCACTGGGGGTGGTTTGGAGGCTGGGAACTGTGTGTTAATCAATCCAACATGAACGTGTCGCTACTCTCATAGCTTCGATCCCCTGGACCAGAGGAGCCCTTCTCACGGGTCAGAGAGACTCTCATTAGACACGGAGAGACGGATTGTGCAAGTTTGTTAGAGAAAAGAGGGGAGGGAGGGGAGGGAGTGGATGATGGGGGAAAGTAGAGTTATTTGCAAAGGGATAAAGGGAAGATATGGAGAAATGAAAAAATACAGAAAAAGAAATGGAGGAAGGAGAAGGATAATTATGATGAGACCAAGATGATGAAAAGAAGGAAAGCGACAAATGACCACAGGGTGAGGTTTTGATAAAGCAGGGGAATATTGCAGCAGTGGCCACAAGTAATCTGACACACACTGATGCATATCAGATGGTGCTAAAGTGTAATTTAGTGGGTTAATCAGTTTGGTTATTATGTTGTAATGTGGATTTAATATAGATAAATATTGATCACAATTCCCTGGGTCAATTAAAGAGGCATTAAGATTTTGCCTGCACCATAGCAAAAGAAATTCATAGATTTTTTACATTGGTGCAGTAGATTGCTTATCAGTACCCTTTGCTTAATTAAATTACAATTATATTTGAACATTGATAGCTTTCACTTTGCAGCTTCTATTGTGGTTTGGGAGAAATTAAATCTTTCTCTCAAGCCAGAAAACACAAAAAAAATCTAAGCAATTACCTCCTTTTGACATGTTGTTGTTGGATCTTTCTCCTAATTACCCAGCTGACTCATCTCAGGTTAGAACATAACTTTATTTCTTGGATGTTAAAACACAACTTTTTTTGTGTCTATTACAGGATTGTGTAACTCATTTTTTGTTGTGCAGGTTGTGCTGTGTAGGTAAAGACTCTGTGACACCAGTGTTATTTTCAATGAATAAATGATTAATTAAATAGCTAATTCAATTACATTTACATTTAAATAATGCATCAAAAACTAAAAGAATATATATAATAATAGCTAATAATATAATAATATATAATACAAAAATAATGTAACATGCCAATTAACAATTCTATATTCACTGTACTCTTTAAATTACAATTTTGTTCTTCATGCATGATTAATTAAAACATAATTTGTTAAATATTTTCTCTGTACTAACTGCTTATTTAAAGGTACCCTGTGGAGTTTTCTTGAATGCAAGCAGTGAATGTTCCCATACAGACACATTGTGTGTATTCTAAAGGACTAAATGAATACAATGTGGGTGCCCACTCATATTATAGAAATATTGCTCTGCTTTTTTTAATAAGTCATTAGATTTTTCATTTATAAACTCTGCAAAAGTTTATTCCACTGGCACCATACTCCAGATTGTTCTGAAAGATCTGCTGGTCAATATAGGTTAAATGTGACACATTACTAAATGCCACCTGATGCAATCTAATGGAAGAAGCTCGTAATTCGCAGCCAGTCTGCTACACTTCGATCTTAGCTCAAGCCAGGTGAGCCCGGACTGACTGACTTCTTGATGCCACATCGTATCTGAGCTGATTACAGGCGCATATCTGACATACTGAAAATGCCACCACTGATTCAAGAACAGGCCTTAGTAGAATACGGAACATGCAAGTAATGATGAAAATTGGCTCCAGGCTAACCTGCAGGCTGGAAAAACAGGCGCTGCGTCTACAATCCCCAATCTCCATTAACTATTGAGATGGGAGAAGGGCGGATGGAGTCAGGAGAAAGAAGTTGGAGGCCTCTGTTGGATCAACAATGATTGACTGACTCATATGTGGCAGATTGGATGGATGGTTAATTCATAGAAAAATTGAATGAATGATTAGTGGAGTAATTGTTTCATAGATTTAGTAATCATGTGAGTTTTATTTCCCACTGCCATGTAGTCAACAATGTTACTAGAAAAAAAAGAGTGTTTTTAGTTGGACATGGAGGAATAGATAGCATTAAGCACAATCACATATATAGCTGTCAGCAGCATGACACCTCGACACACAACACCTCTTTTAGAAATAGATACCATCTCCCAAACCCTTTTTCTCATCCTACGCCTAACCCCTCTCCTCCACTGTGTGATGAGCAATGCAAGATGATGATGCATCACTTTGACACCTCACAAAATCTAAAGCGGGACTTTCACCAAGCTAAACTTTGACACAACATGTGGCCTGGCAGTGTGCCAATTGAGCTGTTCATATACAAATGTTCAGTTTATCCTGAAGCTGGTAATGAGCTAGTAAGCAGAGAAATCCTCAACGGAGCAGGAGACGGAGATGAATCCCTGGACTTCCACACAGCTGCGGGATAAAGCTGGCCTTGCTGAGACGGAGAACACCCACTCACATCTGCACCATCTGCTCTGTGGCTCAGTGGAAATCCCAAACACCCCTCCACACCAGCACACACACACACACACACACACAAACACACACACACACACACACACACACACACACACACACCCTTCCTCCGTCTGCCCCCCTTCTCCTCCTCCTCTCACCCACGCTTGCACACCTGCACTCTCCTGACACTCACACACCACTGATTGTGTCAAACGCTTAAATGCCAAACCACCTTCCACCTACCGGCTGTATCCCACATGCGCAGAGGAAGTGAGCGGAATACAGACATGCCACCCCTAAACACACAAACATGCTCAAACTCAGACAGACACGTACAGTAGCCTGCTGTCCTGGAGGAGAGGGATAATCCCTTTCTTTCTCTGCGTCACTGTTGTTCAGATGACCTTATAGTCTGTGTAACTTTTTGTCAGGTTACTTCTACATGCCACAGCTTAGTTATCACTTTTCGAACCATTTTTAACATTTCACCAGTGCTGTGAAAGGCAATGTTTTGCATTTTTCACAAAGAGTTGTGGTCTGTTGTTTTTAATGAGTGATCATTCGATAATTTAGGTTTTTGTTTTGGCTGGTTAAAATCCCAGAAAGCTAACTACCATTATCTCTAATGGGGAAATCAGGTGTTTCTACTTTTTCTATCCATAGGGATCACTGCTTTTATTCATTTATTTATTTATTACATGTCTATACATTTGTTATGCTAACCCAACAATACATATTACATTTTCTGGATCAATTATCGCTTGTGCTTGGAAAACAAGGCAGACTTTCACTGTAAAAGAGTGAAAGTTGATTTTCAAAAATTAAACATTAATAATTATGTTTAACAAAGATGTGAAGTGAGACAAAGGGTGGATGAATGAGGATGAGGAAAATAAAACATAGAATACACGTATGGAAATATACTATATGTGTGGTATGAAGTTAGGGCAAACATAATTCAAGAATCAGTATCCTTTTACTCAATCTGGAGAGACTCATTAAGTGAACAATTATTCAGTAACACGCGCATGGATAAAATGACAAAGTCTTTGGCGATTAGACCCATCAAGACGTTATCGTGACAGAGCGGTAGAAAAGTCGTCTCTCGTTTATTGGCTGTGTTACAGGTGGTACCCAATCAGCATAATGTGGCTGTAAACCCATGGTAATAAAAACACTGGGCGCTTGCACACACAACAGGGTGTTCAACGCACCCGTTTCAGTTTCAAAGAATGCGTTGTTTTGCAGGGCTGAACGTGGCCCAGGAGAGAAGGAGAGGGTTTGTGAATAAGTGAGTAACTTTGAACTAATTTTAATAAGGCTGAGAAGGATATGTGTGAATGGTGAGCATGCTGTGTGTAGGCTGTCCTAGGAGTGCTACTCGTAAACATTAGGTTACACCTATGTATTTGGCAAAGCAACAAAGCCCAAGCTGTAATGTAGTTAATATGCTCACAGGCTACAACAAGGAAATGCTGAAGTCCATGTTATAACCTTTCAATATGGCGGCATCTGTGAATTATGGAAGTAACATATTTTTTATCTTTAATGTGTAAGGTTAATCAGAATCAGAATCAGAAATACTTTATTGATCCCCGAAGGGAAACTTTGTGTTACAGTTGCTCAGATATTAGAAATATAAGAAATATAAATAAAGAAATAAAGAAATCTAAGGAGTCTGGATATTTACATAGTTAAAGGTATATTATGATACAGTATTTACATAAATAACATAATTAAGATGTTGCAATGGTGAAAAGTAATAATAATAATAATAATAGTAGCAGTTGAGTATTGCACACATTACAATCCAGTGTTATTGCACAAAACAGATATTGTCCAGTTTCAACCCCTCTAAGTGTCTGTGTGTCAGACACTCAGAGGGAGGAGTTATAAAGTTTGATGGCCACAGGCAGGAATGACTTCCTGTGGCGCTCTGTGGTGCATTTTGGGAGAATGAGTCTATCACTGAAAGTGCTCCTGTGATTGAGCAGCAAGCCATGGAGTGGGTGTGAGACATTGTCCAAGATGGCATGTAGTTTGTAGTTTAACATTATGTATTTATGTTGAGTTATTAGTGCTTTTGGAACAATGTCGTGTGTCCAATGCCTTTTTTCATTTCTGTCCACAAAGTTTATGTTGCTGCAGGAAAATTCTTGAAGTCCAGGACCCAGTTCTCATGGTACATCTAGAACTGTTACATGCCAGGGCCTGTTTCAAAAAGCAGGTTTAGTCAGAGATGGCAAAAGTACTCACTTCTCGTACTTAAGTAGAATTACAGGTTCTTGTGTTAAAAAATACTCTGGTAAAAATGGAAGTACTGATTTAACTTCTTTACTCAAGTAAAAGTAACAAAGTACAGGCTTGGAAATTTACTTAAAGTATAAAAGTAAAAGTAGCCTTGCGAATGACATCCATGTTTATGCAAAGCGGACCACACAGATGTTACTAGAGAGCGGAACTTCAGTAGACCTGGAAAAAAGGCTCTATAAATGCCGTTGCCTACATTTTATAGGGATGTCTGCCAATAGGCCTAAAACATCACATATATGATTATTGTGACCGACTGATTCGGACTGAGTAACAAGACATGTATTTAGTTGTGATTCTGTGAGAATTCACAGATCCAGTTCCTCTTTTTTAATCTTCCCCTCAACATTTAAATGAATCTACATGTATGTGTGTTTGCTCAAAATTGGCCTCTGGATAGAAAATGAAGGTTAAAATATAAATTATTAAACAGACAATTAAGAAGCGTTACGCAGCACATTTGCCAGGAGTCATTCTTGATGCCTACTATCTCAAACATCTCTCTCAGATAAGGCCGAGAATGATTGGGAATGTCTTGCTGCTTGTCCGCCGAATCTCTGGGATCTTTGTTTTCTTCATTTTCAATCATGTCACCATCCATACTACTACATATACACATACATACATATACTACATGTGCTAACGTTAGCACCATCAAGCTGCACTGATTTGCTGCGAATTAATGAAGAATGCCACCATATCTGTTGAGTTGTCTTGTAGTGGTGCGTCAAATGCAACGTAGCGTATAGTCCCGTCCAATTAGTTTGAATGTGGTATTGATTACGCAAACAACAATAACGGTAACTCCAGTGAAATGATTT
>NC_045737.1:17550684-17550773 GCF_008692095.1 Etheostoma spectabile | reverse complement strand
TGTTAGTGAGGACTAGATTAGGACTGTCTTTAAAGTTGATTCTGGTTTCCAACTTTGCCCCAAGTGTCTGTTAAAACACGGACAGAGAC
>NC_045737.1:17531641-17550674 GCF_008692095.1 Etheostoma spectabile | reverse complement strand
TAGCTAAGTTTCCATCCACTTGTCAATCAAATTATCTGAAGTTTGGTAAAAAAAAACTCATAATAATATAAAGCTGTTGAAACTGTCAATGCTTCAATAAGATCAAGCAATGTGCAACCTAGCTAACAGGTGAAGAACACAAACAACAAAATCACTAAGTAACTTACTTTAAATGTACAAGAACTATAGACCACAACAACAGGCTTAACTTAACTTACAACATAAGTTATACGACTTACCGTTCTCAAGGACTCACACACACAATCTCAACTGGTTATCCTCCGACGGGACAGTTTGTCTCTTTTAATTTTCTCTCACTTTTTTCTCTGTGTGGTGGGCCCGCCCACACGTGCTGTGCTATTTTCCGACATGACGACCTCTTGTAAAAAACTGTAACAAGCCAATTTTGTAAAATGTAAGGAGTAGAAAGTACCAATATTTGTGTTAAAATGTAAGGAGTAAAAAAAGCTTTATCCCATGTTACTGCACTCTAAAAAATAAAACATTGGGTGTACAAAAAAAAACATGTTAACGTTTTCCACTAGAATATTTAAGTTTAGACTGCTGGCAGAATTACATTAATTCAAAGCACTGTTTTGAGTATGGTGAATTACCTTTTAGGCCACAATGAAACACATTTCTAAGTAACATGAACTTAATAATTGTCAACATTAATGCAAGTATTTAAGTTGATTTAACATAATGTTTTAAGTTAGATGAAGAAGCTTTTTTGGTCACAATTAAGTAATACAAACTTAATAATTAAATTGATCTCTACAAGAGTTAACTTGAGCCCTGTCCTTGATTTGACAAGGTTTATACTTTGCTAAGTTCACCAGATAACTCACTAGACATGCTTCTTGAAATGGCCATGGTTTAAAGAATTTTAATTCCTGAACTGGCCGTAGGTTGAATCACTTTAATGTATATCATCTGACAATGTAAAAAAGTAAAAGTAATGTTAATTTACAATCAAGAAATATGTATTATATTGTTGTATATGTGGCAGGTGGTTATGGCAGGGAGGGGCTCATTTCCGCTAGGTGTTTCAATTGATGAGATTAGTCGTGTGTGTGTGTGTGTGTGTGTGTGTGTGTGTGTGTGTGTGTGTGTGTGACGGATTACAGAAAACACTGTATACTTTTATGTGAAGCCGGGTTAAGAGGAGGACATTGAAAAACAAGTAGGTGATAGGAAGTGTGTGTGTGCAAAAGTGAGAGCGAAAGGAACCCTTGCTGAGCCAGACAGCTTTTTATATCTCCTTCTAACACCACCGCAAGGTTGGCGGAGGTTGTGACTTCTGAGACTGGAACCTGCGTCGACTACTACCCAGCCAATATCTGCTCTCCTAATATCTGCTTTTTTTTTCTATCTGCGCTGTGTCCCACAATCCTCAGAAGTGATTATACAACTGAAAGGGAGCAGGAATCGAGATGATGGGATAGAGAACTCAATGAATTTATGTTTGAGCGTGCGTGTCTGTGAATATTTTGGGGCTGTGTGTGGAAAAAGACACCGAGGCAGATTTGCAGGCAAAGACAGATGTGATTCAATGGTGATGAATTCGTCTGTTTACATTTTGAAATAGTCTCGTTCAACTCAGCCACACCTCATCACTCCTTCCCACTGGAGCTGCACCAGCCTCAGGAGAAATTTCCTGTTCTTCTTTGTCAAGAAGAACTACAGAAATGGGGTGGAGGATAGGGGGGGCAACCAGAAAATAACTTGAACAGATTCCATCTAGTATTGTCTCTACATGTCGTTGTCAAATGAGCTGAAATAATAACCATTGTTGCTACCTTCTTTGGGTTCTTTTCTATTCTTATGTGCCACATAGCACAGAAAAAATGCATTTAAGGAACCAAGGCCTTTCTTTTCTTTTTTCTGCATTTCAGAGGAGAGCAGGATCAGCTCCAAGAAAGTATCCCCTGAAGCATGTATTTCTATGCTGATTGAATAAGTGATTGAAGTTCATCCATCAGATTCAGTTAAAGCGGTCTAAAAGTTTTATTGGCTACACATCAGGCTGTAAAAACAGTGTGCTCAACAGCTCAAGTTCTTTTTAAACTGTGTTGAAAGCACATGATAACATGAGTAGTATTTATCTGTCTTGCTTATGTGGGCTGGTGTGTCTTATTATTCTCTGGGCATGTGGCAAAATAATCAGAGCAACTGTTTGATATGACATTATTCACAACCTACCACTTTTCCTCAGTTGACAATAAAATGCAGGTGAAATGTGATTTGATGTCACTCATGAATAATAATACGATTTTACTTTTAAGGACGATATTTCAACTTGCCATAAGAACTAGATGACAGCTTTCAGCTTTTCAAGATTACTTTTTGACAAATAGTGAAAAAAGGGGGAAAAAGGTTCATTTTGTTGCTTTGACAAACTCCTTGCTTTGCTACTGTGTGGCATACATTTCATGACTTCATAGTGTTTTTCATCTTCCATGCTTCTGATGTGTAACTTACCAGTCTAAAACTAAATAGTAGAAAAGCTGTGCCTTAGTACTCCTAGAGGGGTTCAAATAAAAACAGGAACCCGATCAACAACAATCACATTATTCATGGTCAAAATGACATGAGGTTATGTACACTGTGGCCTCATGAACAATGGATATATATACACAAATATATATATTTATATATATATAATATTTTGCAGTAAAAGTGTGCACTACATATTGCACATGCGGCATTTATAGTGATAGATCTACTCTGCAGCTTTTATCGGAAACACAATGCATTCGATGCAGAAAGTGAGATCAAGGGGTGAGCTGGCCAACATTAGAAACAGAAGGCTGAGAACAATGGGCATGAGGGAGGTCTGTGAAAGTGAAATTGTTTTCCGGAGACAGATTTGTAAACCGCTGGAGCAGCTTGTAAGCAGCTTTCACTCAGACGAAACAATACCAACAGCGGCAAATGTCTGCCTTCTTTCGAGACGTGTGTCCTCTCGATGGATGAACAACTAATACTTTGTGTTATTTTGCATTTTTCCTGATAGAAACAAATCATCTCTGCTAAAAATACAAATCGTATGTACAGTATTTGCCCTTTGCTGCTTGCTACAACCTTCAGCGTGTCCCAGAGCAGTGTGGGTTTAGCATTGACTTACTGGAGGGAGATAGTGGAGCAATGTAGGGCCGGCAAGGCTATAATGAAGATCTTCACCATGAGTGATAATGAGTGCTAAGGTAATCCTTGCCTGGGACCACGCACAAACACACAAACTAACAAACACACACCACGCTCGCACACAAAATGCCACTAAGAGACTTCACAAACACACATCTAGCCCTTCTGCACTTTGCCTGTGTCTTATCAGTCTAGCTACAGAGCATGCAGGGAAATCAGAGTCGCACAATCTTGCCCCGAGGAGCACCACTTGTGGCCCCCCAAAGGCTGTTATGATGATACTCCTTCTCCTCTTCCTCTCCTAACAGCTTCATTCTTTTATCACACAGGTAATCAGACAGATAGTGGTGCTGAAGCCCTTCCTCCAGCTCAGTAATTTGGACTGCGGCCCGAGGACCTCGCTAATGCAACCCCCGAGCCTGGGCTTGTAAGCTGGAGCCATATCTGAAAGAAAAGAAGGGGAGATAGAAGAAGAGCATGGGGGAGAGGAGGGAGAAAGGAAAGATGTTTGCTGGAGGGTTGTGGGTTTGTGTGTAGAGCAGAGAGCGAGCAAAGTAGAGAGCAGTTTTTTTTACCAACTGTGTGTGTGTGCGTGTGCGTGTGCTTGCGTGCGCGCAGAAGAGACACTGTAGTACGTCCCACAGATAAAAGGAAGGAAAAGCGAATCTTTCTCCCATGTGTCATAAGTCTGTCCCTTTGAATGAGAGTTAAATCCATCAAGTGAAAGTGGAAGAGCTCTCTCTCTCCACCCCCCTCCCCTCCCCTCTGCTTATTCTCTCTCTTTCACCTCCTCTTCCTCTTTGATCTGATTGTTTCTCTCTCTCGCTGGACCAAATCAATCTGCCACCCACAGGTCATGCCATCCCGGAAAGACGGCAAGGGCACGTGTGTTTGAGCAGTCTGTGTGTGTGGGCGTGTGTGTCCCTTCACAAGTGCGACAGCAGTCTTCCCGCTATGCTTATGAATAAAGATGATAATAATCCTTAAAACATGGAGGAGGGGATTACTGTGCTTACTACGATGCATGTCTGTGGAAATGGAGTGATCTCACCCAGTAATGGTGGCATGTTTAGACTTCCAAGAAGCATGATGAAATGGCAGAAAAGTGAGGGAAAGAGAAAAGAAGAAAGAGAACGAAAGTGTTTGCATGCATGCTGGCTGTGCGTAACAACCATATGCTCCTTAAGTAATTCATGGAAAATAAGAGACACATTGGGTATTATGGCTCTATTTGTCATCACCAATGGTCTCAAAGTTATTGCTGGTGCTTCCATGTGTTTAAATTTGCCCAAGCAACTTGCCAATATTTCTTCTTTCTTCTTCTCAAAATCCTCATCACGATAAGAGAATATAGGGTAAGGGGAAAAAAAGAGAAATTCAGAGAAGCAAAGCAACCAATCTCCCAAAATAGGTCAGTTTGAAAGCACAATGAATTTTTATATAGTCTTTTAAAAGGGCTTCTTAGGACTAAGCATTGTGGAGGAGAAGATGCTGCTGAGGATCTCTTTCTCACACATAAACACAGCTGGGTCTAGGTTCGTGGAAGGGCCATGAAGACTACTACTGCCCCCTAGTGTTTGTCACTGGGATAACATGTTTTTTTTTTCCACTTGGGATTGCATCCAGACGCTCACTTCTACTGAGCATTTGGCAAGGCAAAGACATGTGGGTTCATCTTCCTCATATGGACATTATGATCACAGCTTCAATGAAGATGTGGGTGTCCAAAATGCTAAAAAAGAGAACGGATGAGATGTCCATTTGTTTCCCCTTCACACGCCCTCTTTCTGCAGCTTCCAGAATCGGAGCCTACACAAGCACAGGGGAGAGGGAGAAATCATTGACGATGTGCCACATTTGGCTCTCATATCCAGAAAATCAGTGCTCTTACAGGCTGCCGCATCCCGCTAAGCCTGAGGTTGTGTAAGAATAGAGAGGCACTCTCTGACTCATCATCCTGAAATAAAACAAGCAATTATTCATATCCTGTTTGGAGAAGAATCAACTAAGTTAATACTGCTGACACGGCTCTTAGCTCACCTCCAATTGCTCTTCTGTTTAACTCTATGCAATGCTTCTGCTGTATATATCATTTCTCTTAGTATTAAAATCTTCTCATAATGGGAAATCAAACCTGTAATTTAAGTGTCAAATCCGTTTCATTAATTCAGGACGCCCATTTAATTACTTCATATTCATCGTGTTCTGAAAGATTTTAATTCAAGCTATTCTTTTTTTAAGCTATTCTACTGAAAAGGTGTGTTCAGTTAAGCATTTAGATTTAACTCAAAGGGAACAATACCAGAAAAAGAGCAGAAATACTTTTTTGACAATCAACTTTCAGTACAACTGTATTATGCAAAAATAAATGTTAATAAGCAAATTGAAATTACAGTGGCTATTATCATTATTGTGGCTATTAAAATCTGGTCGTGGAACAATGGACCAGTTCTTCACTCTCGCAAGGATCCTGGAGAAAGCCTTGGAGTATGCCCAACCGGTCTTATGGGTTTCCTCCGAAGGGTGGCTGGCGTCTCCCTTAGAGATAGGGTGAGAAGTACAGTCATCCGTGAGGAGCTCAGAGTAGAGCCGCTGCTCCATCACGTCGAACAGAGCCAGTTGAGATGGTTCAGGCATCTGGTAAGGATGCCTCCTGGGAGCCTCCCTAGGGAGGTGTTCCAGGCATGTACAGCTGGGAAGAGGCCTCGGGGAAGACCCAGGACTAGATGGAGGGATTATATCTCCAACCTGGCCTGGGAACGCCTCAGGAACCCCCAGTTGGAGCTGGTTAATGTGGCTTGGGAAAGGGAAGTTTGGGGGCCCCCGCTGGAGCTGCTGCCCCCGCTGGAGCTGCTGCCCCCGTGACCTGACACCGGTGAAACGGACGACAATGGCTGGATTATCAATAGTTTAATATTGACAGATAATCACTGTACACAAAAGTTTTTACAAGGATCTATTCAGAGATAGACCTTTAAAACCTCTTTGAGACCTTTCTGTTTAACCAGAAACTAGCGCTCAACTAATTTACCAGAGTCCATTTAAAAAAGCAATAGCCTACTTATATAGAGCCAACATATTTTTACATATCAATCTGTAAACTATGTATTTATTTTAACAAACAATAGAGTTGTGATGGTTGAAAAGTGGAAAGACGATAATTGTCTTTCCATAGTTTCATTTTGTTTCTGTCAAGGAAGTGTATTTTACGAAGCTATATTACTGTTTATTTACATGGAGTCTGGTGGGTTAAGTGAACACAATATCATTGTTTTTATGTTTAAAAAAAATATCTTACTCTTTAACAGAAAGGTCAACCTCCTTAAAAATCCTTGAGTTGTCAGACACATCTGAGTCTGTCAGTGACAAAACGAGCACTTTTATGAAGGTAAATTCAAGTTGGACAATTGCCCCACAACTTTTGTTTTGCTGCCGACTGCAGCAATCTTGCTTAATAATTGATCAATTTGAAAGATTGTTGTTCCCATCAGTCAACATAGGGAAAAAGGGTCCAGGTTGAAAAAAGGTTGTTCCCATCAAAGTTATAAGGACTTGGATTTTCATTATTGCCCTTTCTATAAATTACATTAAAATGAAAAAGGTATTTCCTAAAACTATGTATACTATTACAACACCCATACACTGCTATGCATACGTGTGTGGGCATTTGTGGCTCTCTGTCTGTTTCTCTGCATGTGTGTAACTGGATATGTGTGTGTATGCCTATAGAAAGCAGCGTGGGACCAGGGAAACGCAGCACGGTGCTCCTTGGTTTGGGAATCCAATTGTCATGCCAGAACAGTAGGAGGAACATTTACTAGACCAGTGATGCTGAGATGATAACAGAGAGACTAGAGCAGCCAGGCTGGTTTTCTCGCTGCTCTGCGGTGCAAACAGACAAACAACAATTGACTAGATTGGTGTTTGGATTTGTTGTGGATATCACCGAGGAAGGCAGCCAAGCTAAATCAAAGTAAACCATGTTAAACTGAACCTGTCCCAGTTCCATCTATTCTTCCCTGTCTATTTCTCACTGACATTGGTTTAAAGTGCTGATTTTTTAATGGGCTTTTATTTTTTGGGATAAACAGTTCTTATTGGTAGATTAATGTATACATTATTATTCCCACAAGGGGAAATAACAATTTACACTGTCAATTTACACACAAGCCTGAATTACACAAACATGCTCTTTACCTATACATGCACTATGGATGAACAGATGTCAGAGTGAAGGGACTGCCCATGGAAAGGCGCCTCGAGCAGTTATAGGGTTTCAATACCTTGCTCAAGAGCACCGTGGCAGTGCCCAAGAGGTGAACTGGCACCTCTCCAGCTACCAGTCCACCACCATACTTTGGTCCATATGTGGACTAGAACCGTGACCATCATGTTCCCAACTCAACTCCCTACTGACTGAGCTACTGCATGTTTTGTATTTTTTATTAACCTTAAAGCAGTAATTTATAAACATTTTGTAATGGTTTCAATCCTCAAATGGTACTTTTTGTTATAAACCAACAGACAACCAGTCACAGTGTTAATTTTTTTCCTGTGCTAACTCTAGATTATTTTCTATGCAAGAATGCTAAACTGGGACATGTCTGACTTACGTGCAGACTTAAAGGGCTACTAAATTATAAATTGTGCTATAAACCCAATTCAATTATCAAACATTTCTCACCATGGGGCAAAGATGTCCTCCCAGTTGTTACACTGTGAAAGTAGGAAAACCTGGAGGATATGTGGCAGAGAAATAGCAGCTTGCACACTCTCCAACCTGATATATTCACACATATCTACTGTATGTTCTTTGTAGTTCAAAAAGATTTATGTGTTACCTTTATCCTGGCTTTATTGTGCATATACAATATACCCACAGACACATACATGCAGAATTGAATTCAGATGTATCCGCAGGCAAGCACAAATAAAGACTCAACCAAGCATGCACGCACACGCACGCACACACACAAACACACACACACACACAAATTTCTCCCCCAGGCATTAGGTGGCCAATCCATCCTGTGATGGGTAATTGTTCTTTTTCTTATTAAAAGAACAGGTGGCCATGAGATAGGAGTCTCATTTCTCACCACTGCTGCACTCCATGAGTCCAAACTAATGATCAAAACATTCGCTCCAAATCATTTCTCACACCAGACTGATAGATATGGGAACTGATGGGAGGGAAAGTGTGTGTGGGTGCAGGTGTGTTTGTGTGAGCTCAGCCAGTGCGTAAATGTGTGTATGCATGCTTCCACATCTATATGTTTTCTGTGTTTGCATGTGCACATGTGGTAATGCATGGGTGCCTTCATGTTGTGTGTGTGTGCGTGTGTGTGTGTGTGTGTGTGGGGGGGGGAATATGGTATTTGGGGCTTGAATTCTAGCATTGGAACAAGGTAGTTTGGACAGCGGCTGTGACGCATCGCTGGCTTTGCTCCTTTTCCATACTGGTGGTATTCTCTAAATACACACACACACACACACACACACACACACACACACACACACACACACACATTTTCATGTCATGGCAGATGACACAGATCAAGAGATCACGGGTTTAGGTGTTGGGGAAAAATCGGTCGACTATAAGAAGTTGAGACAAGATTAATTTTGTGTAATCCACCTTTACTGGTGACTTTGAGGGAGAAGATTGAGAGGCTGCTGCCATGGCTATTGTGTTTTTAATTCTTCCTGGAGCGCTTTAGTTGCCTTGGAATGATATTACTAAAAACACAAATCCAGTCATTGATGACAGACAGAAAAAAATGTGATTTAGTTTAAAGTGCTCATATTTGCTTTTTGGCTTTTCCCCTTTCCTTCATTGTGTTATATATTGTTATATATATATTGTTATATATATATATACTTTTTTGTTATAGGTTGACAAAGTGAAAAAAAGTCACACCCCAAAGGGACAGCTATATTGTAGGCCAGCCTTTACTTCCGTGACAAATGTGCGTGACTTTGTAACACACATTACTTACTGTAAATATATATATATATATATATATATATATATATATATATATATATATATATTATATAATGCTCGAATAGCTGCTAGCGTGGCATGCCCTCACACTCTGCAATAGAGGGTGACATGGGAATCAATTGGTGCTCCCATCCCATCCCGAGCCCACAAAAATACTCCTGTCCAACCCCGATCACGTGACTGTCCCCCCAAAAAAATTCTGTCCTGCAAAATCCCAAGAGAAAGCCTCCTGCTCCCGTTTTGTTCCCTATGTTGTCTAAAGATATCAGACTCTGTTGCGGACACAGCGCTTCACACCGCGAGCAGGCTCTCACGCCACCCGGCAGAAAAGAGAGAAGGTCAAAGAGATGTCTGTCGCTGTCTGGAGAATAACTAGCCAATGGATATTGTGTGTGTGCGTTTAGTTAATCACGGTCAAATCACTGAGGTTGCCTCAGAAATATTCTCACAGTCAAAATACACATTTCTCCATCCCGCCCGCTCCCGTTGAGTTCTATGCTCTATTCCGTCCCCATCACGTTACCAACAGTGAAATTGACTCCCATTCTGCAGGAATACCGTGAACTGTGGGGTTCCCAAAAAATGTTCACCCTCTACTCTGCACTTGACTGGTAAGCTGTGCTGACCTAGCTACTGCGCATGTGCGACTCCCAACAAAGATGGAACAGAAGTGCGATGGCTCACTCTGTAGCTAAAACACAGAGCTCAACACACTCGGTGAAAAGAGGAGCTGCAGCAATGTGCAGTACAACAAAAAATATGGAAAATACCGAAAATCAAACCATAAAAACCTATTCTGATATAAATACAATACCTCTAAATACAATACAACAACATGAAAATGAGCATAATATGAGAACTTTAAGAATGTGTGATATGATATTTACATTTTTTCAGCCCTCTCTGTCACTGTCACCGTGATAAGTGACAACTCTCCGCCACACAATTCCACTCAAAAGATTTGGCAGATTATTTCAGTGAGTTGTGTTTGATAGCACACTGATGACACCGATGGAGGCGGCACAATGTGACGCTTTGGTGTGTGAAAGAAAAGTGTTTTTGAAAGTTTGTTTTCCGTCCTGTATGCTATCAAGTTTAGCAGGACGGAAAACAAACTTTCTACCCGCCACACACACACACAAACACACACACACACACACACACACACACACACACACACACACACACACACAAACACACTCTGCCTCGGCTTTTGATCATTTGTGCTTCGTTCTGCCACTCTATTTGGGCAGATGACATCAGTCATCGTCTGTCCCATCTGTTGTGTTTACGACTCATTTGTTAACTCGCTGGTTCATATCAGAGTGTACTGCGGCCGGGGGGACTCCTTCAGTGCAGGACTGGGTTCAGGCGCTGAAGTCAACTTAGCTCAATGACTCATAACATTTCTCACTAAGTAGCTGTGATGAACCACACAGATTCCATTCATTTCTGACCATAATGAAAAGCAATGTATTGGGAAAATACCACCTGAGAGAGCCAAAAGGAGAATCACAGACAAAATGCAAGTTTTGACAGTGCTGCTTTGTCATATTAATCAACTATTTCACTATTTGTTAGGTTGTTACCCAGAATGTGCTAAATTACCAGATGCGATTTGACAAGCCAAACTGTTTTCTCGTGGTTGTTTTCTACTATACAAAAGTTGCAAACATGAACTTGACTTGACAGGTGGTGATGTGAAGCAAGTCTGCAACAGTTTCACATTATGTAGATGAGCAGTACAGACACAGCTGGAGTAATTCACAGTCAAATAAAACTCTGAAACCCGAAACCCAAAGTTATCCACCATGATGCATTAATGTCTGCCAGATGGGAGATTTCTCTTTCGCAAAAGCTGTTTTCCACAGTCTCATGATTTGTCCATCCATCCCTGCATCCATGTTTTATTCCCCACTTGCACTAAGTCTGGATAACAGGATGCTCATAATAACCATTCATTTTGTTATATGAGACCATCTTGCTTTTACAAGTTTTATAGCCTGAAATATCAATAGTAAAGTGCTAATCCTCGGTCAAAGGTAACATTCTGTGCAAAACATTCAAAGCTTATACGGCGTCAACAGCTTCCATACACACAAAAATGAGTGAAAGCAAAAACTAGTATACATGCACATCTAATGTTGAAGACTTATATAAATACATAAACAATCTTATGTTGGTGTGACGCCCCTGCCAATGCTGTTTGGTTTACCTTCACCTTCACCTTCAACACCTCCACAGCACACTGGACACTGACATTACTGACTTCGCTGATGTACACACTTGTTTGTTCTGTGTGAACTTAAATTCGTAAATTAGAGTAAATGTTTGAAGTACATGTTGGTGAGTGTGAATTGGAGTAAGCTGGCTAAGATCACATCTCTTACCTACCCCAACCATGTCCTGAACAGTGAATACAAATTGTTTAGCTGAGCCTGAACCCCTCCAAAACACATCAGCAGTCTTGCACTGGACTGCAACAACACTAGCAATATGTACAACACTTATACACAAATATATGTGCACATAAACTAGGAAACTTTGGAATCTCCAAGACATTTTATATCTCATTTACTTTTTGCTTCATATTTATTGTACAGACATGAGAGTTTGGATCTATCTATAATAACGACTATGACTATTTGTGGTGTATTTAATAATTAGCACACAGTGCCTGGTTTGTTCTTAATTTGTTCGGATTACTTGGGGTTTTTTTGTGTTCCTTATAGTAAAGTGGTGCCAATAAGGCCTATCTTACTGGGAAAATGTAAGTGTCTTGCAGAAAAATAACAACCTCCATTCTCCTTGGTTCTCCTTGTTAGACATGTGAGCCAAGTTAGCCTCAGATGTTGTTATAAAATATTGACATCTCTTGCAGCATTTTCTCTGATGCCAATATACTGAGCTATACTGTGCCTGTCATTCTGACTGGTCATGTAGAAATGATGTTGTCATTATGTTGCAATGTTGGGAAATACAGTCTACTGCTAGTTGTCTATTGGATTTTCCCTTCATCTCCACTGTATTAAAGTCAAATTTGTACAGAAGAACCAAATGACTCAAACATCTCAGCCAACCTTTCATCAGGTAGAATACTTAAAAAGCAAACACTTAATGAATGAGTATTACTATCCTGCTACAGTCATTTTATAAAAGTACATTGATGGACTATCACTGATTATTCATCTGTCCTGAAGTGAGAAGATAAACTAGCTGATGTAAATATTAAGGTGGGGCTACAGGTTATTGTGCTGATAGATGAAAACTCCCTCTCCACTTTAGCAAAATTTACATTTACTAGTGCACTAGTGTGGTACTGCTTGTAAAATTCTTCAAAACCAAATTGTACCCTGCAATTACTTGCAGAAGGAACCCAAACCACTTAATATGCATCTCCCCTGTAGCCTACTACTGACTTAAAGTGTAGGCTACTTCTACATTAGAGGAAGACATTGTACTATTATATTTACCTGACAGAGAACGAAGGAGGTCTTGGGGAAGACCCAGGACTAAGTGGAGAGATTATATCTCCAACCCGGCCTGGGAACGACTCGGGTTCCCCCAGTCGGTACTGGTTGAAGTGGCTCGGGAAAGTAAAGTTTGGGGTCCCCTGTTGGAGCTGCTGCTCCCACGACCCGATACTGGATAAGCGGATGAAGATAGATAGATGGATGGATGGATGGATGGATGGATGGATGGATGGATGAAAGAGAACACTGCAGATTCAGAATGCAATCACAAAATATCACAATGACAATTTGGAATATTTAGACATTAGCCTCACTCATGGCAGTGCGCTACCCACCCGGCCTGTTATGAGAGCTAATCATCACATATCTGCGTTAATCAACCACCAGAACCGCGCGCGCAGAGATAGAGAGAGAGAGAGAGAGAGAGAGAGAGAGAGAGAGAGAGAGAGAGAGAGAGAGAGAGAGAGACTATCGTACATTAGGGATTTAACACTTCAGCATGTCTTAATGTCATTAGTGTTGTATGTTAGCAGTAAACTTAATTAACCCTGGGTGAGTCTGATGAAAATTGCTGTGTCTGCTCGGTTCTGCTCTGAAATTTTCTTGCGCTGTAAAGGAATAATCTCCAAGGTTACTTTATAGTCTGCCTCTGTTTAGAAGTGGTGATTGTAGGCTACAGCTCACAGCAACTTAATACTATACAGTGGCTGGCGTTTGGTTGATATTTAGTGTTGGCAAATGGCTTTTTGTAGACACGGAAAAGTGCAGCACCTATTCCACACAACAGTTGCGATGTTCCTTTCAGCTATCCGCCCATGTTCCAGAAAAGTGAAGAAAAGTAAGTTTGGTATATCCAGCAATCATGTAACATTGGAAGCAGGAAAAGAGTCAAAGGCGGTAACACACCCCTCCAAAAATGTGCAGCTGAGGTGTATTTCACATTTTAGCTGCCAAAGTGCTCACTCAGTGTGCAGTGTGAGAGGGGGAGTGAACAGTGGCTTGAGTGGCAAAAGCCAATATGTGCTTCTTTTACCAATATATGATATGATATCTTTTGCATTTGTAATGCAAACAACGTCAAACTTGGCACTGCACTTACTCGTGCCCTTAGCAAGAAGTCTGTCAAACTTGAATTCCATCAGACTAACAGTTTGAGAGATATGCGCATAACAGACAGACAGACAGACAGAGAGACAGACGTTCCTGCAATTATGAATCAGGCTTCTACTGTATTGCAAAGATAATTCCACAACCTTTCTCAGCCCTTCAGGAGGTAAATTATGTTTAAACATCATCTAATTACTGAGGATATGATTACAGCTATTAAATTGAATAATAATGGGCACAGTTTTCTGTTTTGTGCACTGTGAGCTAGTAATCTCTCTGTTTGATACAAATACTCAATACTCTGGGGAAGCTCAAAGCCATAGCACTCTTTTCAGTTTGGCACACAAATGCTTACAGAATAAAGAACCGGTGTGTAGGAGTTTAGGGGGATCCATTGGTGTTTTCATTAGTCACCTGGAACTAAGAATCATTGTGTTTTCATTAACTTAGAATCAGCCCATCACATATACAAATAGGGAGTGGGCCCTGTTCCACGGAACCCGCAAACTCACCAGTGTGAGTTTGCTGCATTTCACAAGATCTCTTAGCTCTTTTAATCTAATAAATAAATGAAAAAAACAAATCTGTTATTGCCAAAATCATAAAAACGCATGCAAAATAGCCAAACAATCGCCTACACGCGCCAATTTACTGCTCACTGATGTGGGTGTGCGCTTTGTGCTAACGTGTGTAACTGGGTTAGCTGCGAGTGACACTTGTTCTTTGGTACATGGGCTGTGTGCTTTGCTACCATAGACTGTGTTAGCTGCTACTAGAGTCTGTTGCACTGCGGCTTGCAGTCCACACCTAATTTTAAATACTGTTTTAATTATTCAAATTTGGCTGGTAGGTTAAAAACAAATTTTTCTGTGGTGTGAGAAACTCAGAACACATTTATATTTGCTATAACCAGACATTAAGTGCCTGCTGAAATATGCAGCAGCACGCTAATCCATCCCATTGTGCTACAGAAAAGCAAAATCTTTTCAAATGTCTAGACCTAAAAAAACAATGCTGAGTATGTTTTCAAATCAGGGCCTGTCGCCGCATTTGTAACTGTGCTTCAAAAAGCCATGGAACATCCGAGGCACGCCTTGCAGCTCGGGTGGAGATCTGGTGGCAAGACGCAGCCGGTCCTTCAATCCGTACAAAGGCGGACACTGCTGTTCTTCGAAGTCTTCAAACTGTTTGTCGCTGAAGAAAAATAGGGAGCAGATGTCTGGTCTCGCAGCTGTAATATACGGCAACTGGAGACATAAGGGAAGCCCGTGCAGGGCACAAGGGCGCAAATGAAATCGTCACGACTGCTAATGTGCGAGGGATAAACCCGATAGCAACAGCTCTTAGAGGGCGAAGCCTATACTAAATAGAACACTGTGTGGTCCCATTGAAACCACAAAGCCAAGGGCACAGCCACACAAACAATCCAAGACATCAGACCATGGGGGACCAATGGCCGAGGAGCCCAAAGAATCGGTTATGTAATGCCGTCCTTCACATCTTTCATAATACAATGTCAACATTCATTACGTAAAGTAAATTAGCCCTGGCTGATTCTATTACGTCTGTGTGCTTTAAAGTTGGGAGATGTGATGATAATTCCTAAATAATATGCTGAGTCCATGCTTGTTTTGATTGACTTGGAACTGTGTGTAGGAACTATGACGTGTCTTCTAAATCATCTTTGCAACTGTAGCTAACCAGGAAAACTCCAGTGTCCTGTAAGAAAGGATATGTTGGCAAATGTATGCCCCAAAGTCACATCTTGCATCAAAACAAGACTTGATTATTAATTAAACCGATAGAATACAGCAGCAGTGACAGCTCTGTGGCGCTTTGCCTCAAGCCACTAAAGTTTCTTCTGAGTTATGATTAATGCATCCAATTTAATTGATCTTTATTGAGCGCAGCATCAAGGGTAATTCAATTTTGGTCTACAGAGCACTGACTACTCACATAAAATGACAAGGCCATGATAATCATTAAGCTTGGTTCCCCTCTGACTGAGAACTACTAATTGTGTATCAATAACCAAGTGGAAGATGCCAGAATTAAAACCCAAAACAACTAAAGTTGTGCAAATTGCTCACAGCTCCAATACAGCAGTCAATTACATCCAGTTCTCCCTTTAACACAAATTTGAAATAGAATTTTGCTATTCATACAGTGCATATTTATTCATTTTGCAATTTCACAGGTCCATAAAGTGAGACATGTCAAACCAACAAATGGAATTACCTGCTTCCGACAGACAGACATATACATTGTCAAAGATAAAAACTGCTGTGTTAATCCATCAAAATGCAATAACACCAAAAGGCAACTTACTTATTATTCCCTTGCAAATTATCTTGTGTCATGAAAAAATAAGAACAGCCAGTCAGACTCGCAAGTGTCTCTATTAAAAGGAAATTCACTCGCTGAATACTGAACTGAACTGTATGTTATCTTGTAACACCTCAGTGACCTAGAATATAGCTTCCTCCAGTAAAAGCAATTTCAAAAGCATTGCACTCTCAGAAGAAGAAGGATGCGCTGTGAGGAGCCATTTATACTTCCTCATTGATTCATAAACAGGCATCATTTTCAAACAAGCAGTGCAACCTCAAATACAGCACACAAATATACAGTGCAAAGAAGCCTCCCCGGGGGATTGCGTGGCTGTCCAAGAGTTTAAAAAAAAAATGATATAGGAGGGGAATATTGATATTTCCTTTACTACCATTTAAATCAAAGCTGTTTTGTTTTATTATTGTTGTCCCTCTCCAAGATGAATAGGGTGATAAAAAGAGATGCCCGACATTTTAGGGAGTCCTTTTGGAGCAGTAAAGATGCCCACTTGATGGATACCAGAGCTCTATAGACAACGGGAAGACAAAATGAGGAATGCTTATGGATGCAGAGGCAGATAAGGAAAAGAAATAGAGAGAACATGAGCAGTACACAAAAGAAAGGATGGAGGTGAAGGTGGGTTACATCAGCGAGGAACAGAATGGAGAAAAACAGCAGTGCAAACACAGAATAACAGAAAAGTGACATGCCAAAACAGTCCATCAGCATTAAAACTCCAGGACAGGGTAGCACAGGAGATGTACATCCAGGGAGAGCTTTACAGAGGGAGAGACAGAACATACTGCCGCAGCAGCAGCCTTCAACTAGAGAAGATACAAAATAAAATAAAAAAAACACGACACATTGACACACTCTTTGTCTCTTCTTCTCTTTTCAGTACACTGGTCTGTAGAGAAGCTCCCCAGAGGCAAGTCGACGTTTCAGCTCCTTCCACAGCAGCTCCTTCTCCTTTTGGGCACCCTTCATGAAGCCTCGGTTTTCCTGGGCTCTCCGAGACAGGTAGGGCATTACCTCATTCACCGGCCCATAGGGGACGTACTTATAGACGGGGAAGCCTGCCTGGCCTGGGGTTGAAGTGGGATGGGAGAAAACAAAACAAAAATGGGCTATGATATTTGATTGACTAGCGAAATATGATGTTGGATTGACTAGCAGCATGTTCAGTTGTTACAATTTCAGGTGAACATAATTTGTACAGGTTACTTTTGATAAGCTCCAGAGAACACATCACAATTGGACGTCATCTCAACTGGCTTCCTTCACTGAAAGATTGCTACAATCCTTCTAATCGGGCCGGTTTGCAGCATTTGCATAGGCACCCTCAGTTTACTGCATTTGAATTAGAAGAGCAGCTGTTTCTGCCAGTCAGGTTCACATATTGTAACTGTTTCGCCAGGGCTTACTCAATTAAATAAATGTCCTTTCATCTAATCCACATGTACTTGCAAAGCATCAAAACATGATACAATAATACAAAGTCATCAACATAACATTCTGAGCCACAGCCAGTGGCGGAATGCACTTAAGTACATTTACTCATGTACTGTACTTAAGTACCAATTTGAGGTACTTGTACTTTACTTTTTCTTTTCATGCAACTTTCTACTTCTACTCCACTACATTTCAGAGGGAAATATTGTACTTTTTACTCCACTCCAAGTTTCAGACAGAGATTTTTTCTGCATTAAGTACTTTTACTTTTAATACTTTACGTACATTTTCCCAATGATACTAACATACTTTTACTTAAGTAACATGAAAATGCATGACTTTTATTGTCACCGAGTATTTTTAGTGTAATATTAGTACTTTTACTTAAAGTGCTCATATTATGCTTTTTCCTTTTCCCTTTTCCTATACTGTGTTATATATCTTTTTTGTGCATGTTATAGGTTTACAAAGTAAAAAAGCCCAAAGTCCCCCCCCCAGAGGACTTACCATCTCCTACAGAAAACACTGTTCACCAACTGCTCCAAACAGCTCTATTGTAGTCCAGCTTTTACTTCCGTGACAAACTTGCAACACTTTGTAGCACACGTTATAACGCTCGCCTAGCTGCAGCACGGCACTCCCTCATGCTCTGCTTCTGACTGGTACCTAGTTACTGAGCATGCGCAACTCCCAACAAAGATTGAACAGAATTGAGATGTCCCACTCTGTAGCTAAAACAGAGAGCTTAACACACAGGGTGAAAAGAGGAGCTGCAGCAATGTGCAGTACAACAAAAATATGGTATTTTTGAAAATGAAACCATGTAAACCTATTCTGATATAACCTCTAAATACAATTATTAACCTGAAATCAGCATATTATGAGCTCTTAAAGTAAAGAATGTAAATAATTTCCCACCAAAACTAAAGTTATTGATTGTAAATAATAAAGATCTCAACTCTAATCTGCTTTCTTTCATAAAACAACTTCTTTGTTGTTTCAAGATTCAAAGACACAGCACTGACTGCTCTATCCCTCGAGAAAACAGCAAAGAAACACGTGTGTCTGTTTACATCAATACCGGTCAAGAGCGTTTCAAGTTGAGCCTCACACTGACAGACAACTCCCTGCCACAGCTCTGTCGGTCTTTGACTGACAAACAAAGTGGTGCGAGCCAGCACCAGCACTTTGTTAAGACAGCTTGTCAATACTGAGGTGTCTCAGTTCATATGTCACATTATGGGCTGCAGACTGACTTAACATGTGCTGTGCACTTCATGCACTCCAAATGTCCTGTGGTTGTATATATGCATATGTGTAGCTAGGGCTGCACGATTATGGACAAAATGATAATCACAATTATTTTGATCAATATTGAGATCACGATTAATTAACACGATTATTTGTTGATTTTAACCAAAACAAATTTTATTGTCACATAGGCTATGTATAACTGCTTTCACATTCATATTGTGCTACATTCCTCTTATGTTGAAGTTGTGTGTTGTACATACAT
>NC_045737.1:17522903-17531631 GCF_008692095.1 Etheostoma spectabile | reverse complement strand
CACATGTAAATGAAAATTATCTGAAATAAATAGCCTAGGATATATTTAAACAACTGTATTTCTGTGAAAGCTCCTTCATTTGTTTTCAACAATAACTGATTAAAAGAGTTAGGGAGAGAGGGGGAGTGCGATGGATGTAAGCCAGGCCTACTCACAGAGTGACGGCGGACTCATTATGAATGGGTCCAGCACGGGTCAAATGGCGGGTCAGCAAAGTTACACACGCGTGTGTATCAAATGTCTGTATTGTCACTGCACTGCATTTTTATGAACTATGATATTCTGACCATGGGTCTCATGTCTCGCCCAGGTCCAGCAGGCTCCGTTTCACACTTTATAACTCTTCGAACTGAAGTTAGTTGCATTCAATAACTTATTCTGTGTTTTTCGCCGTGGCGGCCGCAATAGCATTAGAGTTACCAACGAAAACACTGGTACAAATACAGGTTTGCCTCTCATGCTTAACAATATACAGCTGTGCTAATAACAATTAAAACTGTGGACGAATGTCAGCAGTGTGAACCTGCGCTGTGTCTCTTCGTGTTGCTGGAAGCCGTGTGTGAGTTAATGGGGGCGGGCTGCGTGGAGAGTAAGGAGAGAGAGGAGAAGAGAGATAGGCCTACTAACACACACAGCTAAGGGGAGCAGAAAATATCATGCCTTGGCATTGTTGGTTGTGTGAGAGAGCGTGTTTTGTGTGAGTTTTTCTCACCCAGTGGGAAGCTGATCTGATCGCACATGCCCAGTAGCTGACCGAAGTACACCTTGTTCTCTGTGGGTAAGAGACTCAGCTCATTCATTCTAAATGAAAGAAAGATAGAGACACTTACTAAAATAACTTGTGTTTGTACAGATGCAAAGCAGCTTTCTTTGTGCAAATAAAGAAAATATATTGTAAATGTGTATTTTCAACAGTGTTTGGATATAATTAAGACTTTACCTCCCCAAGGTGTGTTTCACCGTGTCCTCATTATGGGAAGCCACCATAACGTTGGCATTTCTGTTAAGCGCAATCTCATCTAGCACATAGTCCAGACACCTTCCAAAAATACACAGACACAGACCTATTTAACAAGGAGAGCTATTTAACTTTCTAGCAGCTACACTAGCAGGTTGTAATATGCATGTGCTTTATCACCATCTGCATATGTTGAATCCCACCCCATGCTGAGCTGTAGCCCATCAGCTAAACTTTGTGTCTCTAACATGTTGATGTTTACCTCAAAATCCAATTGAGTGCTTGAGGGTAGCCTTTGCTCTTTTTGTGCAAAACAAATTGATCTCTACAGGGTGAGTTTTCTGAGCATGCCTTAATCCAGGAATGTCAGGAAATTGTTACACAGCCCCCTTGGAGCTAGATGGTATTCTGTACCTTGCACAAGGACAACTCAACAGGGTGGAAGCTTGCTGACACAAGATGTTAAACCCAGAAACTTCAATTGAAGGACCACTTCCTTTAAAATGAAATCCCTGTGCTGTCCATTGCAGCAGATTTGTGCCTTGAAGGTGGCCATTTTAAATCTGTGAACCACATGGGAAAATCCGGGTAGCAAAAGTAAGTTTTTTAGTAGTTTTTTCCTGTGGTGTCTTTGTGCAAGACACCTCAACTCAAAACTGTCTGCTATCTAATAGCAAAAGGCTATAGTAGCAGACAGCTTCTCTGTGTGAATATGAAGAAATTAAAGCTTGGCTAAAACAGATCAAACCTTGCAGATGCAGATTTGGGCAGCTGTCAACAGTTAATAAACAAGAAAAAAGCCTTGGCTCTTACCTGTGGTACATTATATTGGTAGACTCATAGTCAGGATTAATAGGGTCCTCATAACCAATGTCTTTGGCCCTCTCTCGCTCCTGATACATGTAGGCCCCACGCACCAACTTGGCAGCAAAATGCCAACCCTCACGTCGAGACAATTCTACATCCATAGTTACATTGTCGTAGGCCTCCTGCAAAACAAAAGAAGAGAATGATTCACTCTATAGCAAAGAAAAAATCTAATCAAGTCCTCAAAGTTTAGATACAAAAATGTGCAATAATTATTATTTTATATAACTGTAGATCTAACTAGTCAGCTTTTACAGAGCCAAATGATTTGTTTGCTTACAGCGCAATACAGTTACATTATTCTTACATCACATATCGGTCTACCTATTCTACCTGACGTGGCCTAGACCACCTAGCATAAATAGTTAGACACCATCAGTGCTACTTGTAAGCAAAATCAAAGAAGCTATGGTCGATGAGTTGAAACAGGATGTTAATCACATGAATGAAACTCCAACTGTGACTTAAACAGCTTTTTCGTTTGAAACGGTGTATTTAAAGAAAATCAAAATAAAGCCTCCAAATTCCCTCCAACATTATCCTCTTCTTGGCCATGTCACTGTTTAATCCTCAACCCAGCTGATTCAGTAATCTCTTCACAAGTTGACATTTGGAGTTACAAGATTTGACACAGCATGTTCTTCTATTATTAGAATTAGAACGGTTGTGTCTGCATGCTCTGTGTGCAAATAAATAGTTTACACATTCCAAACTCTGTTTTTTTCGCCAATTGTGGACTCTAACCTTGAGATAACACTGGTAGGTGTTGAAGATGACAGGCTTTTCTTTGTTGTAGAGCCTCTGCATCTCTAACGTCAGTCTGCTGATAGCCGGCTGGAAGTAGGTTTGCTCTGCATCCACCATCAAGCGAACACCGTTTTCCATTGCATGCTGGAATAAAAGAATTATGTTTATTAATGATGTTAATTTATTGAGTATATCACCTAACAGTATGCATTATGCTCTAATGTGATTAAAATAGTTTCATTAATGAATCATTACATGAATGTCATTACTGTCTAAAACATACATTGCAACTTTCAATACAATACCCTAGATTCGTTATTGCCTTCATTGTATGCTTACAATAGTCTGCAGCACTGCAGTGGACTTGGTCATATTAAAAACGGCCCTGTTGTCCAAGACGGTTTAACCAATAAAGATGCCACAATGCTACTACACATTTGGTTAAACTATAAGTGCTTGCTCCTTTCATATTAACAACAAATCAATACTAAGTGTGTGTATATCTGCATACAGTGATCAGCGTTAGTAGTTTAAATGAGTTTACCTTGACTAAGATGTCCAGGCGCAGTAACATCCTCTTCATTTGTTTCTCCTCCTCTGTAGTAAATTTCTCCAGCAGAGGCTCCAGTTTACCTAGCTGGACAAACAACCCAGCAGAGTGTGCACCAGGAGATGCTAATGTGCCAAATATCACACAGCATGACCCCTATTAGGGCTTCTTACTTAATCCATCCTCCAGTTGTCTTTATTCCAAGCTCAACTGATATGTTGAGGGTAACATGCCCAGACTTTGTAAACATACAATTAAACCAGGCCTTTCCTTAAATTACAACCAAGTGACTCACGCTTGAAATCTCTGTTATCACAGTTTTAAAACAGAGACGGTTTACTTTAAATGTACTCCCAACTGGGTGTAACCATATATATGAAACAGTTTTTATATACATCGTTTTAAAGCTATGGGTTAAGCCCTACAACAATCTAAAATGGCAAATGTGGGGGCTGATAAAAGTAATACAAAGCTGTGGTCTTTCTAGAACTGACACTGAACTAATTAGGTTTAAGGTGTGGTTAAGGAAAAAGGAGCTCAGATAAACAAATGAATTACAAAAAAAACTGAAAAACTAAAGTGTACGGACAAAACATTGACAGCGAGGTATAAATTAGTGCAATTTTTTAAATAACATCCACCTTTTACTTTAGTTACTGCCAGATTTTTTTTAAATGTATTTGTCATGACTGTGTCACAAGCTTGTTCACATAAGCGGAAACAAACACATTAACACATTAATACATTTAGGTACAATCCCAATACAACTCAGATGTAGACAGCGTGCATTATGGCTGTGCATTTCACTGAATTGCTTACATTTCAAAACCAGTTCAAGTCTCCTGCCTGCCGTATACACATTACATTTGGAAAAGTCCCTCAATTATTGTGTCCAGTGAGTTTGGGTCTTGAATTATACTGAAACATTCTGGGATATTAATGCTTGTTTAAAGCTACTGACCTCTACATTTGGGACAACCAGCAGGTCCGATATCTTTGTTCTGTCATCTATCAGGCTGTTCCAGTCAAGCATGTCAATGGTTCTGTCAAGGCAGAAGATACAGGTACAGTGTTATGGCCACAGTGTATTCGTGAGTGTAAAATATTACCAGTATCTTGGTCATTTTTTTTTATTATGTTCATCACTGAAACTGAGCATGGCTTTAAAGATGTAAAAAAAATAAAAATAAAAGTTTCTCACTTTTTTCCCAAAGTGGCGTGTGTGACTTCTTATTCAATTTGTATTGTCATTGTAAAAAATAATTTGTGGAACAAGAAATATATTAACAAATATATTGTACAATACTGTGCATGTAACTGTAAAGTGATTTGAATATATGTATTTTTCATGTTGGTGAAATAGTGGTGATTGTTTTGTGATTGAATATTGTGAGTGAATACAATTAAAGAGCTTGGGAAGTTATGCAATTGCAAAAAAAATGCAAAGCAACACTGACAATGATTTACAAATATGTCAAGGATATTTATGGTTTATATCGGTAATCTGCATGTGCTCATGCTTACCCTAAAGATTTCTCTTTACTTCCAGTAAACCAGCCATACAAGTCACCTTTTGCACCCAGTTTGGTCAGGAATTCCTTGAGGGACATAAAGACATAAAGTACAGCAGGGCATAGTGTACCTATGTCCTCATATTGTGTATGAAATACATTCACCAGGAGAAAAGAGGAGGAAACATTCAACCTGCAGTTTTGTCAGCTCCAGCCTCTGCTCTAATGCCTCCATGCCATCTTTCCCCTGCTGTGATGCCAGGAAGGTGAAAAATCGCCTCCATTTAACCAGGACCTCTGAGAACTGGAGCTTAGAAACATTTTTAAAAAATGCCTGATGTCAGTCCACTTACACAAGAGTATCAGCTAAAGGAGTGCGTTGACCTCTCAATCACAACTTACTGCCTACCAGAAACTGAGGTCGTCCTAGAGCAGTCATTTTGATGGCAGTAAAACCGTCCATTGAACTCCCACCTAAAGGTCCAACATACTTCAAGTCTTTAGATAAATCAAATTGTGTAAAGACAAAAGTATTAACATGATGGTAGTTTAATTTACTTACCAGATGCTTTGATACATCTGATGAAGGTCTCCATATGCTGGTCACATTTGGCCTCATCGGCGTAAAAATACGTGCGTGCGCCGGTTACACCCTCGCGACGATCCCCGAACTGTTTGTGTGCTTTGTATTTTTTCTCTCTGTGGTCCTCGCCTGGGAGAGATAACAAATATGCATGTCTATTACTTCTAATTACATCATAAACTGTTTCCACAAATGAGAACAAAACAAGGTATCTTACCTATGTTCTCTTTTTCTGCAGCGGATACACATGAACTAAATTAGAAGAAATACAAGTAAACATTACAAATATTAGTTTTTAATCAGAAATACATTAAATGTCTTTTGTTTAATTTGGGAACTGAGCGCTCAGTATGAGAACATTTTGGCCTTGTGGCAATGGCATGCCAAAGGCTGGCATTGTGCTTAGTGACCCTCTACATACTTAACTGTCGTGTGTTGTCAGCCTGCTGGCCCTCCAGATAGGGCAGTTGTAGCGTCCCACCCCCCCCACCCCCTTGACCATAGTGAACTGGGGAGCTCATTTTACCAAATGGATGACTAAACACGAAATACTCTAGACATCAGGGATGTCAATAGGATTCAAAGCCAGGAAACTGAAGGGAGTTCTATTCTTTTAACATGACATGACACTTAGCAGGCCATTATCTTCTAGAAATCTACGTTTGGCTACAATGTATGCATTTGACACTGACTTTGACTCTGAAATTGTATTGTCTCACACACATGTTCAATACGGTTTTCTTGATATTAAAAAGAGTAGTGCAGAAACCCTCAGTCAAATAATGGATTAGTCTATCAAAGGAAAAATGTATTGTCAACAGTTTTGATAATTGAATAATTGTTTGTCATTTATTAAGGACAAATGCCCCTCACAATGTGAAGATTTGCTGCTTTTCTCTGTTTTGTATAGTTAGATGAGTATATTAGTAGTTGTTATAGTAGTAGTAGTAGTAGTAGTAGTAGTAGTAGTAGTAGTAGTATTATTATAGGTAATTTAAGTCTTTTGGGGTTTTGGACCATTGATCAGAACTTGGGAACACTGAGAACTTGTGATGGTCATTTTCCACTAGATTCTGACATATTTTAGAATATATAATCATTGAATTGTAAAAATAAATAAAAAGACAAACGTGTCTATAATTAAAGTAATTGTTCCATACAGCCCTAAAAATAAATCCAATCTCAGAGTTTTAAGTAGCACTGATCATTTGGGGTAAGCAATCATGTTGTCAGTACTGGTTCCAGTTGAGATTTATAAATACTGTTTCAAATGCTTTCTGTGTAACACTGCCAAAAATTCAAATTGTGCTAGAAGCACAGATTATTGGTAATCTTTTGGCATGAAACAGGACATTTGATACAATTTCATTACTGTCACAACTTATTAGTTTTAGCCAGCTTCATGAGAAACATTCTGGCCTTCAAAACCATGCATTAATAAAATCCTGACTGTAAAAACAGGTATGTATTTTAAGTTCAAATAGCCCACACAACTGAAGCCTGGCATTGCTTCAAACATTAAGCCAGGCCTCTGTTCCTTACATCTTCTTTCTGTTGCAATGAACTAATGTTGTTTCTACAGTATCTTGACAGATCATTGGAGTGCCTGTCAAACCCTGCTGTCTGAGATCAAGCTGCCTTAAAGTACCTTGTCCTCCTTCTTTACAGTTTGAGATGTATGTTAACTAAACAAAAGCTTTCTAGGTTGAGGTTTGATACTTCTTTTGATGGTTTCATGCTTATATTCCCTACAGAAAAAAAATGTGTGTGTATATATATATATATATATATATATATATATATATGTGTGTGTGTGTGTGTGTGTGTGTGTGTGTGTGTGTGTGTGGTGTGTGTGTGTGTACAAAAACCTACACTGACAAATATAAAGGGGTAGAAAAAGTCCTTGCAAAAGGCTTGCCTGGGAGCTTTATCCCCTTCAGGGTGGCAACAGGTATTAACAAGTTAAATTTAAGACTTTTTAGACTTTTTAATACCAATTCTAAAGTAAAATTTAAGACCAAATTTACGATGGAAATACAAAGTGGAAATATACAGTAATCTTTCCAAGTAAACACAAAATTAACTATGGTAAAATACAATATCTGTTGAGTTTAAGAACATTGAGTTAATGTGTGTAATCTAAAAGCATAACACAAAAATGTAATTGCTGTCCTAATTTATATTATTACAATATTTTCAGAACATTTGGGTCCCTTGAACAAATGGTTATAACATCAAGTGAAATAACATCAAGTGAATATTTAAAAAAAAACACTGTTCCTTTTGAACAAAACAAATAATTAAATGCCAATTTCCAGCTGCTTTTAAAATGCAAAGACTCATATATGATTTGTGCCTAACAGACAGAGAGAGAGAAAGAGAGAGAGAGAGAGAGAGACTCAGATGGATGGGTTGCAGTTTGTGGAGGACTCATCATGGAGAGAGAGTAGACAGCAGTGTGTATGAGTGTTTTGCGGTGTGGGAATGTGTGTGTGTGTGTGTGTGTGTGTATCTATATGTGTGTTTTCAGGTCTCCATGTGACCAATTT
The DNA here is from genome assembly GCF_008692095.1 of Etheostoma spectabile. Classification (NCBI taxonomy): domain Eukaryota; kingdom Metazoa; phylum Chordata; class Actinopteri; order Perciformes; family Percidae; genus Etheostoma; species Etheostoma spectabile. Next base: position 17,523,866 of record NC_045737.1, on the reverse strand, counting down.
TTGTTCAAGTTTTGATGTCTACTCCTGAGCTTTTGTGAATATACTTGGAAAATAATTAATCTACTATAATAAACAAAACAGTGACTTTGCACTTGAGAAAGCCTTCCCAAAAGAGTGTCCTTACCAATTTATAACAATACACGCACATACAAGTCCAGCTGTTTGCTTTTGGTTGTCTGGCTCAGTGTCTCGTCGAACATAATTACAACGCACCGCATTTTTGGACTTCTGTGATGAGGTCCTTTTTTATATATGGCGCCAATCCAAATTTAGCCACGTATCTGGTCTTGTCTTTTCCAGAGGTAAATGACTGTACAAGCCTTGAATCTGGAAGCATTGCTTGGAACACTTCTTCAGTCCCGTCATTTGACCTGTATGAATTGTGTCTTGTCACGGTCCTCAGCCCGGAGTGTTGGCGTAGAGCCACAAACTGCTCGTAGGTTAGCTGGCGTTGTTGCTGTAGATTTCCCGCATACATCTAGCGTTGTAGCGTTGACATCGTGCTAGCGGTGGAGAGAAACTACGTGGCGGTGCTGGCGTGCCTTTACGTAGGCAGTCTCTGTGTTTTTTTGCTTTGTACATGCGATTCCACCTCTTGATCCCATTGGCCCAGTTGGAAAATCTTCCGCCACATAACGCAGTTCGCTTCATAAGCATTTTCAGCCACCGACCTTAACCAGGATACTCGTTGTTTTCAAGCCACTTGTCACTGAACTTGCATTTCCTCATGTTTCTAGACGGCTATCAACAATTGCTGTATCACCTGCATGCTGCGAAATTACGAATCCCGCGAAATAACAAATCTCACTGACTACGGCCACGTCAACACCCGCCCACGAAGCAGCTTGATTGGTTGGAGTGGTTAAGCTTAGGATAGCCGATTGGTCAGGAGATAGGACCTGTACAAATGGTTGTTATGTTACCGCGCCTTAATTTTAGGAAACGTGATTTAAGACTTTTTAA
>NC_045737.1:17487033-17522893 GCF_008692095.1 Etheostoma spectabile | reverse complement strand
ACTTTTTAAGGACCCGCGGCCACCCTGCCCTTAGAATGTGATAACACAATAAAACAATGAAGAAAACGCTGTCTGGCACAAGCTGACATTACAGTTAGCTGTCATTCTACGTCAACAGACTTAAAAACTGGATACTTAAACATGCTACAAACTTACAGTCCTATTTACTATGCCTGATCTTTGTAGATGTTTAAAAAAACAAAAAGAAGCTAATTCTTAAAAAAGTTTAGTCATGTTTGAGTATTTTGTTCATGCTAAGCAAATCTAACAATTGTGTTTGTCTTGTTTCCTTCAATGAAACAAGCATCAAATATTATACATTCATTATTGATTTGATGTTAAAGCAATTCCTAAATGGGCCAAAAAGTCTGCATTTTATTTTGGACTACGAGATGTCCTAATTACTCATAATGCATGAATGCCCAGAGCTACAACTTAAGTAACATTGCTGCTGTCCCTTCCCAGAGGGACTTCTTACATATGGTCTGCAATGTCATCTAAGTTACTTCACAGATCAAATAGCCACAGCCTTGTGCTACTAACCATGTGACAGAATTCCTAATGAGTGAGAAATTCTCTTCAGCCAGCCAATCCAGAACGAGGGGCAATGTCTGAGCCAGCAAATCATGCTGTAAAGTGTGTTTACTTCCTGGTTGTGAGGCATACTAAAATACACCTATTTTTAACATCAAGTGGAAAATACTCTGTGAGGTAACATGCTCTGTGTAGATGTCAGTTTACTTTGGAGAATTAAAACAGGACATGTTATATGACCATTATTGATCCATAACTGACTACAAACAAAATCATATTTTTGTATGCACTATCTACTGAAATGTGTGTTAATACTGCAACTTTCATACTCCATCTCTTTCTGCTGAGCCTCCTCTTGGCTGATGTCTTCCTCCACGCTGTAGTCCAGGACAGAGCCGACACCGAAGGCCTGATTCTTCTGGATCAGCGGCCGGATAGCCATGTGGTCCTCACCGGCAACAAACTGGCCATAAAACGTCATTTTCATGAACTGGTCGAAGGCTTTCTGGCCCAGGATCTTCTTACCTATATCCATTATCTGAGCAGGAAGGGAGAGGACAGGGTACATAACAGCAGGCATACTGTATAATGTGCCTATAATTTATTCTACATGTAATTTATCATATTTTATGTGAATCATACTATCCAAGAAAAGACAGGCTGTAGGCGGGTTTTGAAGGCTAAATGTTTACCTGACTGACTAGAAAAGTAGCATGTTGATCTTTCACAAACAAAAGAAATCAAATTATGGTCTTACCCTCAAGCTAATAACTGTATGAAATACTAAAACAGGGAAGAAGTATGAAACATTGCAGGTTCACTGAAAATCAAGAGTTACACCAGATTATATTACTGTTTCACATTTGGTGTAACTTGCTTTTATAACCAGAGCCAAGCTTTCTGTTGATTTCAATGAAGATATGAGTGTGAAAGGAATACACTTGCAGTGAGTCTATTAAGGCACTATACCACTATGCATCAAAACATGCGCTGGAAAAAAAAGCCTTGTTTGAAAGGAAAGTGTGTCTTGTGAAAGTGTGTGAAGTGTGTCTTGTGGCATATTCGTTTACTCTGTATTGACATGACCAGATGGGTATCTGACATTCAGCCTAGCCTACAGCTAGCAAGGAGAGGTTGCATGCTTGGAAAAACAGGTTGTAATTTAAGAAGGGGGGGTTATAGCCTAAGCCTGGGGGTTATAAGCATAAGGGGCAGAGATAGGTCTATAGGTTCAAATAGGACATCCAGCCATGTTTGGTTTTAACTTGAACAGGCCTTTTGGGAACATTACAGTATTATAGCGTTTGCTTATCACCAAAACTCTCACAAATAGGCGGGGCCTATGTGAAAAGAGTTTAACCTCTTTGCATATGAAAGAAGCCAGGTTTAAGTACTTAAATGTGCCCACCACTATAAAACGTTGGCGTCTCGTGCCTTTTGTACTCACACCTGTTTTGATGGGGGACTACTTTTTCCCGCCTAAACGTTAGTAGTAACGTAGTAAAGTAAATGCTAACCTTTATATTGTAGTCATTAAGTCACCTAAACAACATTCATCATTACAAGGCAGGGTTGCAAGGTAAGCTATAGCGTCTGCTTAACGTTACCTCTTTATTCTTATCAACCAGGAAGTCATAGGAGCAAAGTTTGAAAACCACCAAACTTCTGAGAAGCTCTAATGAGTCTTTGCTCTTGTAAGCCCCCTGTGCCTGGTCAAAGTCTACGGAGACCTCATTAGCAGCAGCGGTGGTGCTGGTGGTTCCGTCTCCTCTTCTCCTCGGCTGTCCGGGAAACTCCGTCTTGACAGAGTCATGTTGAAAACCGTCGTCCTGAGGCTCCGTCTGGGTCGCAGAGGTCGAGGATTGGAGTCTTCGGCTGGAGAGTAATCGCTTAAAGGGAATGTCCGCCCCTGCCCGTTTCAGGGCTGGCACGGTTTTTACATGAAACATCACCGTGGAGGAGGGAGATGTCAGCGGAGCGGTGATGTTACGCAGACCATATACCCATGTGAGGCCAATTGCACGCGCTACAGTGTGAAAAGATAGGAAGACAAGCAGTCACTAGCATTACTTGGTTGGTGGAACGCATGTGACGCAAGAGTTGTTTACATCATACCCCTGCGTAGGTAAAGCACGCCAGTTTGTCCTCTTCTCAGTTTCCGTAGATTGCAGCGGTGGTTAATTATAAGTAGGTCTACTCCTCGTTAGAAACTTTTCCGTGTCTACATTATAAACACGCATCACGTTGCTCAGCTTTCCCATGGCTCAGTTTTAGGCTTAAGGTAGGCTTATAATTGGATGGATGTCGGGTGATGGGAAATTGCAGTGTAGGCCTACATTGCCACATCCATGGCTACACCAGTGCAAATCACACAAAAAAACGAGATTAGGCATCCATTAGCCATAGACTGTGTATCAGTTTAATAATAAACAGCTTCATATTAGTTTGATACCGTGACGTAAATAGCCTAATAAATTAACTTGTAGGTTAGCATTACTATGAGAATATAGACTGAATACTGTACAATCTAAGCTACCCATAACAAACTGTATTAGTGCAGAAGTTGGTCTTAGTTCTATAAACTACGCTGTATTATATAACATAATGATGTATTTTACAAATGGGGCATTTTGTATAAAACTGTGTACTTTATCTTTCAGTGTAATTCGGAAGACAAATAATGTCATGCTGTAGCCTAATTGTAGGACCAACAATTCACCCCAGGTTTATCCAGGCCTACATGAATTACACAACTTAAAAACATAATTGACCATGTGAATTACAATCAAAACATACCAGAAAGCATTATTCATTATAAGTTAGTAGTTGTCTAAGGTTTAGCCATTTACAAAAGACCTGTCAAACTATTTGAAGTCATAGCCCTTTTCTGTTTTTTGGAATTTTGGCATGGGTCTTGTTGACATGGATAAGGGGTCATGTCAGTAGAACTAAATTACAAACATGTCATAACATTTTGTAGAGTACAACTTTATTTTGGTCCTGACCTGACCTTGGTAATCCACAATGTGATGTGCTCTTGTGAGAAAAAAAGAGACCCACTAGGGCACATGCATTGTGTAACCATTCATGGAGAAAGGTGGACTGCATGTTACAATGCATCTGATGTAATGATGTAATAATGGCTTCGCTTTCAATGGTACCTTGCACTTGTTTTATTTATTATAGGAGGGGCCACATGCCATAATCAATTCGTTGGTGTTAACAGATGGGGGAGCTATTGTCTAACGGAGTTGTTACACTGCCGCCCCCTCCACCCCCACACACAAAGGAACACGCACTTTCCCCATGCGTCAATTAAAAAAACTACCTTAATTAGTGTTTTCTAAGGAGCTTATCCTACTGCAAATACAAACCATTTCTACAATGTGTCATTTTAAATCGGACGATTGAAAGATGCTTCAAATGCGCAACTATGAATGATAATAATGATATTAGTGGCAATTTTCATTATTAAAAAGCAATGCCTTTTTTTGTCCTAATCGCACACATTAACTTTTGTTTGTTATAATGACGAAATGGGCCACACCATTGTTGTAACCTAGGCGATTAAAGCAGACCCTGTTGCACACAGGCCTGTGTAGATTTGGTGGCGCACGCATGGCACACACGTACAGCCAAAGATAGAGTAACAAATCAGGAATTTCCCTCCTACCACTACTGAGAGCGCAAGAGAGGACAAAAGTTATAATCGCTTTGTCCTCAGAGAGGAAAACGCCAAAGGCACCTAATTCGCCTTCATTTTTTTTTGCAAGGCTATCAACACATCTACACGTTTCGACGCGCGCTGAGGACATTACGTTGGGGGAGAAAAAGTTTTAATTTTATTATGACTCTGGACCCACGAGCTTTTGCATGATGGCCTATTTGAGAAATGTTGATGGAATTAAGGGCGCACTGCGGGAGAACAGCGTTAGTCGAGAATAGCCTACTGTGATTTGCAAGTTTGGGTTTTATGACTTTGTTCTGTTCGGTTGGGATTGCTGTCGCATGGTCACTTTTTTTGCTGCTGAGATTCTCGATGGCGTAGGTGGTTGCGAGAGTTTTAAAAGCACCTTTTTGGACAAGGATTTGATATCTACCAAGCAGATACCTATGGATTATATGCGTTAAACAAATCGGAGGGTTTAACAAAAACAGTGAAAAAGAGTCAATCCTGTTTTGGAGAAGGGAAATGCGGTGTGAAAACGGCGTCTAGAAGGATGCTGCTGCTTGTACAATGGAAGTGAAGAACTCTTTTGCTGTTGTTGCGGTGGTTTGTCTCTTCTTTTGCTCCAGTTTCAGCCACGAACTCAACCCAAAAGGCAGGAATGTATGCAAAGCACCCGGGTAAGACACAGTGCAGAAGAACACAGGTTACAATATGTAGCCTGTGGTTTATGTTCCCACTGGTTGTTAATGTATCAGCTTGTGACATAGTTTGCCTCATTCTCCCTTCAGCTTTCGGTAATTATAAGTGACTGTCTTCAAAACAGTCCAGTCAGAGTTTTAATTGAACTAAAACATGTGGAATCATCACGTTCCTCAAGTCTTTTTTTATTTGCTTGGAGAATAATTGGGTGTTCAATACAGCACAATAAATCCATAACTTAATGTTGGCCTTATGCACGAATAACGGTTCTCACTAAATTAGAAAAGTCGCTAGCCTGTATCTGAACTCCACCACCGACTTTATTCTCTAAACGATTATTTTACTTTTATATCAATAGTTAGTATTTACCCTGAATAGATTATTTCCCATTATTTTCTACATATAACGTGTTCGCAGTCCGCTGGATAGAAGGAGGAGGAGTCCATTGAAAAAAGCAGCTAAACAGATGTGTACATCTGGAACAGTGTTTTCGTTGCTCTTTAGGGGGCGCTCGTGATTACCTTCACAGGATGCGTGGCTCCGAACACATTGTGGTTGATAAGGCACTTTTAGAGAAAAAATAATAAGTTAATACAATGTTTAAAGGAACACATCTTGGTTGACAATTGTTATTGTAAGAATACAAATCAATTATTTGAAAAGTAATAGACTACTATTCTTGGAATACAAAGATCTAGACGGCTCCTTCTCAAAAGAAAAGCTATCCAAAAATCATTCCTTGATGACCCCTAAGATTATAGCTGAGCCTGTTAAGTGTAGAAGAAAAACCAAACCCAGGTCCACAATTGCAGACTACACCATCCAAACTATCTATGAATTTTGAAACTGTAGCAGAGAAACAGCAAATAGGCTATAGTCCAGGGATCATTCTCTGATCTATCATCAAAGATCTGTGATAAGAAATCATGTGCTTAGTAGCTTTTGTTTCTTGTATCATAAGCAGTCAAAGTTGTTGGAGCAAAACTGTAAATAGCTTATCTAAAAAGCCACATGCTGCAGATTTCCGTGCAGTCACAATGAAATGTGAAGTAATCAACAGCTGATCTTCAAAAGTTTAAGTTGTGCTGTCATCTCATTGATTGTTCTTTGCTTCATGGGCAACAAACCACAGCCTATTTTAGTGCTTTGTGAAGTTTTTAGTGTGATATATACAGCACTCACATTTACTTCTCTACAAGTTTAACATTTTGCCCTCCTTCCAGTATTCAACATTCATTGTAGGAAACTCACCACTCACTTGTTTTTCTTATTTTGTTCTATGTTTTTATTTTTTTCTGACTTGAATGCAAATCTTTTGGCACTGATGCAGAAAAATGGGTTTTTGAATCAGTTAAAGAGCATCTAGAGGATTTCTAAGCAAAGCTAGTTGATGCATTCTTTCTGAAATACGGGTGCAGCTATGCTCCTAAACACCTAATTGATTCTACACAACTGTGAATGCAATCTTTCTTTTCAGTGCTGATATAGATAGATAGGTCAACAATTCCTCAAAATTTAGAGCAGCATAAAGCCAAAAAGTCAATTCCAGTGCCATATTAATATACATAAAATGGCAAAAGGTTTATTAAGAAATCATCTTCCTTCTATTAAGTGTTAGCATACAGATCGGCGACCTGTGATCTCGACCATGCGACTATTTTGGCAGCAACAAAATCAACGTGGCTCCCTGCTCATTGATTGAAAGTAAACTGCCATCTTCAAACACTTTAGGGGAAGCTGACGTGTTGCAGGGGGCCCCGCAGAGGTCACAGGCTTAGGAGGAAGAGGAGACACATCCGCACTTTCCTGACAGGCCTAAAACTTGGCTGCAAAATATGGTGTCTGAATATTCACATTTCCCCAAAGGCTTAGGAAACCTAAAGCAACTGATAAACTACAGATTCAGAGGTTAAGGGCTTTTGAGTGTACGTACAGTACTGTATATGGGAATGACCCACATTCAGAGAATTATACAACCATGTTCTAAGCCTGTGCTTAGAACATGGTTGTCAATGTCCTGCATACGTTTGCAGAATATGGCATCAGCCACATCAATAAGAACAAAGATCAAAGAAGCATACGTCTGAAGTGGATGCTGCTGCTTTGTTATGTCTTTGTTTCACTGTATTTAAGCTCAGTTCTTTGTCATTTATCCCTCCTTTCGCTATCTCAAAACTTCTTTTCCAGATCATCAGGACTTGCGTGCTGCAGTGGATGGGGGCAGCTAGGGGATGAATGCCTGACACGTATGTACCAAATAGAGATCATTTATCAGTACATGTCATATAGCTCATTGTTCAAGGCAGTTGAATAATACGGCCTGTTCTTGTTCACCCAAGCTCTCTGTGAAGGCAACTTCACCTGCAACGAAAATGAGGTGTGTGTCAGGCCGAATGAATGTCGCTGTCGTCATGGATACTTTGGAGCTAGCTGTGACACTAGTAAGGGATTGCTTATATATTTTTTATCATCATGTATGCCTTTTTCTTCTCGTCTATGGGTTTTTAAAGGTCAAATAGAAATATTGCACTTGTTCAATACCAAGTTTTAGCTCTCATTTAAACTCTAAAACAACAGCATGATTTCAAATGATGGCACTTTGTTTTTTTTTAGCCATGCTACTTATGGACAGCATTGTTCTATCTGCAGGTCCACCTCTTTGTTCATAATTATTAGATAAATTGCATAGAGTTAGCAGATGTTAGCTGACATGCTAAACAAAGACAGTGAGCACTGTAAACATTGTATCTGCAAAACATCAGCTGTTGTGATTATGTTGCCATGCTGGCGTTTAGCACAAAGCACTGCTGTGCAGCCTCAAAGAGCCACTAGCATGGCTGTAAAGACTCTTAGTCTTGTTGAAGAACATTTGACAAGTCAGAAGAAATTTGCCCATTTCTTGATTACCGCACTGTCTTTTAACAGAGTGCCCTGCCCAGTTCTGGGGCCCTGACTGCAAAGGGAAATGTAATTGTTACCCCAACGGCCAGTGTGATGACTTGACCGGGGAGTGTACCTGCAACCACAATCGTTGGGGACCGAACTGCGAGAATGCTTGCTTATGCCAAAAGGGCAAGTGCGACCAAGAGACGGGCAAATGCACATGCCACCCTGGCGTCTGGGGTCCCCAGTGCAACAACAACTGCTACTGCAGCATCAACTCCATCTGCGATGCAACGACAGGGCGATGCATGTGCAACCCTGGTTGGACCGGGAGGAACTGTGCAATCCAGTGTAACTGTAACAATTCACCGTGCGAACAGTTCACTGGACGCTGCCTGTGCCGGGAGAGGCTATGGGGCCCACGGTGTGACCGTTACTGCCAGTGCATCCACGGCAAGTGCAATCAGGCAGACGGCTCATGTACCTGCACACCAGGGTACCGTGGGAAGTTTTGCCGGGAACCATGTCCTGCCGGGTTCTATGGTCAAAACTGCAGAAACAGGTGGGGAAAAATATTGGCAGAGAGCAGATGTACCATATAAAAAACACAGGAATATGCAGTTTTACAGATGCCTAATGTTCAGTTCCCTTGTCTGATCCATATTATGGTGCGGTTTTGTGGTTTTATTGGGAAATAAGATTTGATATAGGCTGCAGCTGATAACCCTTAAAATATCTGACCGCGTTACTTAATGGAGCAATAATAAAGTGAGATTTGGGAGTTGGTATTCACATTATACCATTATCATCAGCCAACATGTAAAAGCAATTCCTGTTAAGTGCTTTACCTTCCATGCACTGTGACATGGTCACACAATACAGTTGCTATAAACTGAATAGAACATGGTGAGAGTTTACTGTTGTGTATCTGCCTCTTTAAATGATCCCTAAAGCAACAATTTAAAACATACAAATACAGATTATTATAGGTTTCAGGTCCTTAAACTGTTTTACTACAATTAGATGAGATGGAGGAGTTTTTGTGCAAACAAGACAAAATGCAAATTCTTTTTTTCATGTTTTCATCCATAGGTGTGGACACTGCAAGGGCCAGCAGCCCTGTAAGGTGACAGAGGGACGCTGCATCACCTGTGACAGAGGCTGGAATGGAACTCGGTGTGATCAGCTCTGCTCCAAAGGCTTCTTTGGCGAAAATTGCCAGGACGTGTGTCCCAGCTGTAAAGACGGCCACCACTGCGACCCCATTCATGGCAAATGCTCTCACTGTAACCCTGGCTGGATTGGGGACAGGTAAGACAACATAACACGCACAGTACTATTTAGAAAGGTGTAAAATAAGAAGAAGAAAACATGTTAAATGTAATGTACATCTGTTAAAAAAATACGGTATATGTTGTTCCACACTGTGATAATGTGTTTGACTTATACTGCTAAGCTTGAAATGACTTTAATCATGGCATTCCTTTTGTGTGTGTTAGGTGCGAGGTGCGCTGCCCCAACGGCACATATGGCGAGAATTGTGAGAACAACTGCAGTCACTGTTTTAACGGCATTTGTCATGTTGTCACTGGAGAGTGCTTATGTGACCCGGGATTTTATGGCACCTAGTAAGTCATAAGACACTTCATACCCAAAAAAGAGTCATGTTCATGCTTAAGTGGTTGATGGTTTTCTCACATACACTTATATATCTTATATATGAATGAGTGAACATGTGTTTGGAAGCATATTTTTTTATAGATACTGATGAGGAACACTTTTTAAATAGAAGAGTTAAAACTCCTACTAACTTCCATCACAGAGGATTTTGCCTGAAACAAAACACTGCTCCCATTTATGCACTTTCTCTTTTTCTGTGTCCTATTTCATGCATATGTCACTTGGAATGAACATTAAACAGATGTTGTTTTTGTCTGTACCCAAGCTGCAATATGAGTTGTACACCTGGCCAGTACGGAGTGAATTGCAACCAAACCTGCTCTTGCAATGACAAGAACTGTGATCCTGTGTCTGGTGCCTGCTATCTCCGTAAGAAAATCTTTTTTTTTAAGAGCAACCATATGCTTTGTAGTTATGGTTTAAAATGGGTTTCTGTAAACAGCAGTAGTCAAAAAACTAGCGTTTTTCTAAATAGTGTACTTTTTCTAGATTAATAACAGCTATTTTTTTACTTGAACTGCACATACACAAAGAACTATAACCTTCTGAACTGTTTGTTCAAAGAGCCAGATGCCAGTGCTGCCTGTGTATTAAATGTCTAATAGTTGGCTGTACACACTGAGTACCAACAAACACATCTATTCAGGTCAGTTTGTGTAGTGGGTGAGTTAACATAGCGAGGCCTTGATATCGTTTCCAGACCCAGACCGGTGTCCTTTTTATGGCTGTGTTTGTTGGCTCTGTTCCTGTTTAGCCAGAGAGAGAGAGAGAGAGAGAGAGAAAATAAAAAGGAAGATATGAGAGAAAAAAGAGAACTTAGAAGGGAGACAGAGAGTAGAGGAAAAAGAGGATTGCAGGCAGGCAGGCAGGAAGAATATCGTTGTTTGGGACACAAAGTTAGCAGGGATTTTGGCAAACGGATGTGATGGGCGGCAACTGTTGTTGGCCTGTGATATCATAAGACCTTGTCACTTTTACCTTACCCCCCACCAAAACCATTTTTCATTCTTTATCCATCTGTGAGCACAGAGGAAATGACAACATGCCACGCCCAGACTACCCAGCAATCCATCTCAGCCTTATGTGACAGTGTAAACTCCTGAGGGCCGCAGCTACTTACCCCTTAACTGATGGTTTGCTTCTCTTTTGGTGTCATCTGTCCTTGCAAGCGCCAAAGCTGTCCATGCTTATGCAATACAGCACTTATTTTATTTGGGGTGTATCCCACTTGAGGAGGGAGCGGTGATAATAAATCATAGATGAGTTTTGGTGACGTTTAGTAAAAAGCAGGTGAGGACAGGAAGTTGCTTGCAGGAAATCAGCAATTAATGCGTAAGTGGTTCCTTGTCTTGAGGGACACAAGATTAATAGTGAATTATTTGTAGGGAATTTCAGCTTTTTGCAGTATTCCTCAGAGATGCTTCATGTCAAACAGCTTTGGAAAATCAATTGTTTTTCAACAAAGCTAACCATCAAATTATCAAAGATTATAGACAGTTAGGTAAACCTACTACTCAAGTCATATACTTTCAAGTGTACAGTAAATCCTAATAATTTGCTATGGACTAAGGTCTCTATTGTTACTGATGACAGAGAGAGAGTTTTGTTGAAACTGGCATTCAGTTTTGCTGCGCCAATGTGGCACACCCAGAATTCCCTGCATCTCTTCTTTCAGAGCCCAACCAGCGGATGGGTGTGATCGCGGCTGGAACCCTGGTCTCCTTTTTACTGATTGTCCTGCTCTCGCTGCTGTGCTGCTGCTGCCTGTGTCGACACAAAGACGACCACAAGTGAGTGACAGATAGGTGTCTTCACCTCTATGGTCCACGATTGGGCTTGAGTTCCTAGTAGGAGGCTTGGCCCCGGTTATGAAAATAGAAATAAATATTGTATTTCTACTCTCTCTCACAGGTACCAGGTTGTTAAATGAATAAATGCATTTAAATTGTATTTTAAGTACTTTCATATATTAATATTATTACAGTGCGATTTGCAATGTGAGCAGCCCCTGAGCCCTCAAAAGAGGCATGGGGCCAGGTTTAATATGCCTCTCTTGAATGATTCATTTGGATTTCCATGGCGTCATCCCTTTTCAATCCTAACCAAGACAACTCTACCAACAGCAAAAAAGCCAAACGGATCCTGTGTGGACGATTCAGCCGCATCAGCACTAAACTTCCCCGTATTCCACTGAGGCGACAGAAACTGCCCAAAGTAGTCGGTAAGCCCCAAAACTCTTTCTCATATCCCACCGCAGTGCTGCCAGAAGCTGCTGTGTTTTATGTAATCATTGTCTCCGCTGCTCGTACAACACATTTTGCTAAAGCCGCATCACTCATAGCATCATGAATAGCCGATGCATAATTAGCACAGGTCATTAATGTAATGATATTCAGATTTTGATATGGAGCTGTCAAATAATATGAAAACTGTGGTTTCACTCGTGATCAGTGCTTTTATACATCTTTAGCTTAACACAGCATGGACAATGATAACCGTGCATGGCATTCAGAGTAAGCATTTTACTGTACCTTCAGGGCTACCTCAATCTTCCTCTTAGTTGATGAATAGGGTTGAAAAGTGTATGATGGCTGCCAGGCGAGTATGGGGTTTCATTTGAAAGGAATGCACTGGTTTTAGAGCCCCTTGTTATTTTTGGCACCCTCAAATGCCATGTGTTCATATTATTACAGCCCTAAACTGGGCCTTTTTTTTCTTCCCGTTTTCTTTACTCGTTTCCATCATCTTTTTCCCCAAGATTTTTTTTTTCTTGGACTGAGGAGGAGGCTGTGTTATTAAAAGAAGGCCAGTGGTTGTAGGGGGGCCCGGGTGGTGGTGAGTGACACGCTATCAAAGGCCTCTCTGTTTGGGTGGATGCTGCAGCTCTGCTGCTCCATGTGGAGGTCTCGTGGTCTGTGACAGATCTGTCTGTGACCCCAGTCTTTTTTTTATGGTAGACAGAGGAGATATGATGATCTTTTAAACCCTGCCACACACAGTTGAACACGGCTGTTTTTGTTCAGGGTTTTAAAAAAAGATAAACAGTTTTAAAATACCCATTTATCTAGTTGTCTGAATTTCTTTAAAGATTTGAGTGTCTGTACAAAGAGATAGTTGTCATGTTGTTCCCCTGTCTTCCCCCATAAGCTATGTTACATCACTGTACAAATGATTGTTCTTCCTTATGATAACACATGCAGATGCAGCGGATGTTTTATCAAGTACTGCAGTATTTCAATATATCATAATAGCAATATTTTTCTGCATTTCACAATAGATGGAATTTCCAATTTTCAAGACATGGACATATTCTCCTTACTGTACAGACCTTTATAGGAGCCCATTTGTATTAATTGTGCAAACAGTTGTATTAGTTGAAGTAAAAGATTAATAATATGTGGCACATAACATTGACCAAATATAGGGGTGACATTTGCAGTAGTGCTAAAGCAATTAGTCAATTTTTGTACAAGTCGACTGACAGAAAGTTAATGTACAACAATGTTCATAATCGGTTTAGTGTTAAAAGTCATTTATCAAGAAAAAAAGACCAAACATTCCCTGGCTGCAGCTTGTCACAGTTGCTGCATTTGCCTGTTTGTCATTGTGAATCTTTGGACTGTTGGTCTATCAAAACAAGCAATGGAAGTGGGCTCTGGGGAAAGTGTAATGGGAATCTTTTTCTATTTCTTGATCAAATGATCGATTGGTTGGGGGTGGGTGGGGTTCAGTGTTGCACAGCAGTTTCTTAACTTTGCCTCAGCTTAAGCATAATTATGAAGCACTGTAATTTGATTCTTTAAAAAGGTTCTACTGAACTCAGCGTGCTGTGGAAGGAGTTGATGACCTGGTTTCTTGTCCATGTCTGAGCAGCATGTGCCTCCTCAGTTATCCAGCTGATTTTTTAAGCTAGAATCTGTCTCTATTATGCCTCGGTCAAAATACAACACTGGGACAGAGATGCCTTTGTCACCAAATTGGGAACATTAATACGGATGTTTGTGAATAGCTTGACCATGTGAAGCAATGTGCCAGAGGCATGTAAAAAGCAACATCTTCTTAGCCAAATGCCTTTTTAAGCAACAGGTATTTTTCACATTTTTACAAATCATAAAGATACCGGGATGTTTTTACACTGTAAGTAAAGGGAAAAAGATCAATTTTTTAGGCTTTTAATGTCAAGAGCCTACAAGGTTGAAAACAGATAAGGCTAAGATGTACCAATTCAATTTAAGAACAGACCACAATACCCAGTCAAATCTATTACAGAGAGTATGCATCTCTCGTGTCCTTTCTGGTTTGTCCTATCCAAATGTGTGCTACTCTGCTTTCTGTTGGCCTGCCCACAGAAGCGTGGTCTGCCAACATTTAGAAACTCAAACTCTGACTGGGGCTACACAGTCCTGCACACACACACACATTCCAGAGGGGCCCAATGGGGCTGGAAACAGGAAGTGGTCAAATTTACCCCAGCCCGTGTCAGAACTGTGATTTATCCACACCAGGGTCAGTGGCAACAGATGTGGCAAGACCAAATGAAAAAGGAACAGGAGGAAGTAGGGAAGGAAGACAACAACCTCTATTAGCTTGGTTAGCCTCAGAGAAATAGCTACACGAACACACTGACACCTATTCACCTCTTGGCAAAAGTAAGGCTATTTGCTTGTAGTTTGGCATTCCATTCTAGGCATATTTACTCCACGCCCAACAGATTCACGTCTGTCCGGCATTCCTTGCATCCTCTGTGTGCAAATGCTTCCCCACGGGTAAGGGCTGAGAGCAGCTCCACCTTTCTTTATTTATCATGGGAAAGTTGGCTGGGATTGTAAATGTGTTTGCAACAACACTCAACTTCACATTCATGCTAGTGTGACGTACCAAAAGAAAACTTTCTCACACCATAAATTTGTTCTTGAGGGCATGAATTAAGATGGAACAAAGAAGAAAACGTCAGCTTGAGTTTTAGCAATATTTGTAGATACAAGTGATCACTAATTGATTTAAAACCTCTGAGTTGGCCATGTTGGATGTCACTCAGTGTACTGTATTTGTTTTAGACTCTGCAGGCAATCCTGTAAACCTGACACAGGCTATTTCAGGCTGAAGCCTTGTTTCTTGTTATTATTGGCTAGTAATCCTTGTTCTATGCCCACATTTCCACAGCTGTGGACCAGGCATTTGAACTACCAACCTTCTTGTCCCAGCCAAGCTCTCTAGCCTTTAGACTACCTCTGTCTCAGGTCTCTTAACACATCCCCCCACTGAGCAACTGTGGTGGCGGAGCTCTGCAGCTGGGATGTGTCAATAATGCCCTGTTGTGCGTTGGCCTCCATGTAGGCAGGGATCACAGTGGCGTCCAGTCTGTAGAACAATCTTCCCCACCAGACCCACAGTCTAGAGGGAGCAGCTTTCAAGGGCAGCAGTTGTTCATCACTGCATCCAGATAATGTTGCAAAATACCCATGTGTTAGCATGTTGACTAACTTAACTGAAGTCTTTGCATAGGTTAGCTGCTCTACATTCCTAAATCCCTCATAGTCTGCCAATCTGCCTGCCGCTACACAGTAAAGACCCTGCACAAGCTCAGAAGACAGAGCACATACCCTGTCTTATTCATTCATGTATTCTTCTTGTTGACTTTAGGCAAACTATTATTAGTCATCCACACCTCTGTAAAATATTGTTGCTGGGTTCTGTATACATCATATTATTATTACTCTACCACATCCACACATAGCTGATTTTGTTTCAGTCTATCCACTCAGAATAGTAACGCCATTAAAAACATTGGAGTCATTTTTGTAACAACAAAAGTATTAACTACACATATAGAGATTGCAGGGTGGCATTATTCTAGTAAACATGATATCTTTAAATAATCACATAAATGGATGCCCTCAGATGGAAGTCCCCTCAACATAGTAACACTTGTTATTTTTGGTCTTTTTTTCCACCTTTTTACACACATCATGTTGCACCTGTGTTGACATTATCCACCCTACAAGTAACACAAAGACATCAGCCGACCAAACTCATACATGGAGTTCAGACGTTTAGATGACTTGTTTTGGATAAATGTAAAAAATGATTTAACTGATCAATGTTTATAGATGAATGTATCATTAAAGATTCAGCTAGCCTCTAAACAGATATGAGGTAGTTACTTACATTAAAACTATAATAACTATAATTTGGAAAACTAGATAACACTTGACTTGACCATGACTAAATCTGGTTGCAAACATGTTGAACAACAGAAAGTCATGAGGCATGTGAGGAAAGCGGATGGACACAGGAAGCAAGAGAATAAACATCAGACCAGTTTTTTAATGAAAACTAAACCAGACATGTTCAGTCTACACATTATTGTGAGAGGAACCTCTAAACAGACCATCTGCTAAAGTTATATGAATTAGAATGTTATTAGGATCAAGATTGTCTTCTATATCAAAAACCAACAAGGAGCGACGCAGTGAGAATGTAAACAAATATGTGTGAAATATGTTCTCAAACTCTAATATTACAAATGAAAAATAAATGCAGTTTTTCCTCTAATAGGGCCTCTATAAGTCACCAAGTCGGCAAAAAGGCAGCAGATCCCTTTTTTAGCTAGTTAATCAATCAATTTAATGTAACAAAGTACAAATACTTTGTTACTGTACTCAAGTAGAGTTGTTACATATCTGTACTTTACTTCATTATTTACATTTCTGGAAACTTTCACTTTTACTCCACTACTTCTCCTAAATGAAATGTATACTTTTACTTCACTACATTCCCCCCAAGCGTCTTCGTTACTCGTTACTTGCAATAAATGACTTTGTACGTTTTAGTGAACAATTCTTCCTCACAAAAAAGGTTTTTTAAAAAGGTTTTTTCTATTTTGTCAGACTTTGAATTTAATGTTTAAGAAGGTGTAAACACCCTGAATGTTAAACTTTACTATGCGGAACCCACAATAAAGAATAATCAACGTTTTTCTTTACTTTTACTTCGAAAAATTAAGTACATTAAATATCAGAAAATTACTTTTGATACTTAAGTACAATAAATATCAGATACTATAAGACTTCTACTCAAGTTATATTCTTAAAGGTGACTTTAACTTGTACCAAAGTCATTTTCTTGTAAGATAATTGTACTTTTTTATCAAGTATTGCTTTCAAGTACTTTAAACAAGACTGCAGTCAATCAACCAATGCTAAGGAGCTAGGATTTGTTTCCTGGCCAGGGTCCTGGTACAGTTAGGGGATTTCTTCCACCTAGGGTTTATCTGAGGTCTAAACAACTGGATGGACCCATGTGTCATCGGGCATGTAAACATGCGCATCTGATGTGGTCGGTCATGTCGAGTTAACGCCCATTAAAGTTCAAGCCAAAACTCACGCAAGTATACCTCAGACACCACAGCTGTCCTGAGACTGAAGGGTCAGCAGAATGCTGCAGTATCTATGGAAACTGAGAGACAGAGAGAGAGAGAGATTGGGTAATGGATTCTGTGGAAGATGATGAAAGAATTTGTTCAACAACTAAGACTAGAAAAAAACAGAATAAGGGATAGCATGACATCATCATCACTACAGTTTAAGGGTCAATACTTTATCAGTTGTTGTTGTTGTAGTTACAGATTCTAAATTATCACTCCATACATGTTAAAGGAATAGTTCAGATTTTGGGATTACATTTATTGTGTACAGGCTAGCAGTGTCCAGACTACTTGTTTCTCCTCTTTTTTATGCTAACCTAAGCGAGGCATGTACTGTACTTATTAGCTTCGTGATTAATTCAATGAGAGTAGTATCACTATTTTCATCCCACTCTCAGAGAAAGATTTGTATTTTTCAAATTGCTGAACAATCCCTAGAAAATGGTATCTTTTTAAGCGTTTTGTTTTTGCTTTATTCTAACTTCTGTGTCATTAAATTACAATGCATCTAATAGCTCACTTACTCCTAAATAATGCAGTTATCATAAATGAATGACTCAATTGTTTGGGTCATTAAGGAGCTGCAGACCCACCAAAAACTATGCCAGTAGTCTCATACGATGGTCAGAATGCTGTTTCTTGTTTGCCTTTTTAACCTGCTGAGAATAACACTTAAAGCACTTTAGCTTTTGACAACAAAATGTAAAAATACTAAACAGATTGCAAAAATATCTACACTTGCTTCCAAAACCCATAATGGTGAAGCCTTTGTTAACTCCAATTCAAAACTAAAGCCAATAGAAAAACAGTTTTTCCGTAGACAACACTTTCTACAATACTCTCTGTAGCAGTTGTGCGAGAGAGTGAGAACAGACTGTTGTTCTTGTAACACGGTACAATACCTTCTGGCTGACCTTTTGGCTTCTGCGTTTGTTTTCTGTTCTCAGTAGCCCACCACGACCCAGAGAACACCTTCAACTGCAGCTTCATCGAGCCCCCCTCAGTGGCCGAGCAGCCCTCCCCCTCCTCCTGGTCGTCCCAGGAGTCTTTCTCTTCCTTTGAGAGCGGAGACGAGGGGCCAGTTTACTGTGTGCCCCATGAAGGTGAGTCATCGTTAGAATAAATAAACAGTTTAGTAATCTTGAATGACACACATAAATCCCTAATTTGTCTTTGATGGGTAGGAGACTTTACACATACACACGCTGATAGACACAGGTTTCTAAAGAAGTCAAGATCCCCAGTGTGACCGTTTAGTGACTCACCCACTTCTGTAAATCTCATTGGGGAGATAGTTGCTTTATCATATGCCATCTAGGCCCAGGTTTTGCGTCGAGACGAGGAAAGTATAAACATGAAATGGAACGGCCAAGTCAGCACATGGCATACATCCAAACAGTGACTAACTCCTTGAAGTTTGATGGAAAACACCCATTCCATCAGTTACTATTCTAGAAGTCTGACCGTATGAGTTAGGTTGTGTTTTGGGGGACTTTTCAGTGTGCTTAGTGATTAATAGGTTTTCAGTGCTCTCTTACTACCTTTGTTTAGTTCTCATTCTTTTAATAAATGGTTCAAGGGTTTTGAAACACTTGATTTTGAGTTAAAAGCCTCGAGCACAAAATAATTGCTGCAAACATCCCAAAAGCGTTTTGAATTAGAGATGCCCAATACAATCTGTTGCATTGTAGCCACTCCAGTCTCAAGTATGTGTATACAAATGAGCAAATTAAGTGGTACAGATATCTTTAAATTACGTGTGTTCATGCTTTTCTGGTGGGAAGAAAAGAAAATTCTCCAACGATGAATTGCTGCTTTTTGTGAAGGTCACAGATAAAGTACATTGTTAACAAGTTTCAGATTTACAAGATGTGTATTCTGTTTTCAATGCCTCATTTTTGATTGATTGTCCTGTATTGCCAAAATTATTTACATGGCTCAAAGTAACATGTTTGCCTCAAAGTATAGCATATATGACATCCTTTATCATTAGACCCTTGATTCAAATGAGAAAAGTTGTCCAGCATTGGCAAAGATAAGCTTTCATAAGCCAGTTGTCATACCATATAATGTATAATGTGAATGAACATTTAAATAATCTGATCTCTTTCAAAAGTCATTTGTATTGTTTTAAAAAGAAGTTCAAATGTACTTTAATTTTGAATATTGGATTGCTAATTTTGACTAATGCCTGTTGATCTTCCAATGATCCACAGAATCCGTAAACGAAAGCAAAGAGAAGCGCAGCCCCAGCCCAGCAGCAGAGAAACCAGAAGCTGTCCCCAATGAGGATGATGCAGGGGAGTATACCTCCTTGAAAGACACCAGTGTCACAAAACCAGAAGGCAGTGAGCAGCCCCTGCTGAAGTCCTCTGACAGTGACGGCTCCACCAGTGGCTCTGAGTCCACTACTGCAAACCTCTACGCTCGCATCGCCCGCCTCTCCAAGCAGTCCAAGGAGGATGATGGCAGCGGCAAGGATGGGGATGGCACTCCTACACCAGAGGCAAAGCGCAATGGAAAGCCACCACCTTCACCTGGCAAGCCCAAACCACGGCCACCAGACCCATCTACTAAGCCTAAAGTATCGTGGATACACGGAAATACTACAGGGTCTCTCCAGCCAGAGCAACAAGGGCATGGGGGTATGAAGGCACTTGCGGTGCCAAAGGAGAAAAATAGAAGCTCCAGCGATGGTTCAGCCAAGAGCGAGGAGCGGCAAAAAATGAAGGAGAGGAGCCGTGAGCAACAGAAGAAACAAGAGGGGAAGGAGGCAGACGCCAATGGCTCCCCCAGCAAACACAAACCTCTGCGAGGTAAGAAGTCTGGGGACGAGAACAGCAGTCCCAGTCACATGGAGCACATAAATGGTGTGGTTCAGAATGCCCTCAAGAAGATTAGTAACTTCCACAGCTCCTCATCTGAGAAAAAGAGTGCTGACAGTCCAAAGGAGACCCCCAAGGAGCCACCTAAGAGCCCCAAAGTGATTCACCATCATATGAACTCTCAGGCTGCCACACTCCTGGCTGCTCAGCTCAAGGAGAAAACCCAAAGCATCAACAGGAATGAGGGGACAGGTCTGACAAAGACCAATGGTCTTTCCACACCCAAGGGAAATCGTGAGAAGCCAACACCTCCACAAAAAGCCAAGAGGACCCCCTCTAGTGGATTTAGCCAGCCGGGCTCCACCAAGCCCCTGTTGCCCACTTCGAGCAGCCTCCAGAAGATGGTGGCACCCATTGCCACCGACCTTGGGACCCCTGAAGCCAAGAGCCCGGAGAAGCAGGACTTAAACGGCTCAAGGCCAGGGGACCAGATATTGGATCCTACACCAAAGAAGACTCCCATAAAAAAGCCACCCAGGAAGAAAGGCAAGGAGGGCACGTTGGATACATCGGAAAGTAAAACACCCCAGCAAAAGACAGCCATTATGCCACCACAAGTAGTGAAATAAGTGATTTTAATGACAAATGACCAATGTTTGTGATGGATTTCAAAGAGACTAAAATGCATTTGTTGAAAGGTGAATTACAGAGTTTTTTTTAAATCAAGGAATTTTAACAGATTTAGTGTGAGTGTGCTGTGACTCCATGACCAGTCAAGAGTGAGAAATGCATTTAAATTGAGCGCATATTTGAGTCGTATAGGTGAGTTTCTATTATAATGATGTCTATACACCATTGTATTTCATTTCAAGAATTCTATGTTTTGTAACGACTATGTCTCAATCTTACACCACAACCTGTGGCGAAGCCAGACACAACTGTGAGAACAATGGTGCACAGACATAATCCATAGTTCATTCATCTCTATTCCTCTGCAGTATGTCCACCACTATATTTATATATGGATTGCTTTTGAGGTTGCATAACTGTAATTTGCTATGCAGGTGTCAGAAAGATGGCTAATTTTTATGTACGCTCTCCAAAGGTACTAAGGGTACTAAAAAATAACAAGGAAATTAGATCCTCTGAGGATTGCAAGTTAATTTGTTTGTGTTTGTTTTGTTCCTGGACCAACATGCATAACTACCGTTCAATACCTGAAGCCACCCACTTAATTTTGTTTGTCTAGGCACACTTTTACAATTTCAGTGTGTTTTGTTGGAGAAATTGATTGGCAAAGAAAGCACCTTTTTAAGTTTCTATTAGAGCAGATTTCAGGTTTATATACCATGTTACAAGGAATGCTTTTCTTTAAACAACTATATCTCACACCTCAAAGCACAAAGGTTATGCTACATTTAAGACTTAATTGTCCATGTGCTTGTAAGTCACCTTAACTTCTTCACTGAGCTTCAGCATTGGTCTCAAGGCTCTTCCCTACAGAAATGTTGCATTTCTGTATTTAAAGACTAAGCTCTCTATTTGTCCAACTCTGTCACACATGGTTTGTTGAAACCCAAACAAGCTCTTTGATCTTTCTGCAAAAGGGCTGTTTTAAACCTCTTTCATACTTCGGCTAACACCAAATCACCAGAATGTGCTCTTACTGTACGTTTTATACAGTCAGCTAAACCACTAAACCAAAAATGAAATCCCAAGCTATCCTATATGTCATGCTCATAAATCACTTTAAACTCACTCACTTTCTTGGCAACATCTATAGTTTCCCTATGCTCTATTCAAGAAAATATACTGCAGGACAATATCCCCTCTTTAAACCAGATACAAAAGATGATAGAGTGTTTTAATGTCCGTAAAAAGTAGCAATGACCATTACTAGTATTCTCTACAGATCGGACTACAGAAGGAGACTGCAATGTGTCTTTATCTGCTCTTTCAGTTTAGTCGAGAAACTAGGTCAATATTTTTGACTTAAATGAGCTACTTCCATTTCTCATGAATTGTTTTATGCCATTGAGGTATTGTGTGGAAAAAATCTTGTCAGGGATGTTTTGTCCCTTAAGGAACATATTATCTTAAGCTAGTAGACTCATGCTGAAGTAAAATGGTGTTTACTTTCATTTGTTTTACGGTAAGACTGTAAGGCTAAATGGTACCGTGCCTTGGGTGTTACAATGTGCCTCAACTGTGGATCAGTTTAAGCAAAAGAAGCCATGTTTGCCTTAATGTTGTTGCCAACTTTTATTTTGAGTGTTGATCCTAACAAGTAAACCAAAAAGGTGGTGAGGTGGGACACTTAAACTGGACTTATTCAGTTTAAAGAGGAAAAAGCTTTTTACTAAAGTTATTGGTGAATAGCTATTTTGAAAGTAGCATTCAAAACAAGAGCTATGAACAATGCATGATATGTATGAATGTATATTAATGTGCCATTGGTATGTTTTGGGCTGAAGAATATTTCACATTTACAGCTAATATGAAAAAGTGTCTTTTTTTATCAAGGTACAACGTATTTCTTTGGTTATTTTTCCAACATTTTCTACTTGTATACATAGTGTACTTTTCATTATCTTTGTAAGCTGTGCTTATATGACCTTTTTAAGTTCTTTTCTTTTCCTTGGTGTCAATGAACTGGCTTTCATGTTGTATTTGCTTTTTTTTGGTATGTTGCTTATTTTGAGCTCTGAAGCAAACCTACGGTATGAGTACTTTCCATCTTGTAAAGTTTACATTGGCTTTGTAATTGTTCTCTGTTGATGTTATTGTTTGTGTAACACTTAACTGCATGACGCAGAGTGTAATTATATGGCATTAATAGCTGCACCGGATATCTGTAACCTCCTTGTTCCCTCCAGTTGTTATTATTGCCTCCCATAAGATAAGATAAGATTAACTCATACAGAAAGGATTGTACAATACTACTCTGATACCACTGTTGAAACGAATGCATATACTTAAAACCATAACATTGTGTAATTATGAAGTGGCAATGTTTATCTGACTGGCCCGTGCCTGTTTTTATAGGTGTACAGTGCATTTTTGTAAAGAAGGGCCTGAAAAAGCTGCAAAAACATCACCAACTGTAAGGTATATTTTGACTTTTGTGGTTTTGTTTTTAGCAACATTGATTTACATTCGTGTACGGTCATTGAATTGTTATTTCTTCATTTACTTCTTTGGAATAAAAAAGCAATACATGTAGCTCTAGTCAAACAAGAACTTAAAAATCCATCCTTATTTAATCGCTTTACATGACAGTCATCATATACGTATTCACTAACACCCCATTTGTTCTCATGGGGGCATGGCCTTTTCTTGGCATCTTCTCCAAATGTCTTATTCCAGTGTACAATCAAGTACAACAATAATATGGTGAAAAAGGATGTATTGGGTAATAAACCACATGAATCTCTTATTGTATTCTTCAAACAGAGTTATTTGAATGCTGATTGATATCTGACCCTTTCCTGTGAATCTGGGCTACTGGGCTGCAGAGTCCCAGGAATGGGGCAGGAGTTCTCCAGAGTCACTCGGTCACAGCGGCTCTTCAAAGAGCCCGAGGGAACCAGGGATCTGTTCATTTGGCTCCTTAAGGATGGGGGGACAAGAGCGCCTTTCATGAGGGGAAAAACAGTGGAAACTCTGTGCTAAGGAGTTAATCACGCGCTGCATATGTCTTCTTTTGGCGGGGAGAAGAGAATATAGCAGGACTGGGCCTCAAGGCAATGAAGGAGCATGAATGGATAGATATAAGGATGGATGGATAGGTCATGTGATAGGTAATTGGAACCAGAAGGCAAAAGGGATTTGTTTTAGGTTCTACACTTTTGCCATGGTGTTTTACTTACTGTGTACATGTGTGTGTAATTCATACAAAAATATTGTATTAGGATTTTACAGTTCTGTCTGCAAGTCTGAATTACGATCCACTTTTGGACCCATCAGGCTTGATGCTTGTCTTGATGCTGACAACAAATGAATGTGGATCTGACTTTTATCTAAAAATATAAACACTATTGAAAAGTTTTCTTAAGATGGACTGTCTTTTCCTGTTTTCTCTAAAGCTGCTTTGCTCTGAAAGCTGCTGTCATCCGTCCAATCCTCAAAAAACCGACCCTAGACCCGGAGGTCCTGGGAAATTACAGGCCAATCTCCAATCTCACCTTTCTGTCAAAGGTTCCAGAGAAGGAAGCTGCCTCCCAACTTCATATCCATTTAAAAAACAACAACCTATATGAGATATTTCAATCAGGCTTTCTTTCGGGCCACAGTACCGAAACAGCCCTGCTCAGGGTGACAAATGACCTTCTTATGGCAGCTGATTCAGGATCATCATCACTGCTCATTCTCCTCGACCTAACAGCAGCATTTCACACAATAGACCATACCATCCTCCGGGACCGCCTTCACAACACAGTTGGATTGTCGGGAACGGTACTGCAGTGGTTTGAGTCCTACCTCTCTGGCAGGACTGAGCTTGTTATATTGGGAGAATGTGAGTCCAGGATACTCCCTGTTACATGTGGTGTCCCGCAGGGGTCGGTTCTCGGCCCAATCTTATTAATTCTGTACATGCTACCACTAGGTTCTGTCATCAGCAGACATGGACTATCCTTCCATTGTTATGCTGATGACTTGCAACTTTATATCAAGACTGCCTCAAGCCCCTCCATAGCCATGTCACGACTCACCACGTGTCTTGAGGAGATAAAGGCATCGGATGAAAAGCAACTTCCTTCAGCTGAACCCTAGTAAAACTGAGGCATTACTTGTTGGCACCCCACATCAGATTCGCTCCTCTCCCATTTCTCAGTTCATCTTCGACAATCAGGTCATCACTTCCTCCTCCTCAGTCATAAACCTAGGGGTTCAGTTTGACCCCCAGCTGACCTTCAATGATCACATTAAACACATTTGTAAAACCTCCTTCCACCATCTTTGAAACATCTCCAAACTCCGCCCCCTTCTAACTCTTCCAGATGCAGAGAAACTGTTTCATGCCTTTATTTCCACAAGGTTGGACTACTGTAACGGACTCTTTGCTGGGATTTCTGGCAGAAATATCCAGAACTTCAATACATTCAGAATAGCGCGTGCCAGAGTCCTAATGAGAGTCCGAAAATATGATCACATAACTCCCATTCTATATTCATTGCACTGGCTCCCTGTTTCATTCCGGATCGACTACAAATCCTCTGCTCACAACAAATGTATCACTGGACATGCACCACCATATCACAAGAACTCATCACCTTGAAACCCTCCCCCCCGCACCCTCAATCAACGGACAATTCTTCTTCAGGTCCCACCACAAGGCTTTGTACTAGGGTGACCAAGCTTTTTGTTCAGCTGCACCACGGCTCTGGAACCAGCTCCCGAGTGACCGAGAGCAGTACAGAACCTGGACACTTTCAAAGCTGAACTGAAGACTTTTTTTTCAGGAAAGCATTTTTGTGCTGATTGTTTTTATTGTTATTATTCTCCTGTGTAGCACTTGAGATTCTTTGGAATGAAAAGTGTGTTATAAATAAAATATATTATTATTATTATTATTATTAAAGCAGTACAACCAATTTAATCAACAATTTCCACATTTTGAATGACATAAACTACTGTTTGTTTCTGTTTTAACTATGGCCCAATGCTAGCACCATAGCTCAAGGAGTGGCAATGTCGGTTGTGCTACCATTGTGGTCGAGACTGAAGTATTTCAATAGCTATGGGTTGTGGAATGGATTGTCATGAAATGTTATAGATATTCAAGCCCCCCCGGTGATATATCATTGTGACTTTTGTGATCCCCTGACTATGTCATGAAATGTCTCAACTTCTATTGAATGAATTACCATGAAATTTGATTTACACAGTTATGGTTCACACAGGCCGAATTGTAATAACTTTGTTGATCCCTTAACTTTTCATGTCTCCCGTCATCAAGTTGGTATTTAGTGTAAGCTAATTTATTGAGTTTCCCCTTAGCGAAATGCTCTGAGCGAATTTAAGTTACGCTTTTCTTGTGAATGGTAGACTTTGAAGAAGTTATAGCTGTAGCGTTATGCGCTATTGTTGTTTTATGGGTGTTAATAAAAGTGTTGACTGAACCTCCTAGTTTTTGTTAAATTATACTTGCCTATAGTAGTTAGCATGCATTAGCATGGAGGACTAACTTTGCTTGTTAACTTTTGTGAATGTCTTTGTTACTCTGAATGTACTAGCAAACCATAGTACACAGTGGCCACCATGTTTATTTTCGTACATCAGCGTACTGCATGTGACGTCTTTTCTTTTGTGCTTGTGGGTTGGACAGCTAGAGGGCCACTGGAACAACACAGAATCTTGCCTTTTAACAGATAGATTTTAGAAAAGGCACACTTCTCTATGGCGGATAGCTACAACACTAAACTCCCACCAAAACCACCTACCGGTAGATTAATAAATAGCACCACAGGCAAGAGGAAAAATATGGATTTCAATATCAGATTTTGAGGTAAACTGTCCCTTACGTCTGACTCAACGCACCACAACCTTAATGTCTCCAAATCAATCTTCCTTAAAACTCCCATACAGACTGTCAGCCAAACCGCCATAAACCCCCAAATCATTTTATTTTTCATATGACAATGGCTCGAAATCTGACTCTTTGCCAGGAGGGAAAGGAATGTTGACACAACTGCCTCCATCTGCTCGTCCTCAACTCGCAGATGGAAAAGATTCTCAGCTGAGCATACTAACACATGGTCTCTGGGTTTTCATCCTAAACATGTTGTGGGAAAGTCACAGCATTTCAGTTGATTGAGCATGTGTACAACTTTTGATGGATTTCTGTGCCTGCTGCTTTTATATGGATTTAAATGGGAGAGGCCTGTTTATGATTATGAAACTTTGCCTTTTCATATCCCCTCTGCAGTTAGCTAAGCGTAATATTTTGTATTTTTTATTGACTTTCTATTGAAGGTTGACGTGCAAAATATAAATTCGCTTTGGCTCTGCAATACAAAGGAACACAAAGGGTTGACTATACAGGATAACGTGAAGCTTGGTCAGAAAGTCTGGGTTAGGAGTGTGGGAAGAGGGTTCAATGACATGCCGGCTTCCAGTCTAAACATGACTTGGAGCAGGGGCGACCTCAGTGTGCCAAGTCTATAGAAACAGCGAGGCTTTAAAACTCATGCCCTATGAGTCAGCCAAAGCCCTGGACTCAAAAAACCTATTCCAGTCCCTGTGTTCCATGGCAACAGAAACAGATTGGAGCCACATCTGGTAGCCATTTCAGTCCCTGCAAGGAGAGGAAGAAAGAAATTTATGAGTGAGGGGGAAAAAGACAAATATTTTCTGCAATGCAAAGCAGAAAGCAAGTGGAGTCAAGTTACACTTGAAAGGGCTTGAAAATATTAATTCTTCCGAGGACTCAGTCACAAGCAGTTTTTCATGCCCATGTAAGTTCAGGATAAAGGATTAAGCTTTACTCCATTTCAGTTGAAATCTTGTAAGAGGCATTCAGTGGAAAGTAACTTCTAGCGGCATGCATGGATAGATATATTCAAGACTTCATGTGGTCATAGAAAGCCCTTTTACTGTGCCGATTCCCTTATTTGTTTTGAAAAGCCATTGCTGAAATACTTGCGTTGTTCACGAACTTTCAAGTTATTTCTTAAAAAACCTCAATGTAACAGAGAGTTTGAGGTTTTGACGTTTACAATCGAAAAGTACCTTTTTGTTCTAGTGTTCAAACCACCGATTGTTTCACTGTCTGACATAGATATGTATCTGTTGCAGCACGGTTTCCTAAAGCGCAGTCATATCCTTGGCTGATTCATTGCATCAGACACGGCCAGAGGAGATTTAAAAATGCTGTTTCCGTCTCTTATCCCTGTCGACGCGCTGTCTGCGAGAAACCCTGTCTAATTGCAGTCCTCCTCACACGTTAAATGTTGTTTCTCAGCCCTGTGGAAATGCAGTAACTATGAAATGACATTTACTGGAAATGGAGCTAGTGCTTTTCTTGAGCCAAAACCACTGAGAACTGAGGTCAGCGCACAACCAGAATGGGGGAGAGGAACTGCACCAGCATTAACTGTGTGTTTATAGATTTCCAGTGACATCTAATCACTGTGCGATTTATGACCATCATTATAATAGACCCAAAACTCCCTTGCAATGCCACTGAGCAAAAAAAGGCAACTCTTAATGCACAAATTAAGAGCAACCACACAACAAGCCGACCTCCCAAACACATGCTCAAACAATCTGGTGATGTTCTTTAACTAGGTCACTAAAGTTTAGGATGGATAAACTTGTCAATATTGTGCTTAAAGTCAATGTTTAAGACTGAAAACTGATATTTACTTTAGTTGAACCCACCTTGCTTTATCCATCACATGTCAAACAACTTGGAGCTGGACCCATAGATTGTTATTTTAGCAGTGTTAGGACATAGAGAATCTGGAAGACACATACACAAGTTCTGTAAATGTGGAAATACAAATGAATACGAATAGCTAGAAATGCAATTAAGCCACAGTTGCTCTTTCTATAGCTGGACGGAGATTTGTCTTCTTCTTTTTTTCCCCCTTTCCTTTCACATGGAGGGGTGTGCAAAAAGTTGCCTTGGAGCTTCAAATTGCCCTGGATTTTTCCCCCTTTGTCAGCATAATTCAATGGAATGAGTGTATTAGTGGAGACTATTTGGATGGCTAATAGAAAGCAGATCAGTCAGCTGCTCTTCCTTTCTTTTCCTTTCTTTCTCATTCTCTTTCTTTTTTTAAAACCTTCTCTCTTTCCCTCATGTTTTTTCTCTTTAGCCTATTTTCCTTCTCTCTCATTCACTTATTCCTCCCTCCGTCCCATATTCTCACACATACCCATCCATCCACTTTCTGTGCAGTAAAGTGGGACTTCAGACTCCATAACGTGGCTTGAGGTTTCAGCTTTCACATAATTCCAAAGGCTGATCCAAAGTTGTTGTTTTTTCCTCTCTACTTTTCACTCACTCCAACCTGGAGAGGCAGAATGAGAGAGAAAGTTGTGGCCTTTTTCCAGATATTGGAATAGAAAAAGATCACAAGACCAAAAGTGTCTGCCCAAACCCAAGGAAAATAAGCAGATGGCTTATGTTTTTATACACTGGACCCCAACTGTCCTGACAATCAGTCCTGTCTACAACTGACTAACTGTAGCTTGCAACAGCTTTGTTGTTTGAGAGGCAAATTTTTCACTCCAAATTTGTCACAGAAGTTACAATGCAGAGTTACTTCCTTTTAACCTGCAGAAACATTTTCCTGTCTTTCAAACTGCATAAGATTTGCTTTATCACGTCTGTGTGACTCAGAGGCCAGGTCAGGATTATTCACAGCTTTCCTATCCACGTCCTATTTGGTTAGACACACTGATAACAGCCTAAAAAGGCAGAGCATACATACTGTATGTGGTTGCAGTGCACTGGCATGTGAAGGGAAGTGTTGGCTGTATATTTACCGTCACCGTGGCTGTGTGCTGGTGTGTACCCGACCCTTACAGCCCTGTTCTACTTCACAGAACAACACTGGAGCCATTATGGAGAGCCATGTGTTTCTGATTACCCAGACACAGATTAGAGGGAGGGGAGCAGCGGTGGCTGTCTGCTTGCCCCCCGGCTCCACTGATGTGGCCACCAACTAGACATCCATCAGTTCAAATCCCTCCGCCACCCTCGCCCTCTTCCTACCTCTGCGCCAAACCTTCACATCTGCCACAATGTCATCACCAGGCCTAACTATGGCCTTATTCTGTTCCCCATTTAAATACACAAACACTGGAATTGTTATCAATGAAAGCATTCCTACTTGACCTACATATTGTGCCAAAAGCACCGAGCTGTCACTGCTGTATTCCTAAGAAAAAGTGCACTCATTGCTAAATCATAAACACTGTTGTGGCTCGGGTGCGTCACCAAGAGACGTATTGTGTTTGTTGTTGCTTCAGCATGTGATACTTATTTGAACTCCAAAAGGAAATTCTCTTTTGATTTCTAGGGAGGTCAGAGGTCAGGGTCAGTGACAGAACAGCATCACAGAGAGTGTAAAGAATCAATGATTTGCAGGAAACTTGCGCAGGGTAACTATATGTTGGCCTGAAGGGACACTTATCCTGCGGTCAACCGGCCACCCAAAAACACATAAGCTCTCTTCATATTCCTCAGTGTCCTACAATTGTTAAAAAGGGGCTAATTCTTACTGTACTGTAGGCCTACTATACTTTTCAGAAGTGGTCATAATCATTGTCAATGCAGCTAGTTTTTGAACCTTTTATAACAAGCCAGATGGTGTTTAAAACAGCTATGTAAAAGCTGTATCGCTTCAGCCCTGTGGATGCCAGTTGCGATTATAATTATTGGGATAGTGAGTTTGTGCCTATTCACCGTGGTGTGAATTTCACTACTGTATGGGGTGGTGAAAGAAGTATAGATCTTTAGATAGGAATAGTTCAACGTTTTTGGAAATTCTTTCACAAACTTTTTTTGCTGAGGGTTAGATGAGAAGACCAAATCCACCCTTATAACTGTTATGTGTGAGATGGATGTAAATATGGCAATTCATAGTTTTTATGTAGGAATATGTGCAGATCTTTTTTATGCCCAGTGCAGTGAATTCCTATTAGTTTTTATATTAATCTTCTCATCTAACTCTTGGCAAGAAAGCTAACAAGGCATTTTCCCAAAGGTTCTTCTGCAAGTAAAGTAACATCCTAGTGTAAAATGTCAAAATGTGTACTTATTAGGGTCAAAATGTATTGAAAGTGTCTAAGGTACTCATTATTGTTGTTGTTGTTGATAGGCCGTAATCTCAGTAAAAAGCAGCAGCATTTTCTCACATTAACCATCAACATAACAAAAACCCTGCTAACAAGTCACTGGCAGCAAACCATCCTTGTCATCTGTCCCTGTACAACGCAGACTCTCCTCCAAGGCCAGCATTGTCTCGCTGCCTTCTGTGGCCTCCCTGTGTGAGGAAAATTGGAGCCACTTATTTTAGGTCTTAGGTTCAAGTCAACCACAAGCTAAATCAAACTCTCATTTACTCCAGGAGCTGTAAATATGCTCACCGTTAGTGTCACACATAGACATTTTACTCCATTCCTCTGTTTCTTTTGCTTCATTTAATTGTCTAAGCTCTCCACAAGAGAATAGCACAATGAAAACACAGTCACTTGTAGTTTTCTTAACCAGATGCAATGTTGTTTTATGTACTGTGGTGAGGTTATGGCCACTTACTATACAGTATACAGCGCGGCACACTCATTAACATTATTTTTCTATTGAATGAAGCCCTCCACATGGCCCTCGCTTCTTTCAACACTGCCTCTCTTCTTTATAAGCAGCAGGCAGACAGGCAGACAGGCAGCAGGCTTCTCCCCAGTTGCCCCGAGGCTCCAGACAGATGAGAGCACACACACACACACACACACACACACACACACACACACACACACACACACACACACACACACACACACACACACACAGATAACTGTTTATACCCAAAGTTACATTTTTTATTCATCTCCCTTGGTCATCCTTAAACATATAAATACATCTACCCTCCAAGGCACAGATAAATAGACACCAGAGACAGATATTTCTCACAAATGGCCATGCAGACACACAAACTAGTGTCCCTCTGGCCGGTAGGCAGCATCCGGTGCTGTGGAGAAACAGGAAGTGTGTATCTTTATAACAAGCTCTCCAAGGGAGACATGATTACAGTGAGGTGTTTGAGGCGTTTGATCTTTACCCAGCTGCAAGTGTTGCAGTTTGCAAAATCCTACTGGAAAAAGTTGCTCAGTACAAATTTTGTAAATGTCTTCATCGTTTACGTCTCTGTTCCGTAACCTTAATAAATGACTGCGTTTTCCCCTTTGTCAGCACATTAATAATAACAACATCCCCAATTTGGCATGCACCACATGATGTCAGCTGAAACATGCTGAATGTGAACACATATGGTATGCATCCACACATATAAACTGAGGAATCAGCTACAGCAAGATCACCCCACCCCCACAGTTCATCGTTTTCTCTCCTCTCTCATCACCTCTTTCTTTCTCTCAATCAACTTTTTAGGTTCTTTCAGGCCGAACATACATTGTGAGAAACAGGAATGGAATTTTAAAACTCAAAGATGCAAACATAAAACCCCAGCAAGAGGAGTGTACAGGCCCAAGGATTTACGATGGCTGCCTAGGGGAGGAAACCCTGTTAAAAAAGGGGACTGTTTTACTGCCATTTGACACATGATCTCAAACAGTACATGCAGAATGCAGAATGCAGGGCTGAGCTGCAGAGCTCTGTGTCTGGAAAAGATAGAGACAGAGCGATGGTTTTTCTTCAGCATTCCAGGCAGGAATGGTTTATTTTTGTTGGAAACATTATTGTCTGTGGCTTTGATTTTGGAAGCACATTTTACCCGCCAAATTGCCACAAAGTGCACGTGTGGGTGTTGCCGCCCTCTTGTGGTGACCTGACGCATTTTGCTTTTACACAACAGAGAAGTTGAGTAAACTTGGAGGCGAGAGATGTTTTCCTCTTCCAGCGTGTTAACACAGTGCAAATGTGCTGTGCTGTCACAAGGTCTGATTTCACACATGAGTACACAATGGAATTAAACATTACTTCTAATGCAACTAAACAGTGAGAAAGAAATACACTGGAGTTTTGGCATACTGTTTCATTGTATCTGTTGCTGATTTTGTCTGCAATACTACTTTAGAACATAGATAATGCAATTATGAAAATGTGACAGCTGTATTGTAAGATAAACATTTTGGACAAAAACATGAAGAAAGGGGTGTCACTGAATTAGGTTCTACATACAGAATTTAGAGATAAAGGAATTGTTTGATATTCTGGAAAATATGTTTATTTGCTTTCTTGCTGCAGTTCTGTGCAACGTCTTGGGGAAATCACTGTGCCTGGCTGTTTGGCAAGACATAGGCTACTTACATAAAGTAACTTCACGTGAAAAGATGTATTTTGTTCCCTTGTTGTTTGTTTGTGAACTAAATAAACAAGATGTGAATGTTAATTACAGATTTAGAGGTGTTG
The DNA here is from genome assembly GCF_008692095.1 of Etheostoma spectabile. Taxonomy (NCBI): domain Eukaryota; kingdom Metazoa; phylum Chordata; class Actinopteri; order Perciformes; family Percidae; genus Etheostoma; species Etheostoma spectabile. Next base: position 17,490,077 of record NC_045737.1, on the reverse strand, counting down.
GCATACTTTTGAACTGAGCCTGGCTGGTTCTTTCCCCATGTTTCCAGTTTTTTATGTTAAGGTTGTTATCTTAACATAAAAAACTGGGAGAAATGAGAGTAGTATCAATTTTTTCATCTAACTCTCAAAAATAAAACAAATAAGTGTATTTCAGCAAATTTAAAATGCAGGCTACTGAGCTTATTATACTACTCAACACATGATGTTCCCATGTGTTTCAGTCTTCAAAAGGAGTGGCCATTTTTGGTACTTTGCTAATACAAAAAGAACAAACAATGGTTCTTGTGAAAATTACTTTTTTCAAAAATATACATAAAGTGATATGCTAATTTCACCCTGTGGCATAATTTAGGATGTTGTCTTCACCACTAGCCCAAAACAAATCTACGAGTCTAAGCTGGAGATGGTAAAATGTTCCCCTAATACGTATACTCTCCGACCTGAAACTTAAAATAAGTTTCTAAATATTTTTTTTTTTAACGCAAGTCCCTTTTTCTTTCTTTAAGGACACCTGCACAAAACCAGCATAGCTTGACTTAGCTTTTCAGCAGCTATGAGAGTGTGGCTGGTTCTTAGTGGCCCTCAACCACCTGCAAGTTACACTGTATGGGAAAAGGTGATAAGAGAACAGATGTTCTGTGGACCCCCAATGACTGCTGACGTGGAAGAAACTATAAACTATAAAGCCAGGGGCCTTTTCATGGCCTTTGAAAAATAAAAATAAATGCCTTATAAAGAAGAGCTAACAGCAAAAGAACAATATGTCTAACCATTGACCTACTTTTCAGATTACAAATAATTTGTGAAAGAAAAACACAAAAAGGAAAAGTTCGATCTAACATAGGAGGGCACTGCCCCCCTGGAGGAATGTGCCATGGTCTTGTCCACCTTGAGAAACTGTCCAAGTGGATTAAAGGGTTAGATATTGTCAGTAATAACTTAGGCAAAAGCACTCAAGGGTACTAATTTGTCAGAAAAAAAAAATGTGGGCCTTCTTGGTGCTCACTTTTGCCCTCGCTGTTAGGGCATCAGACACCAACAACGACACAGCGGTTGAAGAAAAGCTCAACATCGCCAGAGGTAAACTGCTGGTGAGTACAGATAGAAATCCTTTATGTACTTTAACTTTAAACTTTCAATATGCATATCTTGTCATGTCCTTAAAATGTTTAGGAATTTGTGGTATTGGTGCAGAGACAATAAAGGTTGAGATGGCAAGAGAAAGAGAACACTTTAGCCTAAATAAATAAGCAAATGAGTAAGATGGGAGGATAAGCCATGTGCTGTCATGTCAGTATGCATTATGTTGAGATACAAAACCTATTTCTGGCACCTTTGATCAAACAAATAACAAAGCGTGCACAAAGCTATCTGTCAGGCTGTTTTAACTGTCTGTTGTTTTCACTGCAGGCTCCCAGTGTGGTGGGATGAGGCATAAAGAAAATGCCCGAGCTCCATCATTTTCTTCTGGAGCGCTGGGCTTTATAGTATCCTTTTAATCTTCTGTTCCTCGGGCTGGATGTTAAGACCTGACCTTTACAACAAAACTTTCTCACAACCTCTTTTATACACAAAACAATGTTTTTAGCAAGTTGCCAAGTCCGGTGCCAACTCTATGAGCTTTCCAACAAGCTGTGCTCTTCCAAGTTGAAATCATGTTGAGTGAGCCTAAAAATAGCAATGTGCTTTATTCCTTACTGCCTACCTGTTGTTTTCCTTGATCCGTTCTTTCCTGTGTAGCCACAACTTGGAATATGATTCATCGGAGGAGAAGAATCCCCGTCTGATACTCTATAATGAAAAAGACGAGGTTGTAAAGGTAAGATGTGAGTTCAGGGATCTTTTACACATCTGCCTTGTGATGGGGCTTATCTAGGGAGCTCCAGGATGTCAAGACAGATTCATGTATGGAAGTTTTATGACTGCTGCATCTGATATCGGATCATCTGTCAGATTTCAAGTCACACAGACCGAGTGTGTTTGAAAGAGCGAGACAGAGTTACAAAAAAAAACAGATGGCAAGAAAGAGTGAGAGTAAGGAAGTATATAAATTAGGGTTTCTGACAACTAAGCAATATGTTCTGTACTGAAATAAGACAGTTGGCATGAATAATGATGTGAATTTGAACTATGACTTTTTTATGCCCTGAAATTACAACTGTTATTTTTTTGGAGTAGAATTTGCAATCAAGACAGTAGGAGACAATTCAACCCTCCAGTGAAACCAATACTAATGAATTAATTTAGCGTTAACCTCTTTTAAATTCACAAAGAGCCCTTACTGGGATCTAAAAGTAAACTTCTCACATACTTTACTGCTTTCTTGGGGTTTCCTCCTTTAATTTGCCTCATAATGTTCATGTAGGAGTTTTTCTTTTGTCACATTCATTGTCTACTTTTTCTTGTTTCCATTTATTTTATAATGTGGGCGGCTTTTGAGAGAGTAATTTGACTTCATAAGAAGATGCATTTCAGAGACTAAATTACTGAATAATAAATGAAAATAAATGTGCAAGGAGGGACCTCTATATCAGTGACTGAACATGTTTGAATAAAAATCCAATTTTGGGCAACCAAATTAATGTATCAGAATAGACTAACCTGGAAAAAAAAACCATACTTCTCTGCCTACCTCTAACTGACACTGCATTGCTGCTTTTCAGCCTTTATCCACGTGTCTAAATGCATGTGTGTTTCCTTCCCAACACGTCAGACTGTTCCCGTGAAGAAAATGAAGGCAGACGAGATCAGCAGCCTGTTGGACTCACTAGGTTTCTACAAGAGGTCCCAAAAAGGGGAAGAGGTGCCAGAGGAGTTCCAGCATTTCCCCCTGCGCACCCCTAGGGACGAGCTGTGATGACACCTTGTGGCGGAACTCTGCCGCTGCACCCCGGTCACATTAATGACGAGTGGGGCCCCAAGGCCAAATTGATAAGCCAGGCACCATTCTGAGGACTCGCTGGCCGGGTGCGGTGTGCAGTGTGTTAGTCATTGCTGTGTAACTCAGTTTTATGTCCTTAAAATAAAAAAGTCCATAAAACACC
>NC_045737.1:17484927-17487023 GCF_008692095.1 Etheostoma spectabile | reverse complement strand
GATCGATGCGTTTAATGACCCTGATGTCTCCATTTAATATAAGCTACTAGTCACTTGGAATGATGTACAGTAAAACATAATGCATAGAATGTGCACACACTGAAAACAGACATTTGAATGAGTTTTATATGTATTTAGGACAACAGACAGGGAAGATTTGCCTTGTCCTGAATTAACATGGATTGTTCTGGGTTTCATTTTGGACCATTTATTTCTGCAACGCTTAAACAATTGTTACATTCTCTAATTAGATGAACGAATTTACTGGGCATCATGAACAGCCGCTTGCTTACTTACTAACAAACAGCCATGCGGCTGTCTCAGCCTAATCCTCAGCCCGCCTACCTCACTGTAATCTGATTAGCAGTGGAGTCTGCCAGCATGCGCCTGAGTGTGTCCATTTATAGCCAGACCTTCATGCATTTGTGTACTTATGTGACTCAAGACAACAAGGTTTGGCGGGAACACAAACCCAGTTTTAGACCGTTACACTTCCTGGCTCCTTGGCTCCGTCATGGTCACCAGCTCTACCCACAATGCCTGTGTTTTACTCACCTGTTCCCGAGAACCTGCAGATGGGTCTGGCCTATATGGGAGGCTCTGTGTTCACCAACAACAGGACAGCAGACAGTGACTTCACCAGGGAGCAGGAGGACGCGTCTGGTTGGTTACTGCTTCCACAGACTGTTTACAACTATAGTTTACTGCAATATGGGATCACATTTTATTATACATTATAGTATAACAGTGATAACCTACAAAATGTGCAAGTATATGTAACTGAAACAAGTTCTGACATCATATAACTCATGTGAGGGGTAGACAACAACTATGTTTAACTTCAAGGTAGATCACTATTTTAAACATTGTTAATACAGGTTCTATTGCCATATTATGTTATATTTTTATAAAATGATGCTCTTGCAATTTTTGTTACTTATGTTATGCCACTAAAAGTCACATAGCAAGGTTTGGCTGTCCGGACCTCGTTTGTAGCTCACAAATGATGCGTACTTGCATTGAACCTATGATCAACCTTTGCAGTGCCCCTTACATTGATTAAGTTTGAATCGTGGCTAAGTTCCTTTTCCTGTGCACATCATTGTGTCTACCTTCTGGACACAGACAAAGCATAGGCTACCTCTGATATCTAAATTATGGGACATTGTATTAGATGCAACTGTCTGTATTGTGAAAAAAAACACTTTGGATGTAATGAATATGGGTGTTTATAGACTTTTGTTATTCCTCTTGCAGTGGTCAACGAGCTGGTTTCTCACCTTCCCCTGCAGATGCTTCTTTACTTCAACATGTTTTATTTTCCGTGTTGGTGGTTTTCTGCTGTTTTCATGTTGGAAGTCAAGGTTAGTTGGGTGGGAGGGAAGCTTTACCAATCATAAGACAAACGTTAGATAAATCCCTTTAAAAAGAGGAGTCATTCAATCAACTCACAGACTCTTGGTCCATAGCAAGGTTAGTATTTCCAGGATTGATAGATAATTTGTTCGACAGTTTTGATGACTTGCATGTTGCATCACTAACAAAATCATAATCATTTTTAATGTATCCAAAGGTGTGTTGAATTTATTCAACTTCCACTGTGTCTTAAGACTTATCGGAACTATTGACTTTGGCGCTGTCTAGTGGTAGCAGCAAAAAAGACTCCATGGTCAAACTTATGCTTTCAGAATCCTTTGAAAGATGTAATACTCACATCATACTTTCATAAGTGTTTTTATGTATATTTGCCCCCTAAATAGCATACTGTTTAAAGTCTTTTGAACTGCAAGTCATATCTTCTTGACATTCCATCTCTGCTTTATTTCCAGTTCTATTATCTTCCCGGGTACTACCAGGCTCTGCTTATAACCGGGATGATCCTCCTCACAGTCATTGAAGCGGTCCGACTTTATCTGGGCTACATTGGCAACCTTAGAGAAAAGGTAATTCAAACCAACATCCTCTTTCAACTACAATGCAGAACACTTTTATAGACTTGTCTCCCTAATAACACAGCGGAGGAAAGGGCTGCTTAAGTATTCTGTCTGCATATGTGTGTGTGTGTGTGTGTGTGTGTGTGTGCGTGTGTGTGTGTG
>NC_045737.1:17484102-17484917 GCF_008692095.1 Etheostoma spectabile | reverse complement strand
TGTGTGTGTGTGTGTGTGTGTGTGTGTGCGTGTGTGTGTGTGTACGTGTGCATGTCTTTGCTTTCATGTGGATACAAGCGAAGCACTTGATGCCTGACTGCTCTATCTTTGCATCGCCTGCACCCACTAACCCAAAATTCTCCTCCCTTCCCTGTCATCAGGTGCCAGAGCTGGCAGCCTTCTGGCTCCTGTCTTTCATGTTTCAGCTGCCAGTGCTGCTGTTCTTCTTGACCGATGAAGGAATTATCATCCTGCCTCTGGAGAGAGCTGTGCATTCCCTCTACCTCCTCTTCCTGCTCGCCCAGATCCTGGCCTCATTCCTGGCGCTCAGGACCATGACCCGAAAGCTCACACTGCTCTTCCATCTGCGCCAGTTTGGCAAGGTGGAGAGCATCCGCCACGCAGGGCTGAGCCCTGTCTACGGGCTGCCCCACCACCGCAGTGTGCTGCCCATGTCACCCACCCATAATATGTACCATTAAAGTCAAAATTTCCTTTTCCAATTAACCTTACACTTGTCTCTCTAATTCTCTACTCACTGTTCCAAAAACGGCATTTTGTGCTTCCCCAAATGCCTCTGTGCAGTTGCCAGAAAATAAATGTGTTTGTTACTTGAAATTGTGAGCATTTAAACACAACTATGCAACTAATTTGTGAACACTGAGTTATGTCAATCTATGTGTGATTGCATTGCATTCTGGTCTTTTGAGCCCACTGTCCAGAAATGTACTGTATGTGTGCCATATCTTCCTGTATGACTTCTGATCACATGTGTAAAATGACAGCCCTAGAAAAAAAAAAAAAAAAAAAATTCC
>NC_045737.1:17455061-17484092 GCF_008692095.1 Etheostoma spectabile | reverse complement strand
CTGTTGATCTTTTAAAAAGATGAAAAACGTCACTTTTAGCCCCCTAAATGTCAAAACCTGACACCATGTCAGCCAAATGGTCATGTAGCAACATACAAAACACAGCAAAACACACCATCAAAGAAAACTATGTTCTCGGAAATATGAAGGCAGTACATTGCCAGTAGCTGCTTTCATTAAACAGTGTTATAAAGGGTTTCATTTTTTGTCTTCTTTAATGATAATGGATATTGGAGGCTGGAGTGTTGGTAGAACAGAATTGTTTTAACTGAGGTAGATTACATTTTCTTCAGCCCATAATACAAGATTAGTGTTTCCCAGGTATGGAGTAACCTGTTGATCCTGAACAACTTGAAACTTATTTTAAATTCCTCCAATTTAACTTTGAGTTGTTCCTACAGTAGGGTATATGATACAGTTTGATGAGTGGGATGCACAAATCTAATTTCTTAAAGCTTGCCGGTAAAGCCTGACTGCAGCAGAATTGTGTTAAATATGTGTGACCACACAGTGGCAGTCAGCGACCAAGAGAAGAATGGCGAGCATTTGACCGTGCTGCAAAGTCCAATGAGAACAGATTATAATGCTACACATGTCCTGATCAGGAAAGCTTCTGGCAGTAGAATAAAGGTTATGCCTGTCCGCACTTGAATATTATGATGTATTATTTGATGATCTATAACTCCTGGTCGTGTCAACATGGAAATCGATTTCACATTGTGTTGTCTAGCTATTCCCTCTGTTTGGTTAGAATTTAAGCCACTATAGATGTCACACTTGTTTTCACAACAAGCTTACAGCTAATGTTTGGTGCTCTATTATTCCCTTGCTGGTGAGAAATGATTTAACGTGTGGTGCACTTTTAATAGTCAACAAGCTGTGAGAGTCACAGTTTCTGTGATCCAACATGCTTATTCCGCTCTACTTTACATTCAGAAAACAACAAGCTGCAGAGGCTGCTGCACTGTTCATGGAGAACAGAAAATGGAGAGAAAAAAACCTCAGAAGAGGATGCAATGCAGGCCTATGCATATCACTTTATGTGGAAGTATGTGCTCAAATGGAACATGAGGTCACATATTGCTACAAAACAGAAACGTGGAAAACCTGTTCACTTTCCTTATATCTATCTACGGATTTTCCTTAGAGTTAAAACCTGAACACTGAAGAGGTTGAAACAAGTGTACCTTAATCAAAGTGGCACCAAACACAAAAGGTCTTACATGATGCCAATGCCCTTTAACCTCAATTTTGCAATGCTCAATCAATCTTGAATTTGACCTGTGTGACCTTGTGGAGTATGAGGAAGCTTGGTTAAGTGCTTAGCACAAAGATAAAATAACAGAAACAAAATGCCTTAAAAGGAGACAAGATAACAGTTTACTAAGTGGTTTTAAACAGGAGGTACTGTATCGGGAAGTACAGCAGACATGAATATGAAATATCTATTTCCTCAGCCGGCACATGACTCTTATGAAAAGCATGCAGATACACAACACACATGTTTACACATGTAAAGTTGTGCCCCTGAATATATCTACAGATTAAATTAAATATCTGGGCAGACACATCATACACTTATTGTTTCATTTGGTCCCTAGTTATGGTTTTGCCCTCTTTGAGGTTTCTTCCTTAGGTAATCACCTGATTGTGTTCACCTGCCTGCCCGGCTGTCCCTTGTTCCTCATTACCTGGTCCCAGTTTACATATGGAGGGTGGTTTTCAAGTACTCTTTTCCCAGTTTATTGTCTGTGCGTGTGATGCCTTTCCTTTGTGGCCAGCGTTGGTCACTTTTCATGTCTTCACTAATTATCCCCATTGCATAATAGATTATAAATCATGGAACCATTTGCAGTGTTTGATTGTAAGATCACAGTGCAGTTTTTGTTTAGGTTTGGCTTCTCCAACGTTGAGGAAATGCTATTTTTTTTTAAATAAAATTTTAAAGATTACTTTACAATCCGTAAAGGGGGTTTTACAGCACACAACAGGAAAGAGTACAAAGTGACGTTTTTTCTTCTTTACTAGACTTCCTGTGCAAACAGAGGTAAAGCTGTCCCATAATGGCAGATGTTGAGACAGACAAAGTGCTCATGGAAAAGTCACTTTCAACTTGTTTATCCTCTCCAGTAAAGCCAAAGAGAAAACAAACGCGTTCAAACAGGCCTACAAAATGAGGCGATTGTGAGAAACACTACTAAAGCTGTGAACATTAAAGTCAGATGTGAAGTATACTTCGTGACTTTACTTGAGATTTCTGATATTTTTACTCCTTACATTTTAACATATATCTGTACTTTCAACTCCTTACAATTTACAAAATTGGCTCGTTACTTTAGTTTTGTACAAGAGGTCGTCATGTTGGAGAATAGCGCAGACACGCGCCTCACACCGTCGAAGAAAAAAATGAGAGAAAAGAAAAAGAGACTAGCTGTTCAGAGGCTAATCAGTTGAGATTGTATGTGTGTGTCTTAGCATTTTTTCCACTGCTGGTAAAAGCGTGACTATAGTTCTTGCACATTCAAAGTAAGTTAGTTAGCTAGTGATTTTGTTGTTTGCGTTCCTCACCTGTTAGCTAGGTTGCATGTTGCATCAAAAGAGAGAAGTTGTCTCTGTTCGTGTTTTAACGGACACCCGGTGCGAAGTTGAAAACCAGAATCAACTTTAAATACAGTCCTCACTAACAAGTTTCAAATAATTTCACTGGAGTTACCGTTATTGGTTGCGTCATCAATACCAAATTCAATCTAATTGGATGGGACTATACTGTACGTTTCACTTGATGCACCACTAAGACGACTAGACAGATTGGCGGCATTCTGCATTCATTTGCAGCAAATCAGTGCAGCTTGATTGCACTGATGTTGGATGGTGACATGATTGAAAATGAAGAAAACAAAGATCCCAGAGATTTGGCAGACAAGCAGCAAGACATTCCCAATCATCCTCGGCCTTATCTAAGAGAGATGTTTGAGATAGTAGGCATCAAGAATGACTCCTGGCCAATGTGCTGCGGAACTTCTTAATTAATGTCTGGTTAGTAATTCTTATTTTATCCTTTATTTTCTATCCAAAAGCCTTATTTGAGCACACACACACACACACACACACACACACACATACATGTAGATTCCTTTAAATGTTAAGGGGAAGATTAAAAAAAGAGAAACTGGATCTGTGAATTCTCACAGAATCATAATTGAATTCATATCTTGCTGCTCAGTCAGAAATTATTAACCTAGAGTCTTTATAGGGGAGGTGGCCTAATTGGACACTACCACTGCTTGATATGTCCGGGTGGGGGTGGCTTTGTTCTCTCTGCAGGTATTCTGGGGTTTAGATTTATATAGAATACTTTTTGTTGAGTTAAGATAAGTAAAAGTATGTTTTATTTGTAATAAATTTGTAGGTAGTTTGGCATTGTTGTTCTTTCTGTAGTTAGTTGGTAGTTATTGTTAGTCTCCCCCTGTGTGTTCAAATTGGTCTGAAAAGCCAATATATAAATCCCCTTTGTTTCTTTGTTAGGGGGTCAGTTGTAATTTTTTTTTTTTGAGTTTCTTATGTTCAGAGCCTTAGTTACTGTCTGTTTATTTGACCTCTTTTAAGGGCCCAAATCTTTATCTTCATTTTGTTGTAACTATTTTTGGGAAATAAAAACCCTTACTTTTGAATTTCTCTTGTGAATCCTCTTGCTTAACTGCTTGGTCACTCACAGGCATATACAGAGCCTTTTTTTCCATGTTAACTAAAGTTTCTCAGTGTGCTCTTTAGTAACATGTGTGTGATCCAGGTAGCTTTGCATAAAAAATGGTTGTCATACGCAGGGCTACTTATTTACTTACTTACTTACTTTTATACTTTTATATTTCCAAGCCTGTACTTTGTTACTTTTACTTGAGTAAAAAAGTTAAATCAGTACTTCTACTTTTACCAGAGTAGTTTTTTAACACAAGTATCTGTACTCCTACTTACTTCGTACGGGAAGTGATTACTTTTGCCATCTCTGATTAAAGTGATGATCCTCTCAACCTTGTTCACATTAGTTAGCAGTAATTATACCAAGGAATCCTAATTAATCCTAATCCTATTTTATTGATTTGCTTTAAATGAAATTCAGAGATTTGTTCTATACATCGTCTCTTCTCTCTTACAGCTCTACATGTATGATATTATTTAAGGTCAACAGATATAGTGATAATATATCAAAAGATAAACAGCAGTCCTGATGCCAAGTTTATGGGTCTTTTAAAGTGACACTAGTCTGATGTTCTGTATTTATTGCTTTTACAATCCCCAATCTCTCTACTGTACGTTCACCAAGATGCTCTGACTCATTCGGCTTCTCCTGTGTCCTGTTTTAATAAGTATGAACTCTATTGTAGGAGAGGAAGAAGGTTAACAAGCTTGTGTTGAAAAATGGAATAGAAATGCCTTCTGGAGACACAGCGGTCACATCTGAAGCAGCTTCTCGCACCTTTGTCTTTCTTTGGTGGAGTGTGTTGGATAATAGCCATGGATAGTCTGGGGACATGATGTTCTCTATCTCACCAAACACATTTGTTTCCCTTATGCTTTTTAGCATCCATTGAAAATGCGCTCCTGTAGCTTCTGATCAAGTTTTATTCTTCACATCTTTTCCAAACGACAGCAGCGTGGCGTGGCGTCTGCCCGGGTTTGGTCGTCACCTTAATTATGATGTGGTGCAGCTCAGTGGTTATCACAAAATGTCACCAACGAGCATGTGCTAAGCACTGGCTGGTAAAAATACAAAAGACGTTACAGCGACATCCTCATCCCTTGTTTCAGTAATCTCCCATGGTGGAAAGCTTGCCGGCGCTGCCAAGAGCCTGAAAATGTTCCCGTCCCCTTAATCCCAAGTGGCTAAACAATGAGCTTTAACCCTCTCCAATGTAGTTGTAGTTCAGCTTCATTCAAAAACTGTGATGACAAGTTTCTAATACATACCATGCTTGTTTCAAGGACTGGTTCACTCAAGAAAACATGTTCTCCCTAAAAGTACAAGGCTGGTGATATACTATATTTTTCTTATGAATTGATCTTACAAAGCATTGCCTGTAAATAGCCAAAGCCTTATATAGTTTATTTGTAGGTGCCATAGACCACAATTTGTATCCAAAAACCTTTAAAAACACATCCGTGAGCACCTTTGTGTTGTTGCAGCTGAAAATAACCACCCACAATGCACAATGTAACCCTGTTTGCTTAGTGTTTGCTAAAAGCTACACTGCCTAACTGTTTATTAAGCCTTTTATTTTTCTAACTGTTTTTTTCTAAAATATTTGCACTTCAGTCGCATCTAATGGGCATTGGGTGGAGTGCCAGAAAATGCTGCATTCCGCAGATTATTTTCAATTGTTGGGAGCAGCATAATTGGGTGAATGCTGATTCAGCAGCATTCACAGTATTGTTATCCAATTCTTCATTCTTCAACTTTGTTTAATCCCTTCTAACTTCTGCACATGTTGAGCTACAGAAAAAATTAAAATATCAAAATGTTCAGCTCTTTAAGCACATGATGGGACTTCAACAACATTTGTTCTGCTATTTCTACTTGTTTAAATATTAAGATTTTTATGAAAGTCACTGAGAGCAGGCTTCAAATCCTCTTGTATTTCAAAATTGTACTCCTACTTCATAATTTCACCTTCAGACGCCAATCAAACTTTAAACCTTTCACAATACTTTGGCTATTAGGCTCTGTCTTAGAGGTTTTTGTTAAAAAAAAAAGTTTAAAGTCAGTTTAGTTTAGTTACTTTCAGGAAGTTTATAATGGGTGTTTATTGTGTGACTTACAGTGGGTGATTCTTTGAGGCTGAAGCTGCTGTTTTCATTGTGTTAATTGTTGTGTGAATTGTGTTGTATATTCTTCATGTGATTCCCTGCAGCTGCATTCAAATTGCCCTTTTGGGACAATTAATAAACTGAACTGAACTGATGTCAGATCACAAAGCCCTAAGAAATCATCTTGTTCCCTTCTCTAAAACGTACTCTCACGCCCACAATTTTTCCTTGTCATACAACATACTGTACCTACATCAAAGTGTAGGTATGCTTCTCTACTTAAACTAATAAATTCTGCAGCTCCTCAGACCAACAGAAGTGTCTGAGTCTTGGTTCCCTGGCTGCTAAGTGGAGTGACGGGGGTTAGTTCCGGAAACTCCAGCCAGTCTCCCCTTGTGATGTTCGACCATGGCTACTAGCTACTACAAGCTAATTTATTGAGTTTCCTTTAAGCAAAATACTAAATTTGAATTCCTATGGTAAACAGTTACATAGTGTAGCCATGAGTGTATTATTTAGGGCTTTTGGTAAATGCTGCATTTGTCAAGGTTACAAGTAATGTTAGAAATAAAGGTTGCCATCTATACAGCCTCCTGTTGTTGTTTTGTGTTAAAGTACTCATGACAAAAAAGACACTTTGAACTTGATTTTGGTTCTTCAGAAACATATGGTGTACTCCCAGCTGGTCACATACTGGTGCTTGGGAAGGACCCCTTGATGTCACTTTAATGCTCTGGGAAGCCCTTTTCTACATGCAGGGCAGCCTTTAATGAAGAAGTCAAAGTATAAAGAGTGAAAAAGTCCATGTAGAGGTGAGGTTGGGGAGGATTGAACAAACACTGAACTTTCACCTTAGAGGCTCCTGTAAAAACAAAGTCAAGATAGACATATTTTAACTTACGTAGGTAACTTGTTAACGTAACAAACATGTATTTGTTTTAACCTAAGCCATAATCTTTACCTGAACCTCACCAGGTAGATTTGTTGCCCCTAACCAAGTAGTACTGTGTGAATTCAGAACTTTAACCACTCGTTCAAGTCTATCGTACACTATTGGCAGAGGTTAGCATTCAGGGTTTTCTGCCAGAAAGGGTCTGCAGCCCTATGCTATTCAACCATAACTTGTAACTATTAGCAACTAATGGAAAATACTTCAAAGAACATCCTGTGTGCCTCAGGTGCAGACATGCATGAAGTGTCATACTGCAAATCAACTAAATCCTCTGGGACATTGTTCAATCTTACTCATCTTACTCATTTCCCCAGTTAGAACTGATAGAAAAGGGCCTGTTATCTTCAAATAAATAGCAATATGACAGTTCATAGAAACATATGTTAGGCAACATTATTTGATGCCATTCCAATGGCCCAAGCAAATATTCTTTTATGGGTACCCAATACACATTGTGAAATTACTGACTCTAAATGACATTGGGCAATTCAATTCAAATCTCATTCAAACGCCACTTGTATTGTCTCCACCTTTTACAGCCAGCAGGGTCTGTGGAAAATGTGACATCATACTGGCAGGCAGGGAATATTGAAACTCAGACTGAAATTGGTGGCTGGATATTTTCAATTTGGGCCTGATTACCTGGGTCAGGGGGGATGGCAGGGCAATTCACTTCTCCTGGTGGTTTAAATGGCCACTTACCATATAATACAGATTAATATTTTATCAAGGAGTGACAGTATAATCTGCAGCGCTTGGTGACACAGGAGAATGTACTGCCTTCCGAGCAAACGCTGCTATATTCCGTTTATGGGTGTTATATTTGTTTTGCTATAATTTGAGAGTGTTCGGAATAAAAAGCATTTGCATTTAACCTGAATTTGTTCTTTACATCAGAGGGAGGCTTGTTTCACTGGAATTCTAACATTTTGAAAAGCTCTGGCAGTGTGTGCAGGAAAATGCATACTTGATTTTACTTTCCAGCAAACTGGAGGCTATGTGACCTCAAAGGACAAGATTTAAATGATCCCTGGAGTTTTCAAAGATAGGGTTTTCTCCATGTATCTCTAATATGGTGACACATAAATCACAAATATGCGTGATGACAACATGAATGCAATACAGCCAAACAACGCTTCAAGATCCATTTACTTATTTAAACATATTGTATTTTCAAAGGTCCGGAAGGTCATTTCAGTTTACTTTTGAAAGCCAAACAAATGAACATATTTTGTCAAGTCAAGAGAATTCATATCTGTAGAAAAACAAATTGGCCTCAGAGAGCTTTAAATCTGTACAGAATATAACATTTTCTTTCCATAGACCCGGAATTAGGAAAATAAACTGTTTAATGAGGGTAAATAAGGAAGACATGCCATATACACCACATCTACAGGGTAAACAATTGTACATTTGCAATATGGAGAGACAAGAGGTATATTGAAAACATGCATTAAGATATGGATCAGGGAAAATGTTTAGGAATGTCAAGGTGTCGCCAAAAAAGCCATGACTCCACTCTGTCATTAATGAAAAGAGTTAAGCCCACTTTAATTCTCTTCACACTGGTACCACATTTTCCATAGTTCCTAATATAAGATGTGGAGCTCTGTTGATCGGTCGCTAACTACGGGTCTGACGTTCTTTTATTAAGTAAAGAAACCGGCATAGTATACATTGATAAGGATTTTTTTGTTGTCAAATGTCTTGTGTATTGCAACTAGGGATATAACGATTACCAGTGTAACGGTAAACCACGGTAGAAATGTTGATGGTAACAATTACACTTTTCATTTAAAATAACCTCATTATCACGGTGAATTACCACAGTGTGGAAACCCTGTGTTTTATCCTTCCCAGCTTCATCCGAGGCTTCTGAAGTTGCACACTGTGCTCAACAAGAGAAGGGGACAGAATGTAACAGTTGTTCTCTTTATATTTTTTCTTTTCTTTCCAGACTTGTTGAAGTAACATGTGTAGCCCAGAACATAAGATAAAATCTAATCTGTAGCTTGCTAAACTGTCATGGCAGTAAAACCCATGACAGCTACAATGTGGATTAAGTTTAGCCCGTGTTACAACATGACATTTATTTGGAGGAAGAGAAAGAGAAAGAGATATATCATTGCTTTGATAATATTGCTGTTGCTGTGTTTCTCATTGCATTGCTGATAGATGCGCAGATTGTTCTCTATTACATGTGCAGCCACGTGTTGATATTCAGGTTGTGTTGGAGCGATTTGCTAGCAACGTGCAATGCCAGTAAACAGACCAGCGCTGTGGAGCCACATGCTGAGCTTTTAAAGTTGTATTACACTGGATATGTGCACTGCAAAGGATGTGGCTTATTCTTAGTTTGTGTTATTGAGCAATATGTTAGATTTATGTTGATTGTTACATAGAAATTAATGTAATTCTTAGTGTTGTTTTTATATGCTGATGGCTATAACATTTAGTTTTGGTAAAGAATGTTTATAGTAAATAAGTCAGTGGGCCACAGCGGGCCGGTGTTTTCAATAGTTTTTACAAGCCTATTGTCTAAATTTTTGTAATATAATAAACATTATTACACTTTCTGACACTTTTTCAGCTTATGTAGGTCTATCAGTGCTTTCTGAACATATTGAACACACTTTTAAAATTACCGTGATGATGCCAAAAAACTTGATAATTTTGATAACTATAACTGTGAGGTTAAATTTCCTCATTGTTACATCCCCAATTGGAACCAGTCAAGGTAACAGCTTCAGTTGTGTTGTTGATGTGTCTAAAAAACGTTACAGTGCATGTTTGAGTTTATAAATGAGGAAATGAAATGGAACGTGTACTGGGAGTGATGCACAGCCTTCCCAAAGTTCCCACAAAACAAAAACATCTTTCTCCACTACTGCTACAGTTATTTTCTAATCGTCTAATCTAGCCAGGTCTCTTGCCAGCAAACATTGTCAATCCATCCATCCAGCACTAGAAGTTGTAAACTACTATAGATAAAATGTAACTACATCAGAAAATCCATCCCTCTGCCTGTCAAAGCCTGTGACCTTGGTAAATTCTACAAATAGGAGTTATTACTGTGACACTTCTTAGTGGGCCAATCTGAAACACAGACAACTCAACAACAACACAATAGACAATCTGATAGAGGCTTTAGCTAGAGTGGATATTAAGTGTGTTACCCTGCAGTTAAAGGACAATTAAAACAATGTGTTTTACCAAAGTGAGATACGTGGCAGAAAGAAACTTTGTGGTGTTCAAAAGAAGAAAGCATTCCCAAATCCCATGTTAAATGAAATCCAGTGGAGTTACTATTTGCCTAGATGAAATTATGGTATTGGTGAATGAAATGCAAAATGATGCCAAATCTGCAACCAAGCATTTCCTCCAAAGAAATCTAGTCTTGTGTCTCTTTGGGCCCCCTTAGTTATGAAATGATCCCTGACTAGCCAACTAGGTTGGTAAACATAAGCATTACCTATCATTACCTAATGAACCTTGAAAGGAGACGGTTGTGATTGGTTCAAAAAAAATACAAACAAGCCAGAGCATTTTTTTCTCATATCTAAGAATAGATAGAAGGTGTAGCTTGACCATATTCTACTGTGCTGTGGAGAGGTCTGGCAATGCAAAATTGTTGTTTCCCGCTTGCTATGACCTGCAATGTGAGGGTGATGCAACCGTAAGGGGCTAACGGAGCTAGCACCATACCTAGCAGGCTAATGTATGCTTACTGCTGGCTGACCACTACAGACTGTGTGCGCAGTTATTACAATGTTGACTTATAGACCACACAACACTAAAAACTGTTACGGACATATTTCCGTAGGAATTGATTATTGAAAACCACAAAACCACTGAACTGTGTGAGTGTACTACATGTTTGTGTTTTGTTTTCTGTTATCATTTGAATTTGTTTGTACCAATTTAAAGTTGAATCACAGTTACTAAGTACTGCTGTGTCAAAATTATCCCACTGTAAATACAGGGGAGAAGATTCTCTTTGCTGAGTTTTTTTTCTTCTTTTCAATTGTGTTATGCACTCCTTTACACCAACACAGTCAAAGTAGAAAAGCTAGCAAGGTTGCTAATAAGTAGCCTACTAACGCTTTTTGTTAGTTGGAAGATGTTCATTTCGCAGGTTTTATATGATAGAAAGAACAAAAGAAGGTCAAAAATCTCAAATTTGTCATATTTATTGATTTTGTCATACAGTTATAATGTGCAGGTAAACTGGATCATCACGTACAGTAATCTGACTTGTAAATGTCAATATTTGTGGCATCAGCTGTTAATCTATGATATGGATAATTCATATCAATATGGTACATTTTTGAATCATTTTGAACCTAAAGCTACATTTACACATGGCTGGCTATTTTCATAAACAGACATTTCAGCCTCTCCGTTTTCAAAAATAACATTGTGCACAGCTGTCAGTTTTCAGAAAAGTGTTTGTTCACACTTACCCGTGAAAATTTGCCATCAATGCCGTCAAGAGCATGCTAAACCTGAGGGTGGCAGTGTAACGAGAAGCTCAAGCCTACGTTAGCCAATCAGAATCTGGAAAATAGCAACAACAGCAACAAATCACTTCCTATCTTTTCTCTTCCTCACTTCCTCGGCTGCCTAAACCTCCGTTTGTCTCAGTTTACGTGCAAACAAAGTTTTCCAAACTCTCCACTCTGGCCAGAGATTTTAGAAAGAATCGTTTTCAGAGGTAAATTCTCCTTTTGCTGCAAACGTAGGGTTCAAATGAAGGGAAATATCTACATTTTTCAAAATAACCATGTACGTGTGAACCGGGTATAAATTGTCATACCTGATATTGTATACTTTGTCTATATCTTCTGCTGTTTGTGGACTTTGATTTACGCTTTCTTTATTCTCAAAAGAAATTTTGATGGAATGAATACAAATAGGAAGGCTCCTCTTGGCCACTTCTATTAAACAGAAGAGTTCCACTTCCAAGCTGGGATGAAGCAGTTGCAGGCCTGCCAACCGTTGATTCAGAACAGAATCCAATCTCTGTTTGAGGTGTGTTCTGACAAAGTATTAAAGTATTAGATTCCAGGAGGATAAGAGCAGTTCCACCAATTGATTAGTGTGTGCAAATGTACAAAAAAAATAATACTTTTTTGAATTTTAACAGGATAAATATGTTTCATTTCCCCTACCTCCCCAAAAAGAACTCCCATGTGAACTGTTTTTGCATGTTCTGGTGTGTTTGTGTGTTTCTTTCTTTGTCTGGTACTGAAACGGCACAAGCGGAAGCCACTGAGCTTCTGAGAATTCTCCACAGGTGCTTATGGGAAAACACGTTCTAACTGTGATAGTTAGCCGGATGATCAAGCTGCATTTGAGCTGACTAACATTTGAGGGAAAACATGGTGGAAGAGTGATGCCAGGAAAAAAATTCAACTATTTTCCAGCCTGACAATTCGTCATGGGATGCCCAGCAGATTAAAAGCGGAACTAAAAGTCAAGATATAGAGATTACAAAATAGTACAATTTATGATCAGATGAGGGCACAACTTCCATCTCATGAAGCCGCATTTGTCTTCACATTTTTCATGAAAACATTTAGGCAGGCTGCATGGTTTCCAAATATTATTGGCTTGTTTTAATTCGGTTACTTCTGAATCAGGCTACTTATATTCTGACCACGAAATTGTTTCAGACAAAAAGAATATTACATTCACTGGCTAATAAACTCTCTTAAGCCTCCAGTAAATGCACCTTAACCATCTCATGCATATTGTAAATGCTCTGCTTAGTATTTTCTACCCATGGGGAGCGGTAGACTCCTGGGGAACTTCAATTCAATTAAAACTGGAAGTTCAGTGACTCCTGATCCAATCAAGCTCATGGCTGGGGTCTATGACCGTGACGTTAATGATAATACCCCCGAAGACAATTGCAGAGACAGACAGACATAACACACTGGAATCTGGCAAGCAGTGATCAAACTGAATAGCACAGAAATTAAATTTTTAAAATTTAAAAGAACAGTCACACCAGTTATTAAAGTCTTTGCCATGTGATTACCAGAGACTGCAATGATGATGCTTTGGTTTGAGTAGAAGGAAAGGTTGGTGAGAAAAAAAAGTTTCCCCCAATGTTACACCGTGTGATGCGTTACGCCGTCAGGCTAATGGAGAAATAAATGCAACATTAACGGATGGCAAAAAGACAATCGACTCAAATGTTTGAATTTATTGTGTGAATAATGATATGGAAATGTAAACAGGCACAACAATGACAGAAAATAATATTTGCTGATCAATATAGTCTCCATAAATGTCATGTGTGACTAGTTTTGGGTTGTTGTTGTTGTGCAGGATTTGGATTGCTATTGGGGTTCCGGTTTGAATGTTGGACACAACATTATCTAGGGTTAGGATTTAAAAGAGTTAATCACCAATTTAGCGGTGAACTCCTGTTACGTTGTCTCATGATGGACTGTTTGTCTTAGTGTCTAAACCCGTCGCGCAAAAAAATTTACATTTCACCCAGACTTTACGCGCGTAACGGTGCCCCAAAGTGTCTTTTCAGTCAAATTACTTCCTTCCATTTTATGCTCACAACTGCAACACTTGTGGGCTGTCAGCACTGCAAAAAGGCTTTTTTTTAGGTTAATGATGCTTTTAGAAACTAAGGGGTAATTTTTCTTACAGCAACTATTGCTGCATGTTGTGCTCCCGCACAGAGAGAAAGACATATTTTTAGCTGCTGGCTATTATAAGGAGTGCTGTGTTCACATTGTTTGAGTGACAGGATTTTTCAATTCAAATATTAAGAAGGAACAGTATATAAGTGAGGTTAAGTAATAATCACTGTACATTTAGAATTTGAGGGAAAAGCACACATGGTACAAAGCCTTATACCTGTAGTCACTTGGTAATCCTTGTGTGACCACCTCCTGCAGCACCACAGCCTGACACCTCTGCAGCACAGGACCGCTGAGCCTCTGAATCTGCAGGAGTTGGATATTGTCCATCCCTGCAAAGGGACCTGACTGGGGTGATGGCCACATGCTGGCAGAGGGTCACATCTCTCTAAATGTTGAGATCCAGGCTTCCTATATTTGAGTTATTACAAACTGCCCGTGGAATTGATTAACTGTGGCCTTTTGCTTGCAGTGACCTTAAGCTTTCAATTAAGAACTTTGTAAAGGTGACATGATTAGGCACTTTTCCAACTAGATCTCATTAAGGTACAAGAGCACCTTTAGCCTTTTGTGTGAATGCAAAGTTAAAGTACCTCATACACGAGAACTGTTGCTAGGGTTTACAACACTTGAAATCAGACCTAGACTGGGTGAACCCCGCCCACTCTGCCAGCGATTTGATTTTGCTTGGCAGCTCGGTCTGGAAACCTGCACGTTTCTTTCTCCTGCTTCAGATCACAATTTTGCGGCAACCAATCACAAAATGGCTTATCCACCTTACGCACTTTTGACAGTTTTAACACGATGACGATAGAGAAGCAACCAAGCAGCTTCTTGTTTACAGTCAACGTGTCGGCTATCGAATCGCAGCAACGATTCTGTTGCCATTGTTTTAAAAGATTTCAAAAGTAAGTTTTCTCTTAAAACGGAACAGCAACTTTCCCTGGAACAATGCCTAAAAAATAAAAATATGTTTGCCTTACTACCGACCGGCTTTGGTAAAAGCTCACTCAGCAAAGTACGGCACCCGGGTCGCTGGTCTGATTGGTTGAAGGACTTTCCGATTGCGTACGGAGTCATTTTAACTATGCCAGTTGGTCATGCCTCTGTGACCAGACTAATGCTCAATCTCAGATCTATTGAGCTTGGCTTGGTCTGGTGATAGCCAGATTAAATCAAACCTTTAACAGGCCAGGGATTGTCATTTTCGCAACAAAAATATTTATTCATTTAATGATTAAATAATGCAGTGTCTCCAAACGTACCTTAATTATAACTTGTCTCCCGCTAGTTGTACTACAGCACTTAAAAAAATAAGCCAAGGCCTGTTTTGGAAAGTATTTTGTATCTCTTTTGGTCCCAAAGCACTTGTTTTCACATCTCAACACCGGAACTAAACAGAGCTGAATTATCTGAATTATCTGAATTATCTGAATTATCTGAATTATCTGAATTATCTGAATTAGCGTGCATTTCTTTCACATCTACTGCGGTCAGATTCACTGTGTTCACTCGGAAAGAATCACTTCACATAGGAACTTGTAATGACATTTCAGACACGTTAGGAGGCTATAAGCACGTTTAAAACTTGGCCGGTTTCAGCATCATGGGTGCGCTACCCAACGCTAGCAGGAGGATAACACGGTGTATGCAGCACCCATTGTTTTTGTTTTTCTCGCTACCGACAACACTCAAAATTTAAAAACAATTTTAGGGAAATGGGATGTGTCTATTTAGTTGAAGAAGCTTAAAGGTGCTCAAAGCGATGTCACGCGTGTTTTAGGCTACAACAGGGTCTACAAACAGCAACAAAAACAAACGGTGCTCACCTGCACCGCGAAGAATACACAAACAGTGTTCCAGTCAATAACTGACTAGAAGAATTTGGGGGTGGGGGCTTGGGGTTAGTGCGCGAAAGCACAGAAAGGAGGGGGAGGGGACGGGATGAGGAGGAGGGAGGGGAATCTAGTCTTGTTTTGTTTGAAATTACTTTGAACGTCAACAAGAAGTAACATAACCCAACATTGCTCAGAGCATCTTTAAATCCTCTTTACTTTATTCAAGTCCAGTGGTTCATCTCTATACACTGTTTGAGCTTGCATGAACACAGACACTGTTGTGTGCAGAGGTATTATACATCTACCTTTATAGTTGATCCTTACTCAAGATATTTAGTTTGGACCAAAAATATGGATTCATTAGAAAAAATGTTTTCTTGTTTTTCTCTTTTCTTCTTCACAGAGCCAGTCACAATTAGTTGTCAGATAAACAAAGCTTCAATTCAGTTCTTTTTTATTTCTTTTTTCCAGCACCGTGCAAAACTGCTGCTGCATTTTGTGCTCAAACCCACAGAGGAAGTGTTTCTTTTAGAATTCTCTCATTTTTTTTCTCTCAGCTTTGTGTGTAAGAGGCTGAAAGACAAAATTTGGTGGAACAATATGCAAAAATATTTTTGGGAGGTTTAGCAATAGCACACAAACGCTTATGTATTTAATATGGAGAAAGTAAAGTGGATCTATTTTACAGAGCTGTGTATTGCTCACCCTGAACCTCCTAAAATGATTCTCTTTGAGTTTACTGTTGTTTACTACCCTTCACTCTGGATTATATTGTGTCTTTAAAACACACAACTCATTTAAGCAAGTCTAGCTCTGCCCTCCCCAATTTGAGAATTAAGAATAAATCATTAATAGGCTCAGATCCCTGGTTTCATCTATAGAGGCTAAACAGGCTCATCAGTAATGGATGAGAAAGGTCTCCATTCTTCTGCAGCTGCTGTAAGACCCAGGCATTTTAATCACTCCGTGGGAAATCATAGTGTGACCTGACGTGACTGCTAATGTCCCTGTTTGAAACAATGTGATCTGACGCTGCAATATGCACTGATACAAATAACGTTGACCAGAGCTTTGCTGCATTTGCAGATCGCACATCAGTAATCTTTAACCAGCCTGGGCAGTGCAAAATGATGGTGATTGAACAATGCAGACGGTCCCTTGGCAATAAATTTAGTTAGATAGTGCAAAATGTCTTAAGCACGTTACTGGGAAATGATAATAATCTGTTGTGCTCAGTCGCCCAGGAGAGCAGAAGGATTGAAAGAACTGGATGAAACAAGAATGTGCCTCCTATAAATGGTTTGAAGTTAAGATTAAATCTCAATCTTAGAATGACTTTTTAAACAGCTGCATGCACATTCACTGTTTGCGCACAAATACACAATCAACAACCAAGCAATTAGCAATTCAACATCCAGATTTTCCTGCATGAATATTGTTGTCCTCCCATGTGAACATTTGCTTATCCATTCAAATATGTTTTTTATTGCTTTGGAAATCCCCAGAATAAACTTTTCTGTGCTCTCTATTTGGCTCCCTTCCATAAATAAATGTGATTACCACTGGTACTGCGGCATATTGGGCTCAGTAATGCTTATTTAGGTATGGTAGAGAGGAAAAAACATGCTCAGTTGCCCATTTTGTTTGTGCAGCTGTGATGGGATTGACACCACTTCGCCACTTCACTTTGACAACACAATCTTATCATAGATCTTGGGTATTATCTTGAATATTTTTGAATAATGCTTTGTGTCATTTCTCTACCACCCATTGGGCTCATGACATACTGTATATGGGTTTCAAGTGTTAAGAAGAGTGTCAAACCTTGGCTTGATGTTTTGAAGCAGCATCAAGATATTTATTTTAAATGAAAAGCCTTTAAGCTCTGCCAAAGAGGGAGATCGTCCCTGGGTGCCCGGAGGCACTGGCAATATGCAAAACTTCAGAGAGAGACCTTTACGGACTGATGCAACAGAGCTCTTCCTAAACCCTGCAGTTGAGTAATAAAGTTACCGTGAGTCACTGATCCCACATAGGAATCCGGGATAAATATGGCTCCTGACTTTGGTGCTCCACTATCATGTAGAAACAGACAAGTGCCTCTTCTTCTGCCGTTATGATTTATGTGTTCATGTGGAACTTCATTTTCTGTCCATTGATCATCAGTTTTCCGCAATGGTTGGCTGGTCATTGGCGGCAGATATTTTTTTTCTATATTTGTGTCTCCAAGGTCTCTGTGCAGCAAAAAAATAGATGAATGTCTTCTCAGTTATTTCCTTTTGATTACCAGTGTTCACCTTGAGGCATTCCGCAACTGATTAATGTTGAGACAAATAAAATGAAATACTTTTCCTCTTTCCTCTCCCTCTGTGAATGACAAAACCGTTTGTCATTCGGGCAAGGGCTTGTGCTGCCATGTGGAACCTTGTGGAGCACATTAGGCTGGGAAAATGTAGTAAAGGACACAAAATAATCATTATCAGTTTTCTGTTTTCTGATAGTGACCTTCCTTACAGTGGAATAATGCTCGAATAGGAGTTTTTCCATTACGACAGCAAAGATTGTATTTGCTCATGTACTGCTTACATGGGGTTTTGTTACAACTAATCTAGTATATTCAGGTGTGATGTGATTGATGTGTGTATCTCAGCATGTTTCAGAAGTGCTAGGTATTTGTTTTTAGCTATTTCTATTTCAGGCTTCAATAACATGCAACATCAATCATCATACTGCTGTCGGATGTTACAGTTTCTGACTCTCTCAATAATGTGACTCCCTTTTTTAATTTACTATGCAGAAGTGACACTTGAGGGATGCAAAGATGGCTTCTGTGGAGATGTTGGAAAAATACATCAGAATGCAGATATGCAGAGGCTGAGCAATATAGCCGAGGGGAATAGATAGTCATTTTAAAATTACTTAAGATGGAAATTTTAATGAAAGTGTTGATATACTGTTAAAAAAAAAAGTTCCTTCCTGAACCTGACTGAGCTGTGTCAATCAGTTGAAGTGTATCAGGCCCATAAATAACTCAACTCCCATTTCAGAACCAGATCTTTCAAATGGCTTTCTTCCAGGAAGTTGGAGGCACAAAAATCATTCTTGTTACCTGACCACTTTGTAATAACTTTTTTTTTTAAATATGCTTTATCAATTGATAGAAATGTACTTTCATGTAAAAAGTATTACTAACAATATTACAGAAATGCATGTTGTCAGTATGGTAGTTATTTAAATAATTAAGCTTTTTGGGGACAATTTTGTGTTAATGTTTAAATACTTTCACAATTACATAAAAGGGAGCTTAGATATTCAGCATTCAGAACTTATTGGCTGGTTTAAACTCAGTTTTGGGACACAGACTCCCTGCCTCCTGGCAATTCAAGACACTCCTAATCTCCTTTCACCACCCACGTGCATTTTCAGCAGCTCAGAGACAGAACATGGTGCTGTGAGCAAGAGACCGGCGTCACATTTACCGGCCAAAAAGGCTGAGATGTTTCCTTATTGGGTCCAAAACCAATTGTACATAGAGTATTTATATATTATTAAGGGGAAGTTTTACCAGTACTTGTATGTTGATGGATTACTGCCTCACAAGATGTTTCCATTACAGGCCACTGTAAGTCTAAGGAATGCCACAATGCCTCAGACCTTGATTACTTTTGCAATTATTTTGATAAGTCTAAAAAGATAACTTAGGGAGACAGTTTTATGCAGTGCATATAAAGCATGATGTTCTATCTCAGCCTCCTTGTAGACGGCCAGAATAGAACTGTCTGACTATCGCTAGTGGACATAAGTTACATAAGAGGCGATTTTGTTGGGATAAATGTAACAGATGGGGCCCTAAACACACTGCAAAGCCAAAGGGTACCTCAAAATGGAAAAAGGGAGCAATCCGTGGATTCAGCTAACCTTGAAAAAATCTATAATTTTCTGTGGGTTTCAATCTGAAATATCAGGATGTCAATCGATAAAGCCCAGTTGATCCTCAGCATTACACAAGCTTTCTGATTGAGGATTTTATCAGATTGAAAATGATTTCACTGACACATAACATGGTCGTTATTTTATTCATGGAAATATCTTTCCACAGACATAGAAGAAGAACATTAGGTGGAGTCAATGAATAGATATCACATGGTCCATAAACATTTTTGCAAGACAAGTATCAAAGTACAGTACAATGGAAATAGAACATTTAGTAGACTATCAACATGTTCGTACAGTTTTTTTCATCAGTAAAATGAAAATAAATATTGTTTTTCTCTGGTGATGAATAATAAACCCACGATTGGAGTGTTTGTATGAGTATGCACAATGCCTTGTGTTTTAAAAAGAATAAGGCAACAAATCAAAATATTATGAAAATGTTCCTTCTGTGAAGGTATAATAAACAAAAACATAATTTGTTAGTCAGTTAATATTCCATTCCATTATATTTGTATCACAAAAATAGACATTGATAGTAATGTAATTATTTTTGCCTAAACTATATCAGGAATTGGATGAACAATCATGGCGGTAAGTTGTTGTTGTGGGATGTAGCACATCCCTAAAGTGCAAAAATGGAAACAAAGGTGCCTGTTAATAAATGGGCATTTTCGGTGTGTTGTGTTCCCCACAACGTTGACACTTTTGACAAATTACCCGGGTGCATCTGGTAATCGTTATCCCTCCTGGCTCTGGGCGATAGGGTTGTCTAATTCTGTTGCCTCTGTGAGGTTCTGGCTCCTGTGTAAGATCCAAGTTTGGGGAGCTGCCAGTACAGATTCTAAAAAGGGATATTGATAAGGTGTGAATTATTTAGATCTCTACATTGCAGTGCCTTGTTTTGAGGGTATTTTGAAGGGAGTTTTTTTTTTCTTTTTACTTTCCATACACACCCTGTCAAAAATTGACACTGACGAAGGCGTCTAGGTAAAACACATTAATTTTTTGCCCACATTAAATGAGAAGATTACTTGATGAATGAGTGCCGGAGTTTTGTTTTCTTTGATCCGTGTCACTACTGTGCACTTAATACACTGTCAAGATTTGGAGCCGTGCAGTACTTTTCATTATCTAATTATCTAAATTTAAGATGAAAATATTTCCTGATGAAGGTCTACTAATCAGAACATAGTGAGGACTGTGGGACTTGTGCGGGATTTCTAATTACTTCTCAATAATTTAAATGTTAATGTCATTGGATTGTTTACCAAGCTTGCTCTCATTATGTGGCCCAGTTTTGTCGGCATAGATCCCTCCAAAGCTTTGGTTAAAGTTGGTTTATATACAGTACAAGACACTTAATGATGATGACAGACCAAACCCAGATGCATGCACAACAATCTAAACTACACCCAATCAAATGCATGGGGTGCTTCGCAGATATTTATGTTTTATTGCAACAGTTTACACCATTTGGCCCCTGTCAAACTTCAATGCACCGGGCAACTACTGACACACCTCTTCTCACTCATCTGTCTGCAACACACTGAATAAGAGGGTTGTACCCTCAGAGCCAATGTCTTTTTGTATTGCCAAAATCTTTGTTTGAAAAGTGCTATATAAACTTTTCTGACCTCAACAGTTAATAGGTCCATTGGTGCTAACATTTTTGAAGATTCATGTCCCTCCAAAGCATGGTGACATGTCTATTTTACATACATTAATTGCTCTATAGCAACGCATCCAGACAAAAAACAACTACAAAAATAAGACACACAATACAAACAAAATCCATTCTTGCACATTTGTATCCGCACTACCAACCAGAAGTACTGATGCATATTCTTCAAATGTTGCGTGAAACACATCTTGAAGATTTTTTGCTCTTTGGTGACAGTGGGCAGCGGTCACCAGGTGCCCGGCAAGGCAAAAGATCAACAGCTTAGCAATCCCAAAATCTTTTATTTTTTTTCCTTTTTTTTGCGAGCATGTCCTAGTGCAGCCCTTCTTTTTCATGCAGTGGTATGCTTTACTTTTGTTGTACCACACACAATTGCTCACAGTTGTCATTAAGTAATTGAAAACAGCTGTTGCTCAGTCATAATGATTAAATACATTGATAAGAACTTTAACAAATGTTTCAAGACGACTGTTTACATCCATCATGCATTTCATGCATAGATGATGGTCATCCTCTGGGGCCTGCACAGCCTCGCAGTGGAGACAGAGAGAGTTGAGTGTTCACTGCATGTCCAGCTAGTTACCTGTCCATTCAGACCTCAACGCCTTCCGCCCACGAGCTGTTAACCTGCCTCACTTTGCTCCTTCCTGCTCAGACTGAAGCCCAGATGCCTGTGAATGAGTGAAACTATCCACCCAATCACATGCTCCTCCCTGCAAACCCTATTTCTTTCTTACCAAGCTGTTGTTATTCCCACTTGGTTTTTGTTGCAATGTTGCGCCGCATACAAAATCTTCACAATGCTGTGCACTCCAGACTTTGCACATAACAACACCTTTCAGCCACAGGAATACATTTCTCCAAAATGTCACAGATTTCTTTCTACTTGTTTATAATAAACCGCATGGTACACTGGACAAATACAGAACTGGACAGTCACTACACTTCTCTTTATAGCTGCCACCATACTAAATGCAACACTGCTCAAATGCACATAGCTAATGAATACTAAATGTTGAATTACGAAGAGTGATATGTACTGTATAGTCAGCTGTCACCTTTAAACACAGCACAGTCTCTTTGTGTGTGAGGTCTTGTCGTCCTTGAAACTTAGTTGTCAGCATGTTTCTGACACCAAGATAAATTCCAGCCCATGTAGTGTCCTTGGTGACGCCAGTTATTCTACAGTCATATGTCGGCCTGTTTTACAGCTGCATGATTGTCTGTGGTGTTTTTTTTTTTTAGATTTATCTCTTCAGTCATTTATCTGTCGGGCAGCCTTTAGGTGGTGGTAAAGGCTGACAATGCCGCCGATCCTATTTCATGCCGCTCCGCAGCACCTGATTGGCTGCAATGAGCATAACGCTGATGATGAAAGCAATTGCAAAGGCGCATATCAGACTCTTGCGCACACACGTTTGCTTGACATGCTGCGTCGGGCTGGAAGCTGGGGGAGAAAAAGAAGAAGTGGGAGGGAAAGAGGAAAAACATTACCTGAAGGTCTATTGAATCAGGTATTATTTAATGCTTGGTAAGATATCTTGATAGTGTTTTCCAAATGAAAAAGCTCATCACAAAACCTCACAATTAAATGAACACAATTATAAGGGATGAGTATTTGTTTTCACACCTGTACGCTGTGTAACTGCATCTAGATTAAAATGTTGATTGCAGTTTTGGAACAACAAACAAATGGATTGGCACCTGACTGGCATGTTAATGGATGTTCAAAACACCAGCGCTCCAAGAATAGGTGTAGTATACCTGTAGAATTGTCTGAAGCAAGAACCAAGGCAGTTGAAATGTTCAAAAAAGGAACTTACATATGTGCTGTACCTTGTGTTCAAAGTTGCCTTGTATTTTTTCACCAAAATAGACAATATTTAAAACTGCTTAAAATTGATCTTGCTTTTGATTAATCTTCATTTCCTGCACAGCCCATTGCCGCTCTGTGAGAAAAACAGCTCACGCCTTCAAAAATTGTTTTCCAACAGAAAAGGGATTTCTCTTTGTAAATAATAGAGCACGTTTGCAGCATCTATTAAACCTACACATTAGATAAATGACCACATAAAAGCAAAGCATCATCAATAACAGCCCTCTGTAAATTAACCATTGAAGGAAAATGTCACCCTTCTCTGATACAGTAATTTGCCATCATCAGTAAATTTAAGTTCTTTTGTAGTGAAGAGGTGTAATTTATTTTTTCACATTAGGCATTTTCCCTAAACCTGCCTCTACTTGAGTTAGGGGTATTATGCATTCTGACACTTACTTTTGAATAAGGGGTTCTCCACACAGAGTCTGTGTAGACAGATGGAGCTTTAGCAATAGTGTGTTCATTTTTACGCATGAGGAGAACATAGCAGAGGAGTGGGAACAATGCCATTTGCCGTGCGCAGTTGCTCAAATTACAAAACAGCAGCCTAAGAGGCTACAGCATTTCCTACGCTAGCTGATAAGCAGCTGGAGTGCATTATGATCTATAGAAGCTGCTGATGGGAGAAATTGGTATCACTGCTGTTTCAACAACAAAGTACAACAAGTGGATTTAGAGGGAACTGGTGGAAAGTTAGGATTGTGAGGAATTTTTAAGAGTGAAATCTGCAATTGGTTAAAGGGATATACATTACTTTTAATATATTGTCTGATGACCTAGATAAAATGACATTGGGAAAAATTCAACAAGAGGGGACTCTTTGTGGAGAAGACGCATGCAACATTACTTAACAATGTCCCTATGGGCTGCAATATGTGCCAACAGAAACTGAATTTGAATCATTTAAATTTGAATTTGATGTGCTAAGCTTAAATAATTGCATTGAAAAACTGAATTTGAATCATGTAATTTGAAATAGTATTGTTTAATTTGAATCATTGCATTGAAAATTGAAAGTTATAATGTATGAGTAGATTCCCACGTAAAAAGTATAAAGTAACATTACATTAAAGCATTCATAACAGTAAACATCTTTTTTCTTGTGTTTGCTGTCTTTTAACAGGGACTAAGGAACAAATGGAGGCGGTCACTGAGGGTGAAAGCCACAGCAGTAAGTTGACCCTGGTTTTTCAACATGGATGAGGCATTAGGGCGGTCTGCACCGGTCTGATTGCCCAATCCAAGAGGACAATCCAGGGCCAGGTGCTGCACTATTATCACCAGAAGGGTGAGATGAGGAGGAGGGACAACAAAAGACAAGAGAGCAGGGAGACAAAGGCCAAAGAATTGTTGAATAGATTAGTTGCTATATTAGAGATTGGCATTAAAAAAAAAAAGTATTGTACATTTTTTCAATGTATATTTTTCCGTCAAATTCTGACCTGCACAGAGGAAGCTTCTAACTGAATAACTGTATTCAGATGCTAATTGTTTTAACCAGGTATACCAGGTATACAAGCTCTAAAAAGACATTAACAATATGTGTATCTTCATCATAACATTTATTCAAAGATTTCTATATACTGTACACACAAGTGTATTCAACATGAAGAGGCGATCAAACACAGCTGCCGATGATGGTGTTGCTTCCAGACTTCAGACAGAAGGAGTAAAGATTTAAGTTAGTCCAGTAATTATCCATCCGGTCCTGGTAAGATTAGAATTGTATATTTAAACATACTGTAACATGAAGGTACTTTGTGTGACTTTGTAGTGGTGTAGTTTCAAGGTCTTAACTGAGTACTGTTGACCCTTCAACACACTAACACCTACCTTTACTGTGTTAGTGGGTGTTTATCAATTGTGTTGTTATCATGAGTTTTCATTATGTTGGTTGAAGCTTGTGTGTCTACAGTTCTATTTAACGTTTCTCACATGCAATTTACTGCGTATCATGTGGTAGGTCATTAGCTGGTAGCATTTACCTTGTTGCAGTTGCTGATCATATTTTGCACCGCATTTGTTTGAAGCTACTTTTGCAAGAAGCTACTGAACAATGAGCCAATGTTACATGTATGCAGTAAATTACAAGCTAAGGTAAACTGTTGTAATGTAATTAAGATGAATTAATGCAATTCTCCTTACCAGTAAGTGTTATGACAAATACAAACATGAACTCTCACAAGTTTTTAATTTATTGACAAGGGATAAATAAGAGATAATGACAATTGCTTACATCATAGCCTATTAGTGTCAGTAAGGTTACCTACCATCGCATGTTGCGGGCAAAGTTGCCGACAGTAGATTCTCCTCCTGCAAGCAGACTGACGCTGATTCACCTTCTCCATCTCAACCATTTTATCCAGAGTTTTGAAATGCAGCCTACACAATGACGTGCACTTGCTCTCCTGTTCATTTACGTGTTCTCCAAATGCAACAAAGGAGCCTGGCCTAGCCTCTGAAGGACTTGACGTGGAAGGACCAGTCCTACCAAAGAAGGATCATTGACTTTGAGAAACGTTGTCTATCTATTGAGCTGGGCTCGATTGCTCTTCCTTCATCCTTCAAGTACCCGGATGTTTGTCACAGTAACTTGAAATTGAATTTTGTGAACTAAATTTGAATTGTGAAAACTGAATGTGAAGATATTTAGAATTAAATTTTCATTGATTATCATATTTTATTGGATTTCAGTTTAAAACGAATAAATTCAATTCCAAACTATGCTTTTCAGATTCAGTTTTTCAATGCAATGATCCAAATTAAACAATACAATTTAAAATTATGTGATTCAAATTCAGTTCTTCAATGCAATTATTCAAGTTTAGCAATTCAAATTAAAATATAAATGATTCAAATTCAGTTTCTGTTGGCACATATTTCAGCCCATAGGGACATTGTTAAGTAATGTTGCATGTGTCTTATCCACAAAGACTCCCCTCCTGTTGAATTTTCATTTACATTTCAGCCCATACGTCCCCGGTTTAATTTAAGCTGGTACCTTGGTAGCATTATATCACCAGATCACATAAGCAGCAGAAGTCTGTGAAAGTATGAGATTCTTTCTTACTGTCTATATCCAACTGGCAGTCCTCAGGGTTCTGTATGTGGTTCTCCTCAGTCATGATGATGTTCTCGATGTCTTTCATGGAAAGGTGATCACAGAAGGTGTCGTAGAGGAGCCTCTTTAGCTCTTCAACCGTTAACTTTTGCATGTCACACTGGAAATAGCCATACATAACTGAACATTAAATTAAACACAGGCTGGTGGACATGATACCACACACACACACACACACACACACACACACACACACACACATACAGTAAATGCAAAGGTGCAAAGGTGAAGGAAGTATTGACATCATTTAGACTACTTAAATAAAAGCAGCAATACCACACTATAAAAATACTTAATTACATGTAAAAGTCCTGCATTCAAAATGAAATAATTAAAAAAAAGTTCACCCTATGGAGTATTGTATGGAGTACTGCTCCTGTTGGTATTATGGTTGGGGAGCAAATTTTAACTTGTTTACATACTGTTACCGAGTTTAACCTTGTAGCGAAATATTGTTTTTTACAAGCCGGTCAAGGTTTTATATGTAAAATCGGATTCTACAAAGTTAATATAACTGTTAGATAAATTCAGTGGAAAACAAAATACAGTTTGCTTCAAAGTATAAAGTAGCTGAATGAAACTATTTAAATGAAGTACCTCAAAGGTGAGTTTCTGAGTAAACACTTATTATACTTATTACTTGTTATATTTCACCACTGGCATTATGTCACATTTGAGTAAAGTAAAGCATCAGCGAAAGACACAGACCCATAACTACCATTCCTGCAAAAAAGCCAATCAAGGATCTGGGCCTGTTTGGAAAGCCTATGTTACTCATTTTATGCTCAGCTTGAGTCGAGTCCACCAGTGTGACCAGAGGCTGTCTGTGATCAATTAAGCAGCACATGCTTGATCATTCTAGTCTGTTAAATACTGTTATGTGAGGCTATACGGCCTTTGCGGCAGTCCCTCGGGTTTCTTGACTCTCCCGGCAGGTTATGATTCTTTTTCCGTAGACTGACTGCACCAACAGCTCCCACAAATTCCCTCTCTTTTACACTCCATTTGCTGCATCCCTTTCAGACTCTGCTATCACGTAACTACAACAAAGGCGGCTTAGAGACAAGCCCCATCCCATTAATTCAATTTCACTGTCAAAGTGAGCAGTTGATTATGCTTTTATTATTAATGAGGTGTCTGTAACTAACTTAACATCTATTTTACATTAAAAAAATGACTTTAATGTTTTTGTAATAAGACTGTGGCCACACACAAAGCTAACTAAAATTTTGAAGAGGGACACAGTTCTTAAGGGAATACTAACCTCTCCAAGATTAAAATCATCCCATTAAAAACCCAGTGGATGTGGCAATTAAAACTGGTTTTCCTTTAAACTCGGTTTTCCTTTTTGCCACAACTGCAAGTCTGCTGTCTATCTTCTTAATAATAAGCAGAACATGAGTGACCAAATAATGAGCACCTTCCAAAAAACGGAGTCAAAGTCAGTGCCGTTGAACTTATCTGGCATCCCAGCTGCCGTGAGCTTTGGGCCCAGAAGAGTGACAAACTCCTCAAAGTCCACCTGGCCATCGCCTGCGGAAAAAAGGCACAGTTGGTGTTTATTGTCACTGGTTTGACTGCCTACTAAATTTCAGTTTTGTAAGCAAATAGAAAGCAAAGCTTCTATGGTTTGTAATTAAAGATAATAAAAAAATCCAAGCTGTGTGTTTGCCTCACCATCCATGTCCAGTCTCTGAATGATGACTTCCAGCTCCACCTCATTTGGCATGTAGCCCAGGGAGCGCATGGCCATTCCCAGTTCCTGCTTTGAGATGAACCCGTTTCCATCGCGGTCAAACACTTTGAAGGCCTCACGGATCTCTGCAAAGAAGACAAACACACACAAGCTGAAGTCACAAAGAAGTGCAGGATATAAAGGTGGGTAAGATTCCATGCAGCAAAGACACATTTTTTTATGCCGCATCATTGCTTGAGTCATAGTTATATGAGAGTTGGCAGCTTAGGAGAACAAATTCCACCAGTACAATGACAAAAAAAGAGCCAAGATAAAATAAATATCCTTCAACAAAGAGCTCATATTAGGACGGATTGTCAGCAATTTAAAGGGCAATTACCTCTACTGTCTCTACTCTAATTTGTAACATGTAACATTTGTAACATACATGTAATTTGTCCCCATGTAAATTGTATGGGGACGAATCAAACATGTGTAATTTTATTCTCTCTGCGGCTGCCGAAATAAAAATAAAAAGCTTTAATGCTAAAAAAAACAGGAATATGTCCTGCTGTCATACGAGGCAAGTAAACACTCTAGTGGTTGCATTTTCTAGCTTCCCATCCGTACTGGAATTTAATTGAAAGAAAGAAAGAAATTACAAAAAGGGTTAGACCATGATACCCACTTTTTGAAACAATTACTGCCAACTCAAAATGATTGCTGAACACCTAAGTGTAAGAGTTGACATTACAAATAATTTTAAAGGATTAGTCATAACATCCACAACCAGCAGATTTTAAGATAGCTCCACTGCACAAAATGTATAACAAAATAGGAAATATATGCATGGTGAAGAATAGAGTACATGTGGTTCAAAAATTAATACCTTAATTAAATAATCTGTTATTTTTGCATATAAATACATACATATGTATTGATATTTCAATGTTGTTGCTGTATATTGTCAGTTAAAGAGGGCACTCCACTATTTGTTTTCATATCAACATCAGCTTTCTAGTCATGACTAGTAATGCTCAGCCTGTGAAAAAAGTTGTATAATGCCTCATGTGGCTTTGGGGGACATTAGGGTCCCCCAGAGTGGACTGGGGGACTGGGCATTTCCGACTGAAAGCCTGCATTAAAAATTGCAGGCATCGAGTTTTGAAGATGTTGGCATTTACCAGGCTGGGAGAGCCAAGAGAAGCTATTCTACACAGTCTTCTGTTCCTCTACTTTGAATAGTTGTCTTTATTAGAACTGTGGGGGAGTTTAGGTGTGTATTCATGTGTCTTTTATTAGATTCTCAGCTAGTTGTGTGAATTTTTTGGTGATACCAGAGAAGATGACTCAAATGCTTCAATTTAGTAAGTCTGGAATCGTTTCGACAGCTGTGTTCGACTTCAAGGCTAAAACAAAGGTCTTTCCTTTCCGGCTGTGGCTCAGTTGTAGAGCGGTTGCCTGCCAATCGGAAGGTTGGTG
>NC_045737.1:17454873-17455051 GCF_008692095.1 Etheostoma spectabile | reverse complement strand
CGCCCCTGCAGTCATTGTCAAAGTGTCCTTGGGTAAGACACTGAACCCCTAGTTGCCCCCAGTGCTGCGCATCGGAGTGTGAATGTGTATGAATGTTTACCTGATGAGCCCGGCCACAGTGTATGAATGTGTGTAAATGGTGAATGTATCCTGTAGATGTAAAAGCGCTTTGAGCAGT
>NC_045737.1:17444654-17454863 GCF_008692095.1 Etheostoma spectabile | reverse complement strand
GGAAAAGCGCTATATAAATACAGCACATTTACATTTACATCCTTTCTTTGTCAAGTAATACCACAGGGTTCTATTTGCATTGATACTAGCCAGGAGACTTAACACAATCTTTGTAGTTGGAAGCTGTGTCCATGGAGTCCTGCTTCACCGTGACTGGATTTAGAGCAGCAGATGAATTGTAGGTGTGGGCTGATCAGTGCTTTAGTTTGTGTTCATAAAATATATTTTGTGTGAGAAGCTGCTCTGCTGAATCAATGTTGAATCTCCCCTCTATTGTCCAGTTCCGGGGAAAGCCAGACTGACAAACTTGATTCAATGTAAGAACAAAAATGTCTCTAAACATTAAAAACTGATGCTCCAATTTTGAACATTCATAATCAGTCTCTACACTGACTTTATTGAAGATCACTGGATCAACCTTTAACATAACTTAATAATCGAAAACAATGTACTTCACTTCTAAGTAGCAGTAACAGCAGTTACTTTGAGATAAACAGGAAAAACAAGAAGGCCACTACACCATGATAAACAATGAATACTGCCTACAGAAATTCAAACCTCAGCAAATAAAAAAACTGCCCCCCGCTAGCACAGAGCCACAATCATTACAATCTTCAAGCAGGTAATTTCTCTATTTTGCCACATATTTAGCCGCATGTCCCCTCATCCCTTCATTGTTTTCGCATCACAAGGGACTGAATCTATTCATTTATATGCAATAACATCCACAACCGAGTCACCTACAATTTTAAACTTGTCACATCTCTGTGTCACACATCTGATCAGCACACAAAAGAGTAGAGGAGATGAATCTAAAGATGGAGATAATGTACGAAGTAAATCCTCAGAAAATCACATGCTAAATCTATAATCTCTCTAATCTGTTGGAAGCAGAAACCCTAAACTGCATCATTAAATAGTCATGTAAGAGTTATATTTCAGCCTCACAAAAAATCTCACAGAAATCTGTGAAATGATCACAAACTGTTAACACCGCATTACGTGGTGGTGGCACGGAATGTGGGAAAGTCTGTGTGGCCACCACGGAAAACAATGTCAATGTAAAGTCGTTGAGGAGATAACGTATCATTAGGAGTGACTATAGTAGCGAGTAGTGTGAAAGACCGAAAATCCACGTAAGGAGGTTGGTTGGGGTGGTGGTGGTGATGGATGGGTCAAACACAGGACTTTCACCCGGGAGACTGGGTATCGCGTCCCGCATGTACTGTTTCTTAAAGTTGCTTACTTCTTTTCCTAAACCCATCGGTACCGTTCTTCCCACGTGTCACGGAACTGTACGCACACCCACAACATTTTCCTAAACTTAAGGGGCCGTGTTTATTTCACGGAAGTCTTCAATGGGCCCCTCACAGAATTTTTGGCAATCGGTGTTCATTTCACGGAAGTCTTCTGTGGGCCCATCACAGAATTTTTTACAATTCTGTGAAACTGCCACAGATTTTGAGTTGAGGGGCGGTGTTCATTTCACAGATTTCTGTGAGCTCAGGTTGCAGCTTCAGTCTTTGTAATAGGGTTCAAGGAAATTATTTTCCAGAAAGTTTGTAAAAAAAATAGATCAGGTCAGAGTGAAAATAAGTTTATAAACAAAAAACAGTGTACAGTGGATTTTGAATAATTACTGAAAACAAAATGAGGTAAATGTTGTTGCTAAGTAATGCACAACTTGTCTGTTACAACTGACAATAACAACCTTCTAGGCAGGTGAAATAAAAAATTGAATTACAATTCAAACGACTTTCCCTTCCCAGGTTATAGGCAATTAGCTGTTGTCATGTCACTGAAGTGCAGAACTAACCAAACTTTATCAATACGCAGCAAAGTCTGCGGAGTGTCAGAACAGTGACAAATGGCTGAGCCTCTGGGCCAAAATCAGCAGCATGACAGTCTGAGACAAATATTCTGATTGGAAACAAAACATTAAATACCAATGATGGCAGGAAACCGTGTCATTCTGTGTATAATGTGGCAGCAGGGCTTCAGGAAAATAGTTTGTTGTAATAAATTACATGTCCACAGAATAAAAACTGTGCCACAGGGACAAGGGTACTTGGCAATCATGTATTACAATGGACTACATCTGGGCATGCAATTTATAAAACCCAGCAGAGTGACATTTGCAGCAGCTATTTTTCACATTGTTTTTTCCTACAAAT
Source organism: Etheostoma spectabile (assembly GCF_008692095.1). NCBI lineage: Eukaryota > Metazoa > Chordata > Actinopteri > Perciformes > Percidae > Etheostoma > Etheostoma spectabile. The sequence continues at coordinate 17,452,689 of NC_045737.1, read as the reverse complement.
TGTCTTGCTGAAGGTATACTTTGAATCCTCCAGCTGTGTTTTTTTCCTCCCTGGATGTGATCTTATTGTTTATAGAATAACAGTTTCTCAGTATCCACCTGAGGTCTCCACTCCATCTATTTACTTTAGAAAGAGGGGAGCAGACACTCCTGGAAAAAAACATGTTGCCACTGCGCAGGAGGCAAACAGACTCTTAAATAAGGTGCCAAAACAGTTTCAGCAAATACTCCCATCTCCCCTAAAAGCTTTATTTATTGATCAAAGGCCAAGGTGAGAAATAACATCCCGACTGTAGAGTGGTTTATAGTATATTTGATTTTAAAAGTTTGTATTGTGTTGTAATGAAATACAGACTCAATTTGTTGTGGGAGGATTGTAATACTCTGTCACAACATTTACAGAAAAGAAATTCCTTATGCATGGGCCAGAATTATTATGAATGGCTTATCAAGTCCAGTAAACAACCGTAAAGCTGGAATATGTACAAATGAACCTAACAAATCTCTATCCAGATAGACTGCTACCTCTTTGAGAGTAAATCTATCTTGTCCTCAGAAGAGATAACTACTTTTATCATCCAATTTCCCCTTTACTCTGGAAGACCCAAATGGGCCACATTCACATGTATTCTCCCACAGTGACTATTGTAATTGAGAAACTCCTCAGAAGTCTGAATTAGTTTAGTTTAGTTGTTTCACAGAACATAAAAACGATTTACTATTAAAACTGTTCCCTCTCCCAGACTGTGAATAAATGCTTAGGTGAAAAAAAACTGAATAGCTCTGATATTGATGTTGGCCTGCACCGATGACCTGAATTATCCGGCCCAATCAAAGAGAAGCAGTTGGAAAAATTTCACCACCACTTCATGTCATTTAACCTTGAGATAAATGGATCTAAATTCGAGATTCACAGAATTAAAGCAATAGTGCTACAATCCACTTTTATATTCACCAACCAAAAAATAATAACCAAAAAAATAACACAGCAGTGGATAGCGATCTATTTTTTGGTCCAAATGACAGAAAATTTGATTTTTTTATGTCACACTGTTAGTTAATTCCACATTTTGTATCACAGCATTAACTGTTTCACATCAATCTTGCTAAAGTTTGTTGGGATGCACTTGGGGACACCACAACGAGCTGCAAACATAACCTCATATTATTAAAGTATTTTATGATGAACACGTTGGCAAACAGTCACCTATTAAACATCCAACATCCGTGGAACATCTCTTCAACTTGTCAATCGAATTATCTGAAGTTTGGTATAAAAAAACTCATACAAATAAAGCTAGTGAGAGTGTGTTTCCATCCAACAGTTTTAGGGTGAATTAAAACCTGTGCGTTATGACGTCACATGCTGTTTTGCGATCAAACATTTTAAGGTGTTTCCATTCATATCTGCACTGAATAGCACAACATTCAAGGAAACATTTGCGAACAAAGTTTTGCTGGACAAAATGGATTGCGCCATCGACCAACAAATGATCAATCTTGCACAAGTTCTAATAGTGCTTATGTGCTGCTGCGAGACAACTCTCTTTTTTGAGACGTGTTTCGCTGTTTGAGCGTCTTCCATTTACTCCGTAGGACGTCCCACAGCTTGTTGTAATCTTTGTTGGCCATTTCCTTTGCAAGTTTCTGATAAATTATGGCATTTCTTAAATTTTTGCTATCTAAAATAGCAGTTATATTTTGCTCATAAATTAAATTCAAAGAGTCTCTTGTCTCCTCGTTCGTCCACTTACATCTGTATTTGTTGACACCCACCATGTGTGCAAACACTACAGCGGAAATACCGGGCGGAAATTAAATAAAACGTATTCCTTCTGTGGCGGGTAGCAACCATAAAATAACCTAAAATTTAATCGTAATTCATTATTTATTCAGCAAATAACGTTTCCATCAGCGTTTATCACATACTGTAAGCCGTATGTCGTTAAAGATACAATCTGATGAAACCGCTCATATTTCCTTCGATATTAATGAAATTCAATAGAATTTTACTTTTTCCATAAGGCATTTTTCATTTGATATCACTTAATTCGGATAAAAATGTGAGGCTGGAAACTTAGTTACTGACATTCATTTGGAGTCATGTTTCGGGCCACCTGACTAATATTCAATCTTGCTTTAACTTTATTTTTGTTCTCTCTTTAGGTAGCTATGCTGCACTACATGTTCACCAGCTAGTCTGTTGTTAGGTGCCAGCCCAGAGCTTGTTTGCTTAAATCAGCTGCTGCGGCTGGATACTTGGTTGATGAGAGCTGTGAGAATCAACCAAGAAGCTGCTGTTGTTGCTTCCACTCAGTCTCCGATACCATGGCTCCACTGGGGAGCTATGAATACAGTATTTGTGTTGAAAGCATGCGGTATTTTCTTTGATGTAGAGAGGTGCTTGCTGGCCTTCAACGATGCAATGCCATGCGGTCCCCTAGTGTGTGATCTGACAGAGGATGAAAATCCCAAGTTAAGATCATGAGCTGCTAGTGCCAAGCATCTGAAGCTGAACTCCCACAAGATAAAGGTACAGTGTGTACTTCCATCACACTGCTCTCCCCGTACACTGTTCTATATCAATGAAGGGCAGTAGATCCTTGCTGCAGCACAGAGATTGTGGAACAGTCTGTGAACTGTATGACGCACTAGACATGGCCTGGAATCACTTGGAAATGGAGCTGATTCATGCAGACAAATAGAAAACGCTTGGATTCATGACAAGGGTGAATTATCAATGACAAAGGGTACGACATCCACTTTCTACACAACATTTTCTATTAGACTCATGAGGATATAGCCATAAAGTGGAAAGGATTTTTTAAAATGTCATCATCTTTGGCTGTAGACACGTCGCTCTGTGACGGGCGAGTTTGGTGGGTGGTAAAAAATGACAGTATACTCACTACAAAAAACTGGACTACACCACTGCTCATCGTAACAGAACAGAAAGACATCACAGGGGAAATAGTGGTGACACTTTATGATAACCATCATGAATGAAGAACTATCTCTTTAAGAACTATCTTCAGTGTATAGAAGAACAAGAAGTCCTGGAAGTGAAGGCCTGGCCCCCACAGTACCCTGATCTCAACATCACTGACTGTGACAGGAGGATTTGAGGACACACCCACAGAAAATCTGTGGTTAGTTTTCTAAGGTGTTTGGGACAACCTACCAGCCGAGTTCCTTCGAAAATTGCGCGCAAGTGTACCGAGACAAATTGATGCTGTCATGAAGGCTAAGGATAGTCACACCAAATATTGATTTGATTTAGATTCCTCTTCTGTTCATTCACTGCATTTTGTTAATTGATGAAAATAAACAATTAACACTTCCATTTTTGAACGCGTTAGTTTACATCATTTTTTCCTACCTGCTTAAAACGTTTGCAGCGCTGTGTGTATATACTGTACATACACATATATACACATACATACTATATATATGTGTGTGTGTGTGTGTGTGTATACAGTATATATATAAATATATAGTAGTATCTACTGACAAAGTATTAGCTATTTAACAAAGTACTATGTCATCTGTTGGTGCTTTATAAGAACCACCCAGACACTGTTTATAGACGGTTTGAAAACCAAATAATAACCCTTGACAAAGTGTTAGGAATATCTGGTCCATCTAGTGATGTAATGTTTATAGATGTTTTAAAAATGGTCTCTTAAAGGCTTACAAATATTTCTTAATCATTACCCAAAACCTAATATAGTATATGAGGGATATAATGTTTGCAACAATAAATTGTTTGTTTACAGCACTACTGATATTGTATTAATTATAATTTAATTGTTTGTTACAGTACAGTGATGGTTTGCTAACAGTTAAATGACAATTAACTAAAGATTAAATAACTATCATTTTACCATCTATTAATGATGCAGAACAGGGTAACGGGGTAATGCCGGGGCCTTTGTAGAGGAAAAGTGTCCATGGATGTATTCCTGAGCCGGTTTTTTAGAGCTAGGAATCCTCTTTGTCTCAGTCAGACCTGCATCTGCTCATGACTGCTTCGGATCGGTAATTGCAGGACACCCACTCTTTATGTAAGACCTTATCAGTGTGAGAAAAACACTGCTTTGCTGTGGGTGTGTGTGTGTACACGTGTGTGTGAACCTTAGACGGCTATTTTTAAACAACCATAGCAACCTTAATCCATCTTTAGCTGGATATGGGCCGACTTGGGCACCCGGAAGATTTAAATATTATCACAATGGGCTTCTAATAAGGCTCTGGAGTATTCAAAAGGGGGTTATGTTATGAGTGTCTGTGTCTTAAGGAAAAATCCTATCTGTGGGTTTTGGATGGAAACTCCTCCCATGATGAAATTTGCCGCGCTTTAACCTCGTTAACACGAAGACAAGAAGAGAAGAAAAAGAAGTTGGAAAGGTCGAGGTGCTTCATCCTCAATAAGGAAAAAAAATACCCTGGCCAACTTCTCAAACCCCATTTGACCTCGAACAAATGCAGACAGTGAAAGAATGTAAAATATGAGCCTGTCTCTGTTGCTTCATTTGGGTTTTCTTTATCAGCAGGAAGAGGAAATCGTTGATATGTCTCCATTTTTTCCCCCTCCCACACTCTTATGTTTTCAAAGCTGCAAGTTTTCGTCATCACAGCCGATATCAAGTTGAGGCGACGCCAATATTCACAGAGCAAAACCTGCAAAAAGCACCTCAAACAAAGGTCAGAAGTGAACAATCAAAAGCCTCCACTCTGCATTACAGCTTATCTAACACTCCCTCATCAGTTCCACCACATTATCGTTCATCTAATTTTCTACTGCTAGATTTTGTTATTGTCTGGTGTAGACTTTGCAGTGTTGTTCATCAAAGAGAAGAAATATAAGCCAGGGGGAAAAAAACACTTCACCTTCCAGAATTCATCATAGTTAATTTCACAGGTAATAAAGTCTGCTGGATCCACTCCTTCATGGCAATCGATCAAAACGGGAATAAATGCCTCAACTTCAACCTACCCGACAGAGGTAATCACAGCACTTCATGATATTCTCCACTAATCTGTTTTCCATCAAAACCCAACTTGGCAAAGAAAAATGTCATGCCAGATTACAGTAACTGATTAACTGAGAATTTATACGAGGCCATGGTTGTTGACGTGATCTGAGACATTAAAGCATCAAACGCCCTTTTTTTAATCTTTTAACTGATTTTCACAGTGTGCACCTGTTTCAAATAATGCAAAGAAATGTTCCCCAGTTTTAACATGAAAGTAACAGTATGACATTTTGAGGTATGTGCTTGTTCTCTTTCTGACAGAGAGTTGGATGACAAGAAGGACATCCCACTTTTATCTGTAAATATGAAGCAGACATGAGCAGCTTGTCACTGTAGCTTAGCTTAGCACAAAGAATAACAGGGGGAAACAACTTGCCTGGTTCTGTCTAATGGTGACAAAATCTTTTTTGTGGAAGCATGTTGAACAACAATGTACCAAACTCCGCTATCCAGCTACCAGGCCTGCTAATCCTTCCGAGCAGACTAGCGGATGTAAGCTATGTAAACACGGACACGTACTGGTGAAGAAATGGGGTGCTTGCATCCAACTACTTCCAACCACTGGTGGAGTTTGTGACTGTTAAATGCTGACCATTCTGCATCCAACACAAAATTTGAGGCTGTGTTTATACTTGATGTTCACATCACTCCAAGCACTAATGCTAACAATGCGTTAGTTGAACTTTACGGAGCCTATAATGTGTTTGCACTAAATGTAGCCTGTTTCAAATGTTGTTTTTTTATATAATGTTGTTTTTATATAATGTGTAACACCACTTGAGCCACAGTGAATAGTTGTTTTGTGTACATGGTTGAAATGACAATAAAACACACTTGAGTTGACTCGTCACTCAACTGCCTCTCTGTGTCTGTGACCGGTAGGTATGGCCCGGGAGTGGACTCGTAGGAGAGCAAAGCGAGAGCATTCTGGGGGTTGTTGTCTTTCATTTACATCAGCCAAAAAAGAAGGCATCCATTTCTAAAAATAAATCACATTTCTACTACATAAATGACCTAATTTAAATACATTAAATACAATTCATCTTTCCAGCGGTGAAATATCCCTTTAAAATCATCACAAACACCACAACATTTCCACAAAAAAACACTTTAGTTATACCTTCAGAAGCAGTTTCATTAGACAGATACAACCTGTGACTCACTCGCTGTGGGGAGGGCTCACTTAGCGTTCTTAGAAACGGATCGTTTCTGTTAAAGTAGAGCTTTTTCACATGCCACCCATCTCATCCAGGCAGGTGATACAACCAAGAGAGCCATTTAGAAAACCATTCTTGCCTGTCTGTCTGTATGGCCAAATGTGTCAGAAGACCCTCCATCAAGCAGGTAGAGCAGAAATAGTTGAGCAGCGTAATGGGAAAATGTACAAAGTGAAATGTATCATTCTCAGCCCTATTATATACGAGCAAGATACTTTATTGGGAATCCCCAGTGCTGCATATCTGTAATGTCACGGACCACGTCGTTCTCCAAAATAGATAAATTCAGCCTTCCTGTCTTTCTTATGTCTTTTTTCTTCACTAAAGTGTGTACCTGTGTGTGGGCGGCTGTGGCTCAGCGGTAGAGCGGTTGCCTGCCAATCGGAAGGTTGGTTGTTCTTTACCTGTTGTAATTTACCTTTTTTCCATTGGTGGTTTTTATCGATTATTAGGGAAGCCTCTGAGGCTTTTTACTCATTTAAACAGAATTTTTTTTTGCTATGTTCACCACCTTCACTCCACACATATGCAGCATTATGCCACCATCCTGTTTCAGTGTTTCATACAATAAAAGGTGACAAGTCCAACATCACCAAATTTCCGATTCTGACAATGAACTCTGAATATGTTGAAGGCTGTATAGGCGTTCATCTCTGTAGTAATTTAATAATTACAAAAGTCAGTGCATGTCTTTCTTCTTTGTAAATCATTAACAAAAGCTGTCTGTTATTAACTGTTTGCCAGACTTGTAACATTGTCAAAAGGTTTTGAAAAGCAGAAAGTGGGAATTTAATGATGTTGGAGTGGAAAAACATGTGTTTGATTGATTTGCTTTCTTGTTTGAATATTTTTTTAGAGAGAGAATGCTTTGATGATTATTTGTAAGAGCATATGAAAGCTCTCCTCTATGCAAGAGGAAACAAACAATTTGTTCAGGGGATCCAATTTAAAGGTAAAATTATGTGTTTGTTTTTTTGTAAAAGAACAATAATTGAACTAATTCTGGCTTACCGGGAGAGAGCCTTTGCTAATAGCAGTCAATAACTGAAGTGAACAGGAGAGGAAAATAAGTGTTTGGTTTTGGTAAACACATCTATATCGTTTGCACACTCCACACTCGTGAAAATGAGCCAGCATGTCCAAATTGTCTTTGCAGCATATGTTTTAAAATGGTTGCAGTTGACCCCTTGGAAGTTCACCCCCACAACGCCCACTGATTCTGCACCAGCGCTACGGTATGTGCATAATTTCTGTCTTGCCTAGCAGATGTCTTTAAATATCTTGCATTAGTATTCATGTAAGTATTTCCAAAGGAATGGAAGTCAACCCTCCACCTCAGGGCGAAGGAATGAGTCAATGTTTTCTGCTGCAGCTACAGTAGGAGTCGAGCAGAAACATCAAGATTGCCTCACAGGCAGTTTATGCCATTAGGAGCGCAGTGGTGTCAGTGTTTTTTGAGCAGCTGTCAGTCAAAGCAATCTGCAAAGTCCCCAAGGAAACGAAAAAAAACGTTTAAAAAAAACAAGTCCCAAAAATGTAACATGTGTTACATTTTGTTTTACTGAAAGCAAACTACTTTCCAAAACAAAAGGCAGTGTGGAAGTCAGAAAATCTAAATAAAACATTTTAAATTCCTTTTGACAACTAGCAGACACATATGAGGAGAAAAATAAATCTCCAATTAGTCCAGTCCACAAGCTAACCCTAACCCTAACCCTAACCCCCTAACCCTAACCCTAACCTTCTAACCCTAACCCTAACCCTAACCCCCTAACCCTAACCC
>NC_045737.1:17417560-17443215 GCF_008692095.1 Etheostoma spectabile | reverse complement strand
TGTGTGTGTGTGTGTGTGTGTGTGTGTGTGCGTGTCTGTGTGTGTGTGTGTGTGTTTTAGTGGTGGAGGAGGTCCAAACCATATTGAGCTAACATGACCAACAGTTTTTTTGTCCCTCTTGTGTAGAAGGGGAAATGGAATATATGGCGTCTAATTCAATTTATGCTCACATTGTCGTACATTATGGTGCTTCCACCCCCACTTAAGAGCATCAGAAAAATGACGTTTTGTTCCAATTATAGTTTTGACAGCCTTCTTGGCCACAAAGTTTGGTGCCATTGGTTCAATCCCTGGGGTATTCAAGCCAGTAATTGAAAATCAAGTCCTTGGCTATGTGTGCCAATAGGGTTTGAGCCTCTTGTCCCTATACATGCACTCACACACACACACACATATGCACACACATTCACACACACACATATATATATTTAGTAATCTGCAATTTCATATGGTGACAAAGCCCTGTCTCCCTGATGGCCGAGCTGATGTATGTGACACTTCAGACTTCCAGTCAATTCTTGTCCGTCTCTCAAGAGATGGGAGCGGTGACAAGACACAGGCAGACACTTGAGAACCGAAACGTCACTGCTGTCAAATCTGATTGACAGATAATCAAGCTTGTTCAATGCATATTATAATTTAGAACTTACCGACCTTTAAAGTGCCGCATTAACCCTTTGTGTTTTGTTGAAATTGGCTTTACTTCCTCATTAAGTCCTACAGACCCCACTGCTGTATGTGTAAAAATAACTAAAGTAGTTGGATTTTTTTCCCTTTAAATGTCTTCTTTTCCACTGACCTTATTAAATCAATATGGTAAAAAAAAACTTAAAGTGTTAATCCTTTCCCTTTGCCATTTACAGGGCTTGTAAACACAATGTGGAAATAAACATGTTTATTATTTTAAATTGGGAAAAATTTCATGTTTTTATATGTTATACAGTATTCTATGTTTTATAAAGTAACCATGTTTTACAGCTGGCCCAAAGCAGAAGGAACAACCAACTTCTGTTTAAAAGATTTTAGAATCATGAAGTATTAAGTTGTTAAGTATGATTTGCGCTCAGGCCTGGACCCCGAAAGGAAGGTTACGATTTAGGAAGGTACTAAATCAGAGCAGGAAAAAAACACGCACAATTATGAGGTAAATGTATCATGCAAAATGATAATGCTTGGGAGGAAAAGTGTTCTGATCCCAGTTGCTCGCTTGTAGCACTGTCCTCCATCTCTGAGCAGCTGACAATATATTGAGGATAAAGGCAGGATTGAAAAGAATATTTTTCAAAGCTTACATATTGGCACATTGTAAGTATATATTCACTTTCTTGAGCTGTGATCAACAAACCATCAGCCCTGTCACATTTATATGGTAGCCATTTTGTGCTGAAAAAATTGTGAATCCCAGTTACACTCTTGACAACAATATTCCATCTCCTGAGTGACACTGCCTTTTAAGTCTTTTTCACAACCTATTGGACATCTCTCACACGGAATTACTAATGCTCTACAACACTCTGTCACTGCTGTTAACTGTGCCTTACCTCAGGCTCTCCTATTCTCTCCACAAAGCATCCCATTGCTTTTCCAGTCAAACCGCCACTAGACATTGAGCTGTAAAGCCCAAACGGCTCACTTTGTTTTGTACCAGAGTGACTGCAACAAGGAAGCAAAGGTGGACTTGACTAACTGAAGTCAAAATCAAGTGCTGTCTGCTTATTGCACCCAAAGCTGATTGTATTAAAACGGTATGGTGAAGTGGAATCTGAAATTCCTTAATCTCAACAACCAAGAGCTTGATTGATTGATTGATTGATTGATTGATTGAAATATGACACATCCATCTTTTATTTCTTGTGCTGCTGCAAAACAACATTTCTGTGATGCAAGGTCTCTGTACACTGGAAATAAAGTTTGACAATAAAGCGCTGTGTGATGCAATGCTCTAATCACATGACATGACATCGTGCAAAGATCAATTTTGGCACTGACATGTTGGCACTTTTTCTTTTATCAGAGGTTTGAGAGTTTGTTGGCTGCCAAAGCAGAAAAAAAGGCAATAGAGTATCTGGCACGCGTTGTTGTTTCTAGATATTTCTGCTGCTGTGAGTTCTAAAACAGACGTTGTGTTAAAGGTACTACGGCCATTCATTGGACATGTTTTAGGAGTCAGAACCAATTCATTTTTTGGTTTCTTGCACGCTTTTCTAATCAATATTAACCTCAGGACTGAAGAGCATTTCCCATTTGCCAACCGTATTGCAGATCCAAACCTCTGTGTCAGTATGAGACAAATAAAGAGTGTGCGGCTGTGTCATTTCAAATGTGCGCAACTCTCACTTTAGAATTTCATTTCTGATTAATTCTGCACCAGCATCCACTGACAAGATCTCTCGCAAGACCTAGCTTGTCTGTAATCCACACGTGTTTCAGTCAAAGCCTTCAGTCAGAATTGCATCACTTTTAAAGACATGTGTGCACACTGATCTGTCAAATATGGCATGTATCCACTTTGTTTTCCTAACAATGTGTGCATGATTGAGGTAACAAGGATGAGAGGTGTCGCAAACAAATTTTTCAGCATAGATACGTCAGCTTCCTTACAGTGTCGCCGCACTGAAAACGTGGCAACAACGCAAGAACTTACTGTCATCACACTAGCTTTGGGACTTCAACAATGTTCCAGGGGCTGTTGCATGATGATGTGCAGATGTTGCAGGCTCACATCACAAGTGCTCCATGCCTGAATATTCTCAGGATATTGAAAAAACTAATGGCTCAGAATGGTTTTCATGGGTCAGCATGCTTTTTGGGAGGATGATTATTTTTCCTGATAGGTGCCACTGCAATGCTGTAGAGCAGAGATCTTCAACAGGGGGTCCGCAACCCCTAATGGGTCCTTAGAGTTACTGCAGGGGGGCCGCCTGAGTATTGTTTGATAATTTTTGGATATTTTCTTTTCAATAATTAAAAAAATAATCATACATACATAATTGTATATGCAAATATACATTAACAGGAATCTAACACATTATTAGCAAAGCCTTTTTTGCTAGAAAACAAAAACATTTAAATTACACAATATTGAGGATAGGCTAACTATTAGTTAAGAACCTGATGTATGGGAATATCATTTTCCATCCATCCAGCTCCAGCAATTAAGAGCTGCAAATCTATATTCCCAAAAAATGAAAGACATTTGAAACAAGCTGATCTTTGAGAAACACTGACAACAAACTGGGTAATTATTTTTGCACACACTCTCTTTCACGTTTCAAAATCTAAAACTGGCCTGTTAAGATGCAGATCAGTCATTTCACCTCTCTTTCCGGCTCTCTGAGCGCTGTCCAAGGTGCTGACCGCGGGTCTGTTTGAATGAGCTCCACCGCAGAAGCTGACAGCAGCCACACACACCGCCACTACACGACTCTGTTAATGATTAAACAACTCACTAGCCTTGAAACCCCTTAGGTATACACGAACAAGTAACATCTCACCTTCAACTTCGTCTTCGGGCAGGTTCACCGGGGCGCTGTAGGAGAGGATGTCAGGGATGGTGCAGATCCCCCGGTACATCAACGTGGAGGTTACTGGATGCATCGGCATGACTGCGACCTTTGGCTGCCACCTGCGCCCTCGTCATACAGAAATGTCTACAGAGATGATCCCAACTTCCCCCCACGGTCACCGAGGGAACAGAGAAGCGAGCCCATTGATGGGGGAGAGGGGTGAGGTGGGAGACGGTGGATACCGCAGCGTGTCCGCCGAAATCTTGCTTTTGGTCAATGACTGAAAAGCAGGAAAATGTAGGGGGTGTCTTACCTCATTGCCGTTTTTATTTTTTGATTGAAAAAACAACGTCCTGATTAATACACAAAGTCACTAGATATAAAACTACCTCAGGCCGAGACAATGCGCACATTTAGACGCACATATCAACCAAGACAAGCTCCACATCTGAGGTAAGTAATGCAGGTTATTGGTCTATGGTGTATACCGATCAATCGATTCACGGATTTGAAGGTTATCATTCCACAGGTTGTTTGTGTTTTTAGTCCCAGCGTTTGTCTGCAGCGAACATATTCATGCATCCACTTGTTGGATAGGTGCGCTCACTTGACGCACTCCGTCCTCAAGATCCAGCCACATTCATATAATCCACCGAGACGACACTTAAACGATTCATGAGGAAATAGGCAAGGTAATTCTAAAAGTGTCGCTTGAAACCGTGGAGAGATGATGAGCGCATGTCCGGATCCTCAAAGACAACAATTTATCGTTCGCTCTTAATTGGTCATGGGTACGGGGGCGCGTTGCGATCCGGTTTTTCCATCTTCAGTGGAGGAGTGTTTTTGTGAAAGGAAGCTCTCTGTGCCTCTGATATGTGGTCAGTCTCCTCTTTCTCTCCATTCTCACCCCCGTCACTCTGTCTTTTATACATACGTATGCACATACACATATGCGATCCCTCCCGCATAACACACCCACCCTCCCTTCCCTATTGTCTCTCTTTCTTTCGTTTTGTTCAATCACTTCAGTTCTGGTTACTCACTGCTATAAAAAAAAAAAAAACATAAAGTGTGATTGATGATCATGCATGGTACTGTATGGTAGCTTTGCTCCTATTGTGCCGAGCATAATAAAAACGAATTAAGCGCCATTTCCTTAAATTATAAATTGAAGAAGGCCAGGACTAAGCACTACTTATGCATTTTAAGTTTTGCTATGACGCAAAACTGTATCTGCTTCTGCCGGTTTAGTTGGCTAGATTGCTGTGACATGTACAGTGGGGAGTATTTTATATTTTGTGAATGAGAAAGAAAAAAACGGGGAAGAGAGTTTAAATTCTCTGTGGCTGTCATCATCTCCAAATGTATGCTTTGCTGCACCACTATCAGAGCGACATTTTAAAATGTGCTGCTGAACCTTTCAATTGAAATGGTTGTCTCAAGCAGATGGGGTATGAGATAGAAGGGCAATGCTGAATGAAGCCACTTGAATTTTTGATCAACCTGAGCTGTTTTCTTAGTAATCCCCTGAAATATATCTCTCTTCTGGGAGAAATATGTACGTAAGGCAGGTTTGGAAAATGTCTTTCTTTCTTTTTCCTCTTTGTTTCCTTCAACTCAGTTGGTTTAATGTTCAGGCATGCTCTAACAGAGCCCTAAGGAGGGATTTTGCAGAGATTTTGCAAAGTTAGAAACTACCTGGTGAACACAGTAGATCCTTTATTTAGCAGCTAAGAAGCCAGATATTTCCCCCAGGAGTTGGGACAGACCAAAAACAGAGTTAAATATTGGATTTACATTTCCAGGTGGCCAGTAACATGACTCAGAATGAATAATAATGTTGCTTCCTAACTGCTGGATATGTAAATGAGCAATTCTGTTTGTTAAAAAGTTTGCAATATCAACATAATAGTTGAAGATATGTCAATGTTGTGTTCACAACTAACATTTGCTGCCCCTAAGTGGCCAGCAAAAATGTGGGATTTTCACTTGAACATGGATGCCACTGCCATCCAAAAAACACAACCAAGCAGTCAGTGAATAAACAGAAGCATCCAGGAAGCTTTAGTGCCCTACTGCAAGAAATTGACTCGTCTCAATGTCTGAATTGGCTATATAACCCTTGAAAAAGAGTTGAAATGTCCCCACCTACAGTGACTTGCAACATTGTCCATACATAGAAACACCCATTGTGCTGGTTGGCCTTTTTCTAATGCTCAACAGAACATTGGTCAGCAGTGTCAGCAGTGTTCAATACCAGCTGGCTTGACACAAAAGAGCACCACCACCAACACCACCACCCTTGTATCCTCGAAAGACATGTGGCACCTTTTATTTCCCCCAAAACAGGCTACAGTAGCTAAAGCCCTCTCAACAGGATGAAACTTTGAAGGTCAGACCACTTTCAGAATCCAGTAGCTGCAGTGTTCAGACTCCAATGCGTCACTGCGCTCTTTTGTCACTGAAAGTGTTTAACGATTTCCCCCTGCTAGGCTAAGGTCTCTCAGATTCTGGTTATACACTTTCTGTGTTTGTGAGAGGTAAACTGGTTGTCAGGCTTGCACCACATGGTAGCTTACCCTACCACCTCCGTGCCTTCTCACTGTGGTGTATGGTCACTGCTGTTACTGCAGAAGAGAGGATGTGTAAGATGAGAGGGTGTGTAAGAAAACTTGAGTCTAAGTGAAACCTCAGTGAAATATATATATATATATATATATATATATATATATATATATATATATATATATATATATATACTTATATATGGATTAGATACATATTTGAATGGGTAATGTTGAAATCTGAAAGAATTGTCCACATGAACTCCACAGATGAAAGTCTGAATCAGTTGAAGTTTTTTTTAGTTCCAAAACTGCAATAAATGACCTGCAAATTACCCTCAAACAGTTTAACAGAAAAATCCAAGTGTTCTGAAGCCAATTTATGACACTGTGGATTCAAGAGTCCAATCTTTCTCTCATTAAGTCCTAGATTTCCCACATTCGCTATGCATCCCCCTACAGCAGTCTGGCGGAAGACTCTTGCACATAAGACTCTGCTCATAAGATCCTCTTTCTAAGACTGAAAGTTATAAATGAAATACTAAAACTCACTGTGTATTCAAGTGCTTAGTTAGTTACTGAACAATCACTTAAAAAGCTTTTCTGTCATTTATGAATGAGAAGTGGAGAACTACTTATCAACTGAGTCATTTTGTAAGTGATTTTATTAAAAGTGTGCATTTTTGGCAGCAATATCAAGACTGTCTTTTTGATCGTTTGTGAGATTTAATTCTTGGCTTTACCATAAACCTGCATTATAAGATGTGTTGGTTACCTGGGGGCAGTGCAGCAATCCGTACAGTAAGCACACAAGCAGTCACAGTGCATTTAGTTATTTTGCCACCCATCCAATATCCACACCCCTTTTTACTTTGTTTTGGTATCCACCAAGTCCTAAAGGAATAGGTTTTGGCTCTTTAGTTTGTTAAAATGCTCCATTTTCATCACCTAGTTGCTAACTTTGTCTGCCATTTGGTGCTGAGCCGGAAGTGTTCAGTGGTTTTGTCTTTACTTTTTGGCAACAAGTGACCCCTTTCACATAACAAAGTAGTTTTTTATTTGTCGTAAAAATATTTTTTTGCATTTGTCAAAATGTTAGTGTGAATCCAATGTAAATTTGTCTTAATAGAATGGTCTATGCTAATAGTGATTTTTTTTTGCTTTGAAATCCACACATCCCATCCACTACAGCTATTTTGAAGATAGCGTGTCCGGGGACAGCCTACGCCAACTTATTGTGTGTTGAGTGAAAGATTTAAAAACTAGAGTAATGTTGTTTTGGGAGTAGGTAGATAATGTCAACATTTTCCCCTTAAATTTAAAAGGAAACCTGTTAATATTAAAATGATGTGCCTCATTTGATTACTAATAACACAAATGCTGTGTGTTAGTCTGAATTAAATTAGCAGTATATGACGGGGTTGTACTTTCACACACCTCTGATTTCTAATGACGGTTTGGCTTGAAAGATTTTAATACCGGGATTCTCATGTCAACTGACAGTATGTGGAAAAAATGGAAATCCTCACCCTCTTACTTTGTTTTTTGCCTACATCTCATCCTCAGATGAGCGAAGAGGAAAAGGCTTGATGAGATTGTGAAAAGGACAAAGCACGGAAACGAGCCCAGATTCGCACACAAGCTGCCTGATTGAATTGTTGCAGATTAAAGGGAAAGGGAGAAAAAAACTGCTATTTCATGTAATGGCTACCTGCCAGAAGTTATTACTTCTGAGGAATAACCATATTTCAAAATATATGGTTGACAAAAATAAATAAATAAATAAACAAAGCCACATGTGAAAAATGTGTTGACAGTTTCTTAGTAATTTCTCTACCATGAAAGCTATACAGTCTATAAGATGAGGGCTTGTTGCGGTGCTGCACTAAATAAACCTTTTCAATTCTGACAACATCCTTGGCTATTGACCATCTTAGAGAATAAGTATTGGAGTGAATAATGCCCCATACTGCGAGCCCCGTGAGATGCTCCCGGATTATGAGCATGCAGCCACAGACAGCTGGAGACTGAAGGGGATAGATGGATGGAGATGGAGGAAAAAGCTTTCTCTCTCTGTTTGGGAGAAACAGGAAAGACAAATGTGGTCATTTCACAAACCCCTGAACAGACTTAGGTCCTTAAAGCTCAGCATTACAGCTAGTTAATGTTGTTAGTTGATGCATTTACAAAATGAAGAATGTTTTGGGAGTCTGAAATGCTGACAAAAGTCTGCCATTACTGATTAAGCTTTACCTTGGGTCACTCTACCATCTAGCAATCCCATTACACATCGAGACAACCTCTGTTGGGAGAACAGACATCATCCCTCTTTTCAGATTATGATTCTCTCCTCCACCACACATGGCCGGCATGGTGCTGCCATTCTAAAAAGTGTCTGGCTGTGGGAAGAGGAGTTCCAGTCTGTGAGGGAGTAACGGATATGCCAGTGGGTGCTTGTGCTGAATCCACCTCTGAATGAAGCTGCAGGATCAACATAAGCTGCACTGCAAGCCCAAACATGTACTCCCTAGGTGTTTTGGCTTGTGTTATAAACACAATACACCCCCCTTCTCTTTCCCTTCCTCTTTTGCTTGCTGGGCAGCCCCAAGTTGGACCTAGTTGAGGGTTTTCAGTGGAAGGCGGTGCCTGTTTGAAGTGCTTATTTGCTATTTGGGGAACTTCCGCTGGGAAGATGTGTAGGAGGAAAAATTTGGAAGCAAAGAAAACCTCTTTGTTTGGGGAAGAAAAAAAATAGCAACCCCTGGCGGCAAACAGAAGCAGGCTGGTTCCTCCCTGTAGTATCTTCTTGATTTTCCAAATAAAAATCAGGCACGCCTGTATGGGAGCCTGAGACGTTGAGGGTGTTAAAGGTACTGCTGTGAGGGAAGGAAAAAAAGAGAGGTTGCAGTCTTTTGAGTTTGATCAGGCAGAATGGCATCATTCAAAATACATATTTTGTGTTTTGCCTCGATATTTTTTTCTGAAAAGTGTTGTCATATTGGGCATAAATCCTATGAAAACACCCAAAGCACCTTGATTTTGCAGCATGATGGTTTTCTCCCACCACTAAAAACATATCCCCCTTCCTCTCTACCAAGCTGATGTGTGGTGAGCTTCTGGTGTTGTAAGGCTGCTGTGCATCACCCAGGTGGGTGACACACACTGGTGGTGTTAGAGAGTAGTCCTCCCCCTGAAGAGCTTTGAGTGTCTATGGTAAAGCACCATACAAATGTAATGAATTATTGTTATAATTTATTGGTGTTTTATTTTCTGAAAAGTACTTCAGAAAAATAATACAAAGTAGAAATATAAATGGTTTTACAAAATGTTGGCAGATTAAATCATAAAATTAGCATGATTTAAAGCATGAAGAAATCCCACTGAAGTAAATTCAGTCCCAATTCAAGACGTTCTGTTCCCTGTATGTCGAGAGGCGTGAAGTAAAGGTTTGAATGTTTGGGTGGTAGTTGAACACATAGCACGTTGGTAAAAGAGACCTGAGTCTGTGGCCCGTTCATCACAGACATAGCATTCCCCTTTTCAATAGCAGTATTACCACAATCCTTAAGAACAATTTCACGATCATAGTTGCCTGCATTTTCAATGGAAATACCATGCTCTACATTTAGTTTCTAAATCTTTGCATGCAGTGGGAAAACAAACAGGAATGCACAAAGTTACATTTTTGACTGGTTCTTAGAACCATTTAGTATCAACACCAAACATAGTGTATTTGCCATGACCATAATCTTTCCCTGTATAAACTATAACAACAAAAAGTGTTGTCATTGTATCATCTAGATTTTGCAGAAGCATTCGATTTTGACATTCTTGGATTAATCAGTGGTGTTGTTGTGTATATACTGCAGTGTAATCCAAGCGGAACAAATCATTTCACTCCCCTGAGGACATTTGTGCAGTTAAAGTAAAGTCTCCCTGACTGTAAAATAAAAAGAGCTGAAGTATAATTTAATCAAACTTTTATTCATTTTTGGTTATTGGACAAATGGCCACCTCAACGTTACAGCTTAGTTGGGGGCAACTGAGCCCAAACTGACCGCAACAGTGCTATCTGAGAAATTTTGAGGGCAACACTGTGCATATATCATACATACCACCCATTACAATCAGAAACCCTGAGCCATTTCATGAAACGTAATGTTCCATTAAGCGTGCATCAATCAGATTTTAAATTATTTGGATGCCCATTAGTCCTTGCAGAGCCACAGTACTGAGACCACTCCCGGTGAAATGATATTAAACAGACACAGGAGACATAATCTTTAAAAAAGCTGTCACACATTCTCCCTCAGCTTCTCCCACAAATCCCTGTGATGTCAGACTGACCGTGGTACCAGCAGCCAGAGGTGTTTGAACAGGAAACAGAAAAATACGAAAGACATGCTCAGGACTAAGAGCAGCATTCCTGGTAGTCGTTTTTGCCTCAAGCCTCTAGAGAGAAATCTAATGAACGCGAGCACCCAGCTCACTTTCCTTCCAGAATGTTAATGCCATCTCCCAAACATCAAAGTTGTGGAAACTAGGGTAAGAAAGCCGCGTCATGCTCACCCTCTGAGTGAGCTGCCAACTGTTTATGCACCTTTTCAACAGGAACTGTTTCGACACATCAAAAACGCCTGAGTCTGTTTTCCCTATCATGACCCAGAAATGAAAGACAACACTGAAGATAGTGGAAAGAGAAGCCACGAGGGAATGAACCCTTTTGAAAAAGTTAAGCAAACTTTCAACTTCAGTAAACGTGAGGTGAAATCTGATAAGATAACCATAACACTGGGGAAATTTTTCTTTGCACTAGTGTTCCTAGGGGCAAAACATGTCCTGGTGGAAGTCCTTAAACATGAAAACGCTCAACTTTCTTAAATGGTCCTGGTATGTCATCTGTTTAGCATTTTGCATTAGTAGTTTTAGCTCCTTTACTTTAAATATTTGCATCCAAGTCAACCTGTACAAAAGGAAATCATAACATCATCCTCAGATTTCTCAACAAAACGTGACATTATTTCACAACATCTTTAGACCCCCATTGTTGACCTACAAATTTTCCTTCTTCTAATGTTGCAAGTATCATTCAACTATTGAATCACCTTCTCTATAAGGAAATGGGGGGGGGGTGCAAATGTCTTCCTGGTTAAAATCAATTATTCACAGTCATCTCTAGGGATGTGCAGTTTCTTAAGATTATTCAAGGTGTGTGCGTAAGTGCGTGCATGCGAGAGTGTGTGAGTATGTGGAAGGTTCAAGCTAAACCCTTTAGTATAATGTGAGTAACATTCAGGATGAAGTGTGTAACTGGGAAAACCCTCTCTGCCACCGCCGCCTCCTCCATGACTTAACCCCTCTGAGAAAATAGGCCTTTCAGACAGGTCTGCAACAGCAGATAGGAAAAGGTTACAGTGTCTCTTGGTAGTGCAGAGTCTTACTGACTCTCCCACAGCTGAGAAGTTGTGAATGTTTTATAAAGAAAGGACGTGCACAGTTCCTCTGCTTCCTTTTGTGACTGCAACTGTTCTTTTAGCCTGTGTGTGTACGTGCGTGCGTGCGTGCGTGCGTGTGTGCATGTGTGAGTGTTCTGTACCTCATCATTTCTTCTTTTCGTTTCCATTTTCCTCTTTTTCTTCTCGTCTATACTTTAAGCCCACACCAGGAACTATTTGCACGTACCCAATAGCAGGTAATGTGAGAATGTGAGATGATGAGAGCACCTGTTCTATATAATTTTTCCAGCAAAATACACAACATTTATTTCTAGTGCAATGCTTGTACTTCTGCTGGTAAAAATCCTATTAAAGTATTACTACCATTACAGCTGGCAAAAAATACAGTACATCCCCAACTTTGTATGAGCCTCATCCAAGAAATTCTGTAACATTATTCATTTTTTTACATTAGTCACAAAGCTTAATTCCTCACAATTGCCTAATTAAAAAACAAAAGGCTTACATTGTCTGTATTCAGAATAAGGTTAAGACAAAGTAGAGACAAACACGTGTTATAGATATTGAAGAAACTGACAATGAAAATGTTTCTGTGTCTTTATTAGAAATGTAGCCTATGTTAGACATGTCCTTGAGGTACATTCCAGGTTACTTAGCAGCAACATGGATTACCGGTATGTCTAGCAAATTAATTGAAATTGATACGGTGAATAAAACACATTAATTAATGTCCTTAAAAGTGAACTTTACAGTGTATTTAAAAGATACAGAATGCACTGTGCCCAACTGATCATTTCAGGTGAAGTAACGTTTTTCATTCATTCATCGCCCTCACTTTCAGAGACAAAAAACAAGATTGGTTACTTTTTACTTGAAAGTATCTACATGAGAGTGAAATGACATTGTCATGAATGTGTCACAAACATTATAAACAAGTCATAAACAGTTATGGCATAACGCTTCTTTTAGTGTCATTCTTTTTTTATGTTAATTATGGTTAACATCGAAAAAGAGATTTCAATCTCAAGGGACTTCCTGGTTAAATAAAGGTGAAATGAAAAAAAAGTGTCAGGGTTCATGTGTCGTGACTGTGAAATGACACATTATGTCACTCTTATGTACCTTTAAGTAAAGTGGAAGCAAAAGATTTAGCTGCTACACTGCTACTTTCCAGAGTAACTGGAAGTTAGATAATCAATTTTCCACCCCTACACATGTCACCCACTTTGATGAGCTGTATATCCTAAAACAGTACCTAACTGAAGGCTGAGGTGTACTCAGACGCCACAGGAGCTCAAGAAGATTATGAATGAAGCCAGTATGCAACAACAAAAATGATAATAATTTTCGTATATAAAATATACTATATATATATATAGTTTCTTAAGAAGTTCCCTAAAATGTGGCTCAATTTTGTTCTTATCTACTTCTAATTCAATCTTTTACACTATGGCTTTCTCCTCAGCTACTTCAAATTAAAGGGAATGGAGTCAACTAAACACACAAACGTTTGACAAGTACCAAATGGAAAGTCAGACAGCAGGCAGTCTTTTGACCACACAGACTCAAAAGGAGACTGAGGTTGTGTTATCTTCTAGGCAGCATGCTAACACACATCTACCTATAGGTTATAGTTTGCAAATTGTAATTTTATCCTGCAAACATAAAATGAGATTGAGGTTACGTTAGCTTCCTGGTAGCATGCTAACCAATACCTATAGTACCTTTTAGAATAAGACTGGTAGTGTGTTGTCTTTTGACTCTGCAGTATTCAAACAAGGTCACGTTAGCTTCTATGCTAATAAGCTCGGCCTAATTGTCTTTTGACTGTGCTAGCTCCATATACCAGTATCATGAGACTGAGGTTATGTTAGCTTGTAGGTAGCATACTAACAATGTCTAACTGAAGTACACCCTCTGCAGCTTGATCTCAGTATTTGTATTCATAAAGAAAATAGCATTGTCAGTGACTAGCTTTCTAGCTAAATAAAATGTGTCAACTCATAATGTTCAGTATGATATCTAATAAAAGTGCCTGCTGCTTCTTTTTAAGAAATGTTTGTCTATTGTAGCAAGCTGAGAGCACTTGATTCACATTATTATTATGATTTAATCTTCAAAATATGTGTTCATTTACAGTGCAAGCCTGCTGTTGATCAGTCAATAAGGTCTGACAGCCACACACATTCACTAGTGTTTGTTTGCTGTCAACAGCTCCTCTCTACTTCACTGCACTGTGTTTCTTCCTGAATACCCAACAAGTGATGCTCTATTTTCAGCTTCCTGTGCCACTATCGTAATGGTAGTATGCCTACATTACTACATTGCTGGCTGACCCAGTGGTAAATCTTAGGAAATGGAAATCTGAATGCTTACCTTCCATGCATTCTTCTTTAACAGTCTTTTTTTGGCATGTTCGCTCTGTAATGTAGATCTGCATGACCATGACAAAATAAATGGAAAAGAAGTGAGGTATTGTAGCCGATGTCAGTTTCACTACGATCGTATTACGCAGCAAAAATCTAATGCCATGACTTTGTTGCATCATTCATTTTTAAATGTGGCTTTTCTGATCAAATCTGGTCATTTTCCACAATGTCTTGCTTGATGATATTCACGGAAGTGATAAGATAATTAACCATCTGATTAATTTTAAATGTCAGTTTTATTAGGGTGACCATATTTAGATTTCCAAAAGAGAGGACACTAGGCCCAGCTTTGAGACACAAATTCCTAGGGGTTAATGAACATGCTTTCTTATGCCTTAATGGTACAAAAATAAACTTATGTAATAAAATAAACAATGTAAAAAACTGTAACAAAATCATTTTTCAAATAAATAAACAAATATGAAACAATGTTCTAAATATGACCTATTCTGTGTCAGCTTCAAATTCCAGCTTCAACTAAGTATCTCTTAAAACCTTTTCAGTGTAATGAAATAAGGTTTTTTGGTGTCCATGTGAGCTTTGAGATCTCAAGCACCTTTATGAGACACTGAAACAAACGTGTTAGCTTTGCAAACGGTACATTCCGGGACGGTACGTGGAAAGTTTTTTCTGCAGTTCAACTGTGAAGCTCCATTTACGCTTCAACTCCGCTGTCTGATCTGCTCCGCTGTCTGATCTGCTCCCTGTATATGCGCGTCATAGAGCCGCCCGCATGGCAGCCGCTCCGGAATTACGTCACGCAACAAACTACCGTATTGTGTGCAAAGCTCTAGTCAATTTAAGTATGTGCTTAATGGTCCCATGAAAAACAGTGAAAACCGGACCTTTTCATGAATTTATAAACCCACCCCCCGGACATGTACGGGCAAAAGAGGACGTTTGGTCATCCTAGTTTATCATGTTTTGTTTGAATTAGGCCTTCATCGGTCCACACAGATTTGACTATTTTTTTTGTTTTTTCCCAATTCTTGCATTTCCACTCAGAGTTTTTTATGCGCCAATTGAAAGTGCAAATAAAAAAGGTAATCATTGCAGTTGTGACAGATGAATGAGTGTGGCACCCCTAATTCCTGCTTAATTTTCAGGGAGCCCTTCAGACGCCACATGTGCAGATACACTGTTAATGGAGGACTTTTTGGTGTTGCTAAATTTGTACATTATATTAAAAGAGTTATAAGGCAGTAGGGAACAAAACCTTTTTTTTTCTCAAACAATAGTGAAAGCGATAGTCAAACTCGTCAAATAATCAATGCTTGGTCAATAGCTCTAAGTGTCAGATACCAACCAGTGATGCCCATGACAAGTCTAAACCTGTCTACAACTACAATAGCTAATGACCACCTTACACCAAGAGACTGAGACGGCGGGAGCGCTCCCCAACTCTAGCAAGACTCGATTTCATTACAATATTGGAAATATGTCTGCCACAGTGTCATCTGTTGAAAAGTTGTTTGATGAAGGGCTGCAGTTTGAGCTGTTTTTAATGGACACTTTCAGAAGCACAGACTTCCATTAAAGACGTCTGACATGAGATCATTTAGACATTTCTTGGGCATTAATGGTGACAGTAAATTAGACAGTAATTAAGACTTGTAATGTATTTTAAGGTTTCTATACCCTCTTTTGAATCAGTGAGAATTCCAAGATAGGCTTTCTATTTAAACAATGTATTTATTCATGAATATGAAAATGCTTTAAGAAAAGAAAAGAAAAAAACAACCATATGTTGTGGAATTGATACACAAGCTCATCTCTTTGATAGAAGGATTAAGAGTGTGCGGGTCGATGAAGGGTCCACATGACCATGGGCCGTTATCTAGAGCGGCTTTACTGGAGTTTTGATGAGCGAGAACGATAACAGAGCAAGATCAGTGCCAGCATGAGCAAGGTCAGCAAAATACTAACTGACAGTCACATCACCCAAAGCCAAGCTGGAGATCAAAAACATCTTTCCCAAGGGCAGATTTGTTTTTCTCTGAACAGATAAAATGCCCATGTTTGCAGCCTAATCATTATTATTATTATTATTTATTATTATTATTATTGTTAATTAAAAATAACTTTTAATTGTTCATGTCAGAATTTATTAGGTCATATATATATACTGTATATATAACGTCTTACCATATTTTTTACAAAACAATCCCAATTAAAGGTGCACTTCATAGCTTTTTTCTGAACTTTCCGTAACTGTTTTTTACTTCTTTATAGTGTTTGACATTCAGTATTAGTGTATCTTATATATAGAAGTGCACACAATTTGTAACGTGTTGTTTTCTCTGAACAGTAGAGGGTTATGAACTGTGAAAGAAAACAGGTCAGATGTAACGGAAGAGGGAACTGCTTTTGTAGATGCATTAGCACCAGATAAGCTCTAGCCGGAATACTTGCAGTAACACAAATGTACACTAGAAGTACCCACTTTTGGGCACACATTCTCTCTTTCTCTCTCTCTCGCTCTCTCTCTTGCGCTTTCTCTCTCTTTTCTGGTGGGGCTGCACCACTATAATAACCCAGCTTTGATGGTAACTAGTGAACCAAAAACATTACTTGGTCTGCATACCAATATGTTGTGCTGGCTGTTGAACGGTGGCTGTAAAATGAGTCATAAATCATCCCTCATCCACTGCTGATCAAATAAATTAAATCGTTTTACACAAAGAAAGGGTCACTTGTATTGTGATATTTCGTAATTAATGTATTCCTATCGTTTGATGTTCATCAGATCGTGAGTTCTTATTTGCATGACTGACGCCAGTGACTTTAGGTGTCAGTCAGAGCTTTACAGAAAAAAGGAAAGTGTGAGTTTCTGAGACAGTCCTGATCCTCTTGCGCTACCCTCCTACCTCTGTCTGCCTGTGTAATGTTGTCACATGGGAAATGGACAGTCAGAGGCTAATGTATTTCTGCTTGCTGAGGAATATCAAACCGACTGCCTTGCGGAACAGTGAGGAGCCTTCATTAGGGTGTAAGAAAGCAGCCCTCCTTCCTTCCCCACACATCTCTTCTCCATCCCTGAGTAAAGCTTAGCGATTCCTTTGCATGGGAATTGTTGAGTTTTAAAAAGTTAAAAACAATGTTCTGTAAACAATGTATTTCTGTTTTATGCATAGGCCTACTCTGCAGCCAGATTGATTCAAAACCGACATAGCCTTAATTTAGCATTCAACTGCTTAACACCAACCCAACCTTTTAAAAGTTGATCAGCTCAAGTCTGGCATTTAACATATAGAAAGAAGCTTTCTGCTTCACAACAGGAAGTAACCTTCTGTCTCCAACCTCTTGTGTCTTGGACTACTAGGCTGAGATAATTGAATGTTGATTCCAGTATTTTTTGTGAGAGTTTCTCATTTCATGACAGAACATTTTGATCTGAGACCGAAAACAGAGTTCAGAGTCATGTCCTTTCTCATTGGACAGCGATGAAGCCAACAAGACATGTCCTACATGTCGCCATAACAACAGCGGACCAATGAGAATGGATTTAAATACACCAGATGAAAAGGAACAGCCCCCAGGTGCAGGGAATATCATTTTGAAATTTACAATGATTCGGGGCTGTTCGATATGTCTCTGAAGAGGGACCATCGTGCAGTCCGCTGTCAGCTGCAGTGTTATTATGTTTTGTGTCTTATTGTCTTTGTCATGTCATCTTTATCATGCTGTTTCATTAAACCTTTTGTTAATTCTCCACTGGAACTCTAGGCTCTCTTTTTCTACATCAAATCAAAGAACACTAGGATTCATGTAACGGATAAACCTGACTATTAAAGAAAGGCACCTCTTCAGTTTTAAACCAGAATAACTTCCCATTTCAGACGAGCCGTAGATGTTACAGAAAGGCATAAAAGTTCTGTTAATCCATACCTCTGTTTATTTCCTGTTTTCAGGTAAATTCCACACTAGTCAATTGGCGAACTCATACAAAAAATGTATTTTTTACCGTTGTTATGTCCTTAGTAATGACTATGTAGAAACAGGCTGTAACCCTGACCACAGTGGAGCCAGGAGAGCAGAGCGGCTGCTGCAGCAGGTCAAACGTTCAAGAACCCACTGTTGCTTAGTCACCTATGCGCATGTGCGATAGCTCTTGAACTCTTGAACTGCAGCTCTCCTGTAAGCAGCACTGATTGTTTTTGTTTTTCTTGCTACTGAGAGCACTCCAAATTTCCAAACAACAGCGCTACGTGTTGAATTCGACCGGAATTCTCCTTTAAGATAGGGCCTTCATGCAGTCAAGTCAACTCCCTATCTGACTAGTCCCCTGAAAGCTATGGTTATGGAAAAACGGGCTGAGCCGGTCATGACTAAGTGTTCTTGATTGACTTGGTTCTAGCCTACAGTCAATGTTTCAGTTCCGGCCTCAATGCCCGCATGGGGCAGTGCTGTCAATCACAGCCTGAGACACGGCCTTGGCTAAGTTTGGGGCAGCAACATTGCTGACTTCTATCATGGGGTAAATGAAGCCCTTGTAAGGACGTAAATGAGAGGGGAAAATCTTCAATATATCTTTAGTCTAGAGTTGACAGTGATGTTAACATGCTCAAAGAGGAAAATTCACTTTTGTGATATCAGCGTAAGCTTTTGGTGATGCTGAAAAGTTTGAGAATGAGCCATTGTTGGATTTAAAGAGGAAAATATTCAAAACCAAGAAGAGGATATGAAACACAAAGCCCTACCATGCATCATACAGATAGAAGAAGCTTATTAAAAGTGCCACAATCATTTCTTTAGAAAGTATATGACAGTGACTTGGATTTCATACCATCTAACAGGAGCTACTTGGTGTGTGGATCTGTTTGTTTCAGTTGAATGTCAAACCATCCACAATGCTGTTATAAAAAAAAAATGCATTGGCACACATTACATTCTATACATAAAATCTGAAAAGTACAGCATAACTAATATATCTGTGCTTTTGTTTGTTGTCATACTGTATTTACTGACCTGGACCTTGGGCATTGATTGGCTTAATGAATGGCACCAACATTGCCAATGAAGCTACAGTAAATGTTCTCATTGTTAAAATTAGTTATTAGTATGAATATCCAAGGTCTAGTCTAAATGATAGAAGCAACCATTGGACAATACATGAAATAATGGGTGCAAACTGCTTACTGCACTCTATATTTGAGGCAAACACCATTGTGAATTTCCAAGAGTTTTATTCAAAAATCAAGTAAATGTGTCTTGTCTGAATGGTAAATTGTCTAATCAGGTTGCAATATTTTCACCAAACACTCAATCTTGAATGCAACCCCTCATTACATTAACACAACTCCTTCCCTTCACAGGTGTATTCACCAGCTGGATCACGTCCATTTTGAGCGAGGCAAACGAGA
Organism: Etheostoma spectabile; assembly: GCF_008692095.1. Lineage (NCBI taxonomy): Eukaryota > Metazoa > Chordata > Actinopteri > Perciformes > Percidae > Etheostoma > Etheostoma spectabile. Next base: position 17,423,897 of record NC_045737.1, on the reverse strand, counting down.
AAGACACCACTTCCAAACTCATTATGATTGGACAGCTGTTCTGTTGGGGACTTTCCAAAATCAACATTCACAACCTGGACGGCCGCTGACAGCCACTGCTGGCTCTTGCAATGGCGTCGAAGACACTCTGCTGTTGCCGCATTCTTAACACATCTCAATTTGGCATGCTGCTGTGGTATCTGACTGCTTTAACTGGATGTAGAGAATTGGCAGTTGATGTTTTATGGCAGTCACAGTGTGGAAAGTTCTTACAGAAATATTAAACTGATGCATTTCCAAATTTGTAGTGCTGGAAACTAGAGGACAGTTATAGTTTGTTTCCTCGTGGCCACCTGTGCTGAACTGAATACACATGACCACACATCCACCTAATGGCACATGTTATATTCTACTGAGAGTTAGCAGCCTAATGTGTATTCTATCCTGCTGCTATGGCATGTCATGAATCAACTACCTTTCCTTGACAAGTACGCCTCATTAGGGGTATATTTGTGTGTGTGTGTGTGTGTGTGTGTGTGTGTGTGTGTGTGTGTGTGTGTGTGTGTGTGTGTGTGTGTTTGTGTGTGTTTGTGTGGCTGGAGGGATTAGAAAGAGGGAGGCGGTACAGGAAGTTTCTTTTTAGCAGATGCTCACCATCTCAGTTGTCCAAACCAACCACAACACAGCCTTATGGCCAATGCCCATGCGGCGTGACCGGTGGGAAAGCGTGCACACAGATGTTGAGCTTGCCAGTGTGTCGATTTACAGTCCAGCCAACATGTAGGAAGACTCCTGCTTTGGAATGGTTGCAAGTCATGATGCTGTGTTTCAGTGTTAATGAGCTCAAGTTTGCTCATTTGTTTGTGTGTTTACATTTGTGGCTCTACGGTACAATAATTACATTTGTGGAGTGTATACATGCACAGAGCATATGCTGCAGAATTGAGAACTGTTTAATAATTTAACAATGTTAGAAAGTCACTAGAAGTCTATGCCATTTTGTGGACTGCCCCATGGCATGCCCATTTCTGAGCGACGTGTTAGATGAAGAAGCACTGATATTGAGACGTGCTTTCAGACGTGAGAGGGTGTTTCGGAACAAATGAGACCTGTTAGCATTTCCCGACGACTACCTGCATGAGAGGTATCAATTTACGGGAAATGGAATCCGTTATTTGGGCAGACTGCTGGGTCCCAAAATTCAGCACAGCACAGCGCAAAGCCATGCTATCACCATCCCACAGATGGCACTACGCTTTTTTGCAAGCGGCATGTTTTTACATGCCGTGGGAGATGGGAGACACTAACAAAAGGCATTATTTGCCAAACTGTGAAAAGTGTTTGTTTGGTACTAAAAACTTTGGCACACATTTTTTCACCTTCCCCAGCCACAGAAGAATGTGTTACCTCAAAGAGGATTTCCACAAGTTTGCAGGTAACATGAATTATAGATTACAAAAAGGGTCACATTAAAATAGTCACCATATACTCAGACTATTTTGTGTTACAGCTTTTGTCATTGATGCGCTGGACTGCACACAGTTCCGCATTCTACGCCCCTCAGGGGTCCATGAGGGAGATTATGTCAACAGAAAAACCTTCCACAGTATCAATGTTCAGGTAAAAATTATTTAGTTACTGTCAACTAGCCAAATTTATTTTGTGCATTAAATGTGTACTAAACAGGAAACATAGCATTGTTTCAGATGATCTGTGATGCTGCCTGCATCATTACCAATGTGGAGGCAAAGTGGCCTGGGTCTATTCAATGACTCCCAAATTTTTAGGTCCAGTACCATTTCCCAGCGACTATCACAAGGTAGGCCACACACATTTCACTGCACAATTTCGTCAAAGGTTTTACTTATGTGTAGTTGTAATGATTACATTCTGTATTCTCGGGTGAATTCTCTGGTGTTCTTCTGGGAGACAAGAGTTATGCCTGTGAGACGTACCTTCTCACCCCCCTTGTAGACCCTCAGACAGCAGCACAGCATGGATACAACTTGCCTGTGCAAGATCAAGGGCCACAATTGAAATGGCATTTGGGCTTCTTAAGACACATTTTCAGTGTCTCCGCTACCTGTGGGTCACCCCAGACAGGGCCTGTGACATCACTGTCACCTGCACTGTCCTTCATAATATTGCCTGTCTGAGGAAGGATAGGGGTACTGCAATGGCACCAGAGAGTGAGTGGGACAATGCAGCCGTGTTCCCAGACGACATCAATGGCAGGCTGGTCAGAGACCAATACATTAATTATTTCAAATGACAGATTTTCCTGTCTTGTCCTTCTCTAATGAAAAGGATAGTTTGTGTTACGTCTTAATTAGGCCTAATCCTTTTAGTATAGTAGCGTACTTTGGTTTCATAACCTTTTACATGTTGTCTCACCTCACTAAACCAATAACTTTGCCTGTATAGTGTAGTGTACATTCATCACACAGGGAACTCCACAATGCTGCGTGAGCTTTTTATTTTTGTGCTATCACTTGTCAGCTTGGAGCTGGGAAGAGGAAAGAAAAACATAATCAATACATTTTTTTACAGATACGCTTAAAGTGTGGATTGAAGTCACTTACTTCTTTTTCTAGTTTCTTTATCTCCAGATCCATTTTTTTCAGTGTTTTTTTCTTTATTTCTATGCCAAGGTCCAGATCCTCGACTCTCCTTGTTCTGACAGCTATCTGTGCATATGCCAGATCGATCTGCTTTTTCAGATGTTGCGTGTACAGACATCTAACAGTTTGTGAATTCTGTAAACCCCTTATTGATTAGCACAGCAGGAATTTAGATTTCCTTTAGCCTAGGGTGACCATATTTAGATTTTTATAAAAGAGGACACTCGGCCCAGGCTCGAGACACAAATTCAGACTTCTTAGAGGTTAATGAACATGCTTTATTAAGCCTCAACGGCACAAAAATAATGTATGTAATAAAAGAAAAATATGTAACAACCTGTTACAAAATAATAGATCTTTTCAAATAAGTAAATAAATATGAAATAATGTTCCAAATGTGCCCTCTTCTGTGTCACCTTTAAAATCAAGCTTTAATTAAATATCTCTTAAAACCTTTTCAGTGTAATAAGATAAAGTTTTTTCGGTATCCATGTGAGCTTTGAGATCTCCAGCACCTTTATTAGACACTGAAACAAATGTGCTAGCTTTGCACACGGTGGACTCATCCTCCCACTTGTCCCGACCGGGACGGTACGTGGAAAGTTTTTTTTGCAGTTCAACTTTGAAGCTGCTCCGCTGTCTGATCTGCTCCCCTGTTTGATCTGCTCCCTGTATGTTTTCCCTGTCTGATCTGCTCCCTGTATGTTTTCCCTGTCTGATCTGCTCCCTGTATGTGCACGTCGCAGAGCCTCCCACAAGGCAGCCTCTCAGGAATTACGTCACACAACAAACTACCGTAGTATTATGTACAAAGCGCCATTCAATTTGAGTACATGCTTAATGGTCCCATGAAAAACAGTGAAAAACAAACATTTTCATGAATTTATGACCCCCCCCCACCCCTGGACGCGCCGGACAGTACGTAAAAAATAGACATGTCCAAGCAAAAGAGGACGTTTGGTCACCCTACTTTACCTATACTTACTACGTTTCCAGGCTGGCTGTCGGGCTGTACTGCGTCTGGATCCTGTAACAAATATATATCATGAGTGCTATATAACTGATTTTTGTGTTAATTGTTGTGTGGTTTGTGTTGTATATTCTCATTTTATAAACTGAACTGACCTCTCATCCATTATGGGCTAAATGTACATTTCCATAAGATTGACATGATACCTCAGGCCTTCTGGAATCCAGTGACACAGTCTCCTCATCGTCAGCTGCAGAAGCCCCTTCCCATACTGCAGAAGTTCCATCCCCCTGCCATCATGAATATAAATTTAGTTGACAGGATGTGCCAAGCCATGCGCTTTTAATGAATAATACTCACTGGATCTTTGTCTGGTGGCAGGAGAGTAACTGTGTCGCCAGACACTGCAAGGCAAAACAAGGTCAGACGGTCCACGTATGCCCGTATAAATGGGTTATTGTGTTTGATGCGCAGTACTGGAAAAGGTACCTTGTATGAAGAGGGCAGTTGCTGCAGGTGAAACAGAGTCAGTAGCCGTCCCACCCTGAATCCCTTCCATCACAAGTCTTCCTTGGTTTAAAACAAGGGGCAATTCCTCAGCTGGGGTGAAGTCTGGAGCTGGTGTCCCTTAAGTCTAGTCTTTAGGGTATATTTCTCAAAGGACATTAATTCCCTCTGGTCACTTTTAAGGCAAAGTAGGCTGAATAACAATACATTTTTATTTATATTGGGCTTTACATGGTAGGCTACTCAAAGACATTTTAGAGTAAAACCAGCACATTTAGCTCATAAACACAGATACAGCAATAAAACAACACATGCATGTTAATATGCAATTGCATATTACGAGCAATTAAAACGGAGTGTACAACTTTCCTAGTAAGTAGATATTTTAAAACCTTATCCATTCAGTCGGTCCGCGGTTGTCTGCCAGGCTTTTTCTCTCTGTTTAATAACAGCAGCCGTGTTTCCTTTGTTGCACATTATACGCTTCACCTCCTCTTTACTTTCCATGATTAGTTGCTGCTCAGGAGGGGAGAAATATGCCGCATGCGTCTTCTCCATTTCTGCATCAGTAAATCTCTGATCGATACCGTGGTCTATTTAAGAAAGTCGTGAACGCGCACTTATCCCAACTCTCTCCACCTGCAACCGATTAAGCCACGATGAGCGGATCACACTAAGTCAAGCTGCGCTTTTTCATTTATCCTGGATATCTTTTTTCTACTTTCGTGCAACAGGTCCCCGGTTGGCACAGTTTGTTTTTGTTGCCGTTTGAAGAACCTGGGCTGTCTACAGAGACCACGTTTTTTCCACAGTGTGTTCAGGGGACAGGCAGCTCGCGGACAGTAACGAGATGTTTGCTGTATGTGACAAAAAATGTTGGAGCCTAAAAACACATGACGTTGCTTAGAGCACCTTTAACAGGCACCAAAGTACTTTTCGAGACGGATCTCTTCTCTTCAAGTGTATTTGGTGTCATACCTGAGAAATCTGTCTTTTTGTCTCAAATTTCATCTCAACAGGTGTCCCACTCTTTCTCCCACTCTACAGCCTTTGGCTAATTGTCGCTTCCCTTTTCGATGGAAACAGCATAATTTGTCATCATGCAAATGCACACTCACGGATGTGTCTCCCCTGCAACAGTGTCAGGGGTTCCTAAATTCCAACAGTCAAGTACGAAATACCAGCTAATTCATCAACATGCAGTAGTAGCAGAAGTAGAAGTTCAACTTCAGATGGAGGAAAGCGCTGCTCTTCTTACTACTGTCACGTTATTTACAGGAAGCTAAATCCTTCTCTTTTGTCGTAGTTTTAATGAGGCCAAGGGCAGTTTTGCAACTACTGACATAGAAAATCTAAACAAACAAAACTTTCCAAATGCATTCATTGATTGCTTGGTGCTCCTCACCAAACTGCAGTTGGTCAAGTTTTAAATTTAAAAAAAGAAATGTTGCTTCTTAAGCTGATTTAACAGCTTCTACTTCAAATAAACAAATAACTGTTTGTAGGTTTTTGCTGATGAGCTGTTTAAGAAACATGAGCTTTGCGCGATTCAAGTATTTCTGCAGTTCCCTTTTTTAAAGAAGTAGTTATCTGCAGTATGGCAAGATAATGCACAGAGAAGGGTGTCTGAAAATGGCTCTCTCTGCGTATGCAGACTGAAGGTAACTCTGCTCTATTACAAAAAACACTGCTCCACACTCACAGAACTCACTTAGAAGTGGAAGTTGCTGAGAACAGCTGCAGTCTTATCGATTGTCCACTGAGCAGTTTGAGGGTTAAACGCTTTGCTCAGCCCTCATCTCTAACTGTTGGGCATCACTAGCTCTAATGGTTGGAGAGTCTGTCATCACTACATAATTACATCATTCATGCAGGATGAAAGGTTCTTTCATATGAAGTACCTGCTTCAAATTAGCAGGCTGACAAGTGAGCTTGACTACGCAGCAGTCACTCTAGATGACAACACATCATATGAAAATAAAGAAAAAAAATTGCTCTTCTATTAATTATTGTGCATGGAATATCTATTTTATTCAAAGGGATATGAAATGCTTCTTAACAACAACAACTACAAAACTGTAAACCAAACATATTTATGCAGCTAATTTCTAATAAATTACAATAAATCTTCCCGTAACCTAGCAGTGATTTTCCCATCACCGAACAACCCCCGGCTTCAGCAAGAAGTGGAAAAGTGCCTCAGAAACTATTTGAGTTGAATCTCAGATTGTAGATGCCTACAATCTCCACACTGACTTAC
>NC_045737.1:17411635-17417550 GCF_008692095.1 Etheostoma spectabile | reverse complement strand
CAAATGTGCTTTTGTGTTTGTATATGCACAGACTGATGAATGAGATAAAACTTTATCTGTGCCAGCCACACAGCAAAGGTAATGGACTATCAGGAGTAGTTAATAGGATATTGATTGATAAAATGGCTAGCATGGTGTTTTCTGTGGTATTCTTTCTGTGCAGATAAATACACTTTGGGGAACATGCTGCTTCAGGGTGATTTCCCTCCCTGACTAACTCATTTGTGTGTGTGTGTGTGTGTGTGTGTGTGTGTGTCCCCCCCCCCCCCCCCCCCCCCCCCCCCCCCCCCCCTCCTTAATATTTGGGTGGAAATCCTAAGGATTTAAATGGAAATCCCCATATCTGACAGTAGAGTCCATTAAGATTCTGCACAACACGTGGTTTGAGGTTTCACTCGAGGGTGTGTGTGTGTGTGTGTGTGTGTGTATGGGAGGGGTATTCTCTTGCTTTACACACTCATTCTCTCTCCAAATCTCTCCATCTTGTTACTCTCCTTCGACACACACACAAACAGATACATACACACACACACACACACACACACACACACACACACACACACACACACACACACTCACCAGTCATCTTTTCGTCTGTCTTTTTCTTTTCCACACCTTTCTCACCAGCTGAACCCCGCCTTTATGCCTTCTCTCTCTCTCTCTCTCTCTCTCTCTCTCTCTCTCTCTCTCTCTCTCTCTCTCTGCAACATACTTGTTTCCAGACTGTCAGCTGAACTGCAATGGTACTGCGGCACAGTCCACTTAAAAAAAGTCTTCACCTGGAAAAGGCTTTAATACCCCCCACCAAAAAAACACCTGAAATGACAGCACTGTAGAGGAAGAATAGAAGAACTGGCACTATAGTGGAATAAACAATAGAAAAATAATGGGGATGCGGGGCATTTATGTTTCTGTCCAATACATTTCAGAAGCTTTCGTTTTTTTCATTTTTGGCAACAAAAACAAAACAAGCATCTACAGCAACTAGGGCCCCCTACACATAATCTGTATCAGAATCACTTTGCACTTGGGTGATTCATTGTTCTATTATGGAGAGATGAACCACGTTGCAGCGCTAGCTTGGGTGTTGCATGCTGGATACATTTTACACCTTGCCAGATTCAACTTTGATCTTGTTTGCTGGTGACCTTTAAATGTGAGCAAGTAAACAACAGCATTAACAGGAAGTGACCTGTGATGGTCAAGATGCTTGTTCTCTGTAGGTCAGAGTTTACAAAACTGTACAACACCACTTTATATTTATACCATTACTTTGACAAGAAAATTCCAGCTGTGACGAATCAAAACAGGATTCAGAGGCAGCGCAGGGACAGTAAAATGGTAGTTAATGTGCTCTTTGAGCAAGAACCGAAAACAGGCTGTGTAGGCAGAATAATGGCTGGACAGGTGGGCATGCTTTCTGCTGCTTACATAAACCCAAGCTGCACAGCACCGGACTACAGATCATACCACCAATTGAATTCCAGACTTGCGCAAATGAGTAGAATGATTACAATAATTCCTTTAAAACCATCACAGAGGAATCAACCAAATATGGGTTAGTTCAGAATCGAATGTGAGGATTTGCCTGCTCAAGTGAAAAAAATCTTAGATCTTTGAGTCCAGCTCATGAAAAATGGGGGCAAAAACAAAAGTGCTGCATTTATCATTTTGTTCAGTATATAATGTGATCACACACGTGTAAATCCCTCTTCTTTCAGGAAGCTGGATGCTTCTAAAAAAGTGAGAAGCAAATTCTCTATCGAAGTATATACCTCCCAGGGTAATGGCGCCTCATCATTCTAAGACTCACAATCCTTTGATATGCATTTTTCATAAGAGGCCTATAACCTTGTTGCTTGAGGTTTCATGAAGGGAAGTATTTATGGCATTCAAAAGGCTGATAGAACACTCTAAGGTGCCCATAATTGGTACAAGTGGGTAATCATTTAGGATGATTTTGTCACTGTATGCTTAGGCGCCATTGATAGGCCCAGGAGTCAGATTTCCAGAAACATAAATAAGGTCTAGTAGTTTGGATAAATAAACAGGAAACAGTAAATGTGGTCCCATAATGATAACACACTGGGGAGGGAAGAGTAAAAAATTAAGAATTCTCGGCTTCTGTGGCCATCCCAGCATAAACAATGAAATAGGTTGATTTTCATTGCCCTTATAAATGACCCATACAGTATATGTTCTCCAAACTGGCCTTCCCCAAAAAACGGCCCCACAGGTCTTTTGTACAAGCAGCTTATAACAACTCAACATAGACCCAATTACAACAACTTCCGGGTGGAAAAACTCTGTACATACAATTTAATGGCTCTGAGCAAACATGGACAAAGAACAACTGGATATATTCTCGTCTCATTCAATTAATATTTGATGCTTTCATATGTCAGCACTTTAGGTTGGAGACCTAATTTACCTTTTAAGCCACAGACTCAAGAAAATCACATCATCACAAACTACCAAAGTTGGCTGTCCACCCGGAAGGGATTTTTGTGTTAGGGTGGCGGCAAAGTGATTCGGTCTATTTGTATTATTGTGTTGACAACCTCTAATGACCGAAGTGATTATGACGGGAACAAAGGAGGAAGTCAGGTGACATGGTTTAAAGAGCGATAAATTCCACATAGGGTCAAAGTCGGGGTAGATGAATGAGTCAAACAAACACAGGAGGAAATCGCTATGGTCTGGTGTGAAACCAAAAGTCAATGTTGACTTATTTTAAATTACGAAAGTAAGTTAACTTGTAAATGTAGTACTACATTATGTAGTTATATACAGTCCCTGACAAAAGTCTTGTTGCTTGTGTACAAATTTACCTGAAGTGCCGCTGAAATATATTTCTAATCAAGATTTATTTACAAGAAATGGCTCATTTTAATCCCAACAGCTTTTGTAATAATGTTTCAGTGCAAAACGAAACTGTCAAAAAGTATTCTAATATTCACACCTTGGTAAAGCCCATTGAGTTAATTTTTGCAAAGACATAGGTGTTGTTGCCTTGTCATATGAGCTTCACCTGTGACTAATAATGGATCCAACATTACGGCTCGGGTGTATAAGAACAACCCCAGTACACTAGACCTTCACATCAACTGCAACTAGACATCTGCAAACAGGCTAAGATTCACCCTGAGACTAAAGTTTTGATTATCAAGAGGCTGAAGACAGATCACTGCTGATGTGGCAGACACCTTCAATGTGGCTCAGCGTCAAGTACAGAGGATTAAAAAAACATTCGAAGACATGGAGATGTTTTTGACAAGCCCAGGTCAGGCAGACCCCGCAAGACAACTGCTCGAGAGGACGTTTGTTGGCTCGAAAATCCAAGGCCAGCCCATTTTCCACTGCAGCAGAGCTCCACAGACCTGGTCCCCTAAGTCCCTGTGTCAACCAGAACGGTTTGTCGGATTCTGTCTCGAAATGGCCTCCATGGTCGATCAATCAGTCCCAGAAGCCAGCACTAAACAAAAGACAATTGAAAAACCGTGTGGCATTTGCCAAGGCCACAGCCTGCTAAAGGATGGACGCTGGAGAAGTGAAGAAAGTGGATTTTTCAGATGAATCTCCTGTTGAATTACACCATAGTTGCCGCAAATGTTGCAGGAGACCTACTGGAGCCGCATGGATCCAAGATTCACCCAGAAAACAGTGAAGTTTGGTGGCGGAAAAATCATGGTCTGGGGTTAATCCAGTATGGGGGTGTGTGAGAGATCTGCAGGGTGGAAGGCACATCAATAGTCTCAAATACCAAGAAATCTTAGCTACCTCTTATATTCCCAACCATAAAAGGGCAAATTCTCCAGCAGGATGGTGCTCCATGCATACTTCCATCTCCACTTCAAAGTTCCTCAAGGCGAAGAAGATAAGATGCTCCAGATGGCTGGCCCAGTCACCAGACATGAACATCTTGAGCAAATGTGGGGTAGGATGAAAGAGGAAGCATGGAAGACCAAACCAAAGAATATTGATGAACTCTGGGAGGCAGCAATACTGCTTTCCTAGCTATTCCTGATGATTCATCAATACATTGTATAATCCTTGCCAAACGATGGATGCAGTCCTTCAAGCTTATGGAAGTCATACAAGATATTAAATTTGAATCTCACAGCACCACTATTTAATTTGCTGACATATTTAGTATTTGTAGTAAATTTGTTCAATTTATGTATAGGCGACAAAATTTTGTCTTCAAAATTTGACCTTTCTGTTTGTTTAAATAATAAATCTTTTTTTAGTGAAACAAATTTATTTCAGTGCATTGAACATCATTTGGGGGGTTTTAGCTTTTCATATGAGCTATTTCTTACACCAATTGATTAATTTAAAAGTCAGGTTAATAGCAGGTGTTTCTACAAAATTGATAAGCGACAAGACTTTTGTTAGGGACTGTACATAACTGAAGTTACATAACCAGACCTTGATATTTGTCTAAACGTAACCTAAAACTTAAAGTATTTTTGTTGCGTAAACCTATAGCCAAACTGCTACCTTTTCATGTTAACCCCATATTTAAAACTGCAACCATTTTGGTTAGAGGACATGTTGGTCCTTCTAATTACGTAGAATTAATAAGCTTTGCCACCTCAACGCGGGCCAACAGCTGGAGTGTAAAATGGACATGAACATATCTTAATTAATCACTGTTTTTTCCTTTGTGTGCAGCACATCTTTCCTGAATAAACACACTTACAGTATCTCCTGTTTTTGAAACTAGAAATGCAGCATGTCACATGCAACATTGACTTGTTTTGAGAGGGAAGTGGCAAAGGACACAGAAGGACACTTTGGGCCTGGAGTCTTTTCCAGAAAAGTCTTTGAAGTGAGGGATCTTCGTTAGCGAGAGGCTGTAAGCTCATTGGAAGCTGCGGAACGAGGCGGCTTTTTACAGAACTTATGTAAGTCTCCCAAATGGCACTGACTGCATTTGATCAATGACAGAGAGGGATGATTGTGGGGGGAAAAGAAGAGGACAAAGGGACTTCATGACTAGAGAATGTTGTCATTATGGTCACAGCAAATAGAACATATCTGAGACTGAAATGTTAGCTTATGTATATATATATTTCTAATATTCAGATGTCATTCTCAATCTCTTCCCCAGCGTTACCTAGAGGACATTTGAAAAAGAATGCCATTATTCTGCCAGATCCACAAATACACATTTCCCACACCAGACCTAAATGCGCTCCTTTAAAAAAAAAAAAAGATTCACTTTTCAATTTTAAGTATTTTCTGTTCAGTGTAAAAGCTGGACAACCATAAAAGCTGGACAGCAGGAATGCCTTTCTGTTTGTTAATTTCACCACACATTCTCATTTATCTCACCTTGTTTATTTTTCCAATAGTTGTGATGGTAATGGAAACAGGCAGGAGAGCCAATCGTAGAAGATTCCAATGAATTACCCCTGCAGAACAAGCCAGCCGGCTCACAACCAAACCTTAATATTGATATCCCCCAGATGAATACTCCCAATTAAACTCATTTGTGTTAAAAAAAATTAAAAAATAAAAAGTGAGCTAACGCCATCCCCTTTAGCAGACCCACACAGACCAAAGGGAGACATAAGGCATTTTTACTCATTTCCCTTTTTATTTCAATTTTAATGGAAGGCTTGCTGAAATAAATGGCTTTTTACCTTTTGTGGCAAACAGCAAGCATACGAATAGGGATTTCCAGTGGACAGAAACAATGGACGCCTCAAGCAAAATTTGCAAAGTGTATTACTGTAAGGATGCAATTAAAGTGGCAAACATTGTACATATTGTGACCTTTCAATAAATGCAGTTCCTAATTTACTATATGTTTGCAGCCATTTTTTTATTAAATAATTGTATGGTTATCCTATAGAAAATTGTCACTTTGTGTGTGTGTGTGTGTGTGTGTGTGTGTGTGTGTGTGT
>NC_045737.1:17405412-17411625 GCF_008692095.1 Etheostoma spectabile | reverse complement strand
GTGTGTGTGTGTGTGTGTGTGTGTGTGTGTGTGTGTGTGATGATCAGTTGTCCTTCAGCAATCAGCATGTCTTATGGTGACCAAAGACAAAAACAAAGAAAACATTTTTCATTCTGCAGCAATAATGTGGTATTGGAACGACATGTTGTGTATTTCCAAACACAGACTTACCTTATTTCAATCAGCCTTCCTTGTGTGCACCAGAAATGCTGGTGAGAAGTTAGGCAAATTAGTGAATTTTGTTTGTACACTCATAAATCATTGCAGCAATGTAACAGCACAAAATCAAAACAAATATCCAATGGATAGTGTGTCAACCACAAATGTAAGGCATTTTTTCTAGAGCTATTAAAAGCCTTGTAGTTATTATACACACAAAATCTGTTGCCATACTGGCAGGATCTAATGAAAGGCTGTTAAATAATTATATATTTTTTAGTTTTTTATTAACCCAATCTGTGATCTCCTTCATGTTGATGAGGCCTCCGGTAGCATAAGTTTAAGATGAATCCTTTTTTATTTACTTACACACTGTCAGCAAAATTAGCTATGCAACTCATCTGCTGAAAACACAAATTTCAACACAAGAAATCACTTTGGGTATAGGCAACAGACACAAAGATTTGTGGTGCACAAAGAGAAATAAAAAACATTTTAAAAGCGAGGGAGCTGACTGTATATCAGCGGACAGCTCTTCGCCTCAGGTGTGTGTATGTCTTCTGGTGGTGACTGAGATGTCCAACATGGTTGCAAGACTCTAACAGACAGGCTAAGAGGTAAACAGAATCCTTGAGAGTTGCCTGTGGCATCAAATACACGAGTGAACCTAGGAGCACCTGCTTCAGTGCTCGGTGGGCATGAAATCGAATAGAGCAGTTGTGACGCAGGGTATCATCATGCATCTGTGTGATATTTTTAAGTGTCATCTGCAGTGCCCCCATGATCTTGTAACTGTGACTTCCACTTTGACAAAGTGTTTTGCACCAAATGCCCACTTAAAGGGGAGAAAGAAAGAATTGTCCCAGAGTACTAATAAGGAGTAAATCTGGATATGGAAATCTAGATACAAATGACTACTTACTGTGAATACTAACTTCACCAGGTGCCGAAGTGCCTGGCTTTCAGAACTCATTTTCTGGCTACTCTACTCTGTTATGACACATATACTCCCCTTCTACTGGCATTTCAACACACTCCCACTTTTACCTTTCTCGCACTTTCAACCCCAGCAATTAGGACAGCAGTACGAGTTGGCAGCTGCAGGTTTCAAAGCACAATTCAACTACGGAGGCTAAAAAGCCACGTTCTAAGTCAGGCCAACAATAGCGTAAAAAAGCTAAAGAGTTTCAGCTATACTGTAACACATTCTGTAGCCTATATTCTGTTTCAGCATGTTCCAGTCCTTTATTGAAGCCATATAATGTGTCCACTGAGAAATATTATAATAAAATACATACACATTACAGCAACATTTAGTCTCACATGTTTGGTATCCTTGTAAACTTTGGCTTTGCCAATAGAAATTAAATACTGTTCTGTGAGTTCGAACAGTGTTCAGCTGCACAGTATAAGCTTGTGCTGACCGCCCCACTGGTAGGTCGCTGAGTTTTAAAGGTTTTATAATGTCATTTTACATGAATGGAAATTATAAAAGTATTTTTTTTGACAAACTCAGCACTCTGAACAAATTAAAGCAGTTCACAAGTCACTAATATTAAAATCATTTGACCCCCAAAACATCAGCTGCTTGTACTTTAATCTATGTGAAAAGCATCAGTTAATACCATTATGAAAAGACAGGACCAAACATTAAAGTTATTTAAATGAGGTCTTGTTGAAGGATATACATTTAATCTTTTACTTCATGCTCCATTTTGCCTTTCAAATATCGGTAGCTTATCCAATTTCTCTGGTCTTTTAGGTCTATCCAATATGTAAAAGCCAGAGGACCCCTCTATGAATGAACAACCGTCCTATTAATAAAACAACTGTGCTGCTCCAGCACTTAGGAAGTGAAATTACAATCTTCTCTCTCACTTTAACTTCTTTGAAAGAAAGGTATTTGAGCCAGGGGGATAATGACTTTCCGATCATATCCTTTTCTGGATTTCATTCATATCACTATAACATTCACATCCTCATGGTTATCATACAGTAGCAATTTTACTGGAACTTGCACTGAAATGCTATGGTCATGTTAACAATTATTGTATCCCCAGGTTTGATAACATGAAAATAGAATCCATTAACAGATCTGCCCTACTCTTAATCTCTGAATTAAGAGAATAGAGAGAGAACCCCATCCAACTTTACCAATGGTACAGCAGTGTTACATTTACCCTTGTCCAATAAACCTTTACTCTTATGGCCCTGACAATCCAACCAGACGGCTGACACGGAGCACATCCATGCAAGGCAAACTGCCAACAGCAGCTGATTGGACGAACACGTCACGTGGGTCTGGATTCTCCGGAAATTCAAAGTCAGGCTTTTTTTATGGCGGCTTGTTCAGAGTACGATCTCATTTTTTACTAAAATAGTTCAGCGAAACGTGTTTCTGAAAGCTTTCTAATCATGGAATAGGCCATGCAGTGGCTGAATCTTACAGGGTTTTTGAATTAAAATGAGTCAGCTTGAAACATTAATTAGTCAGCCAATTCATTGAGATAGCATTAGCTCAGTTAGCTAGATAGTTAAAGCTAAAAATTAAACTGCCTCTGGCTAAAGAATGAGAAGCCTGCTTTTGTCTATGTGTGTCTGAAATCAAAGAGCCATTTTTTTTTTAAATTACTAATAATTTTAAGTAGCAAATCTGCCACCATTATTAACTGCTTATGAGCCATACATATAGTTTGAAGGGATAGCAACAGTAACTAAGGGGATCGGCTAAATATATTCTGTACATTGTCATCAGACTCTTTATACCAGAATACATATCAGTGCTTATACACTCCTGTCAACAGTGTAGACCAGTCTGGATACAGTTTTATATAGAAACAACACTGACTAAATAATAAGGTGTCCTCTGTACAGAGTCTGAGGTGGCAGCAAATAGACATCTATGCAAATCAATGACATCTGTGAAAAGCAAAGAGGTGACAAGCCAGAATATTTTACCCTCCCCAAATGCCAACAAATAGGTCACCAAACCACAACCAAACAACTAGGGGGAGAGGAAGTGAATAATGTGATTCAGGGGGCAGACAAAAAGAGAAAAAATAACAGTCTGGGACACTAGGACAGTCTGACAGCCACTGCTGAGCCAAGTAATGGCTACAAAGACATTCTAATTATACTGCTCTAGACAGATTCATGACACTTCACAATATGGGAAATTTAATGTTGAATGTTTTCTGTGGCTAAGTGAGTCTTGTAATAGTTTAAAATATTTTTTTCCTTTCCTTTCCTTTTAGGTAATTAGGTTTTACCTAATTTTCTGTTTTAGTGGCTGCTGAGATGGAGTCAGAGAGCAAGAGAAGCGGCAGAGAAGGATACCGTCACAGAAAGAGAGATGACAGGAGTGCGGGAGGAATAAAAATATTCTTTGCACGAGGTTTAAGGCAGGATGGAAAATGCCTAAAGCAGAACTGAAATATCTTGTGCCAGCCTAAAAATAGAGACTAGGCAGGAGCACTTCCAGACCTGACAGTCTTTTGAGTTCTGTTTTCCTTAGCTGTTGAGAAACGGATAAAGAGGGACAGCGAGAGAGTAGAAGCCTCTGCCAAGTTTGTGTGTGAATCCCTTACGCTCAACCAAATATATTGGGATGTCTGCCATGAGAATGTTAGAAGGATAGCAGCTTGGAGAGAAAGAGAGGCACATGAACGAACAATGCAACTGACATCACTCCACAGCAAGACAGCCTTCTGCGCTGCATTCTGCCCCAATCTCTGCCTGTTACATAACACTATATTACATAGAAATTCCCTACAGTACAAATAAACTAAGCTGGCATACTTGGATTCAATAACAATTCCTTATGTTTCCTATTTTAATTTTACACAGAAAAAAAAACATTCAATAATAAAGGACAAGACTGGCAATATGTTTCTTATTGTCAACAAATCCCATGAAAAATCAATACCAATGTAAGTCTGTTTCCCAATACTTCCCACCCTTGACCATCAAAGCTTATTTACTGCTTCTGAGGTAAAAAAATATATATATACCTTAATCGTTTTAAGTTAATATTACCCAAAAAGGAGTAAATAGTGCATTTGTTGGGGACTATTTTGTGGTGTGATAGTGAAGTTATCACTTTAAAACAAACTACAGTGCCCATGTTCATGACCATTTCATGAGTCACTAGCACACAAACAACACAAATAGTGACACATTGGACACAAACGGTGTGTCTTTACTGCATGTAGAGTCTCAAAAGATCAGTCAATATAGAGGATGTGAAGGTTGAATCATCATCCCCTAGACACTTCTACGTTGTTGTTGTTGTTGTTGTTGTTGTTGTTGTTGTTGTTGTTGTTGTTGTTGCTGCTACACTAGTGTAGAAATCATAAATAGAGCAGTCAATTACAAAACCATCACTGGCTTGCTGCTTCTCTACCCCTTCAATGTCTGGCCATCCATCAATTAGCCCTTTTGTTTTAACCTTGGGTTGTTCAGTTTGTTTACATTTTACTGAAAATTAAAAGCCTTTTGCATATTTGCATCTAAATGTACCTTGTTGGTTCTTTTGGTTTGAAACATAAAGACCTCTTCTTACTTTGTGCTGGAAAAAAATGTGCAAACAAGGGAGACTCAAAGTGAGCTGTTCTTCCCCGAAATGGGTCTCTGATGGAAAAAATGCACAAGGTGAGACAAGGTGCTTTAAACAACTGTGTACACAGCGGAAGCGGAAGACAGTCGAAGGCCTCCAGCAGGAAAACATGAAAGCACCTCATGCAAATCTCTTCTCCCTTAACACCTCTGATGCAAGATCTACAACACTGTGGCAGACAGGTAGGTAATGTAGCTGCAGAACTGGGTCAGTTAAACAGGTCAACATGAATGAACGGGGAGGGAACATGCATTCTTCTTACAATCTAATTATTATCTCCAAGACTTTGCCAAAGCACTTTTTTACTTCTAGGCTAGTATTTGAGTTTAAAACCAGGCAAACACCACCAAACAAGCCACCAGCGGCCCGTTGGTCAGAGCGCCAGTCTGAGCTATGGAGGAACGGCTGAGCCCCATCTGTCATACCATCAGATTAGAAGATTAGAATGGAGGATACGTAACGAGAAACTAATTTGAAAAAAATAAATTGTAAGGTACAGGTGCAATGAAGAGCCCCTCTGGGTATGTGCATCCATAATGGGTTTTAAACATCAAGGAGGGGGGAAAAACAAGTTCATTCATGGTCTTATTTGCCTTAAATATTTGCATATAGTGTTGCGGTTATTAATATTTCACAGCTAATTTCTCGACATGCCGGCCAATGTCAAAGTCTCATTAATTGTCTTGACAATCCATACACTGCGCTTCGCCAGAAAAACTTTTTCTACATCCTTTGCTATTTCTATATCCTCTCAAGTGTTGGATAAAAGGGAGGATCATGATGACCACTGACTCCAATAGCAGCACCAGTCCCTGAAGACAAAGAGAGAGAGAGCAGTAAGTTAAAGCAGATAAAAGAGGAATATAGTGATACTGACGAGCAAAGGAAGAACGGATATTACTGAAGATTGATCCATATCATAATGAGAGAGACAAGTAGATATTCACATTAGAATTTATAATAGACTGAGACAATTAAAACAGCTCATCGTTATCTCAGGGCCAATTTTGAATGTATTCATAGCCCCTCATCAAGCACTGTGAAACAGGCAGGCAGCAGCCCTTCCTTGAAAAGGGAGATTTTTATTTTTTTTCCAGTAAAAAAATAACCAAAGTCATTTCCATCCATGCTAACTACGGGCAACATAATGAACCCAATCATGGCGATTTTCCACAGGTATTTCACTCAGAGACATCTGCATCCTGGAATGAAAGAAGATACTAATTTGGCTGGAAGGACCGAGAAGGATTTTGTGATTCTGTGTGTGTCTGTCAGAGTGTGGATGCGTGAATTTGAGAAAAAATACAAATACACCGGCAACCTGATGCAGCATGGCAAAGCTTCCATGTGTTCAAATCCTATACACCCCTTGCCACCCCACCGAGTCCCCAGGGACTGCAAAAATGTTATCACGCTAAACATATGTGTGCATAAGTGTG
>NC_045737.1:17394159-17405402 GCF_008692095.1 Etheostoma spectabile | reverse complement strand
GGGGGGGGGGACACTCACTATCAAATAATATACCAGCACGAAGAGAAGCAGAAAAGAGTAATGTCATGAGATTCATACTTCATATCTAGTGAATAAAACACATACCCACAGGAGTAGAAAGGCTTCTGCGCCTCACCCCCACACATCAAGGCAAGTAGGGGTTTTCACCACTTTGAGGAAGTGTTTCATAATGAAAGATTCAATGGATCCTCCTGGCAGGACAATTCTGCACAACATGCTGATAAATGTGCTAATTATACTCACAGAGCATGCAGTTACAGTGTAGACACGTACATTTAGAAGTCTGTCTGTTCATAAGCCAAAACTCTAATGCGCTTACATGACTACTAAAACCTGCCTTTTTAAAACTTTATTTTTGAGACCTCTGGTTGAGGTGGGGGGCTGTCGTCATTGGTTCTACCGTGCTTTTGCTCTCTGGTGGCGCGGGGGGCTTCCCGGCACGGCTCTTTGCCGCTCTCCCTTGGGGAAGTGCATGGCTGTCCACGGGACATGTGGTCTCGGGTCCTGTGTGCCTTCGGGGGGGCGTGGGGTGCCCCGTCTACTGGGGTTCCTGCCAGCCTGCTGCTGGGGTCAATGGGTCGCGGTTGTGGAGTCCCGCTCTCACTAACTAACTATATTCTGTGGGTTCAGCAACCTTGCCGCTGGTGCCACTTCTCGTGGGCATTGAGTCCGATCCTTGAGCAGCACACCCATCCGCAGGTGGAGCAAGGGAAACTAGATGCCAGGGTCTCCTCATCCGCCTCTCGGATGGTCAGTCTCGGTTAGTTTGGTGTATTTGAGAGACTGCAGTGGCCCAGGTGACCAGCCAAGCTGATCTGTCAAGTGCCAGAGCTTCAAGCGGCATGAGGGGGATGTTTGATTGCTTAAGGAGGTCCCTGGTGTGGTCCTTAAAGTGTTGCTTTGCGCCCATTAGTTGACTGTAGAGAATTAGGCAGGGCAGTCAGTGTTCAGTTGTCCAGCGCAGATGTTTTTTGGACACAACTGCTTCCATACAGATCGAGTCAGTGTTGCTGAGGATGTCTGTATGGGGGATTCAATCTTCCCAGGATAAACTGAGGATCTTATTGGAGGATCTTTAGGCAGCGGATATGGAAGGCCTGTTACGGTTTCCTTTTTTATCCTGTTTCTTTGCTTTGTTTTCTGTTATTTCTCCGTGTTTCCTCCCTGGTCTTGTGTTGTTCCTGTCTTGTATTCCCCTGTGAGTGTCCGTATGTTCTGTTTCCTGTTTTATTTTGAAGTCTGGTCTTAACCGCTGTTTCCTTTGTCTCTTGTCTGATCGTTTTTGTGACTTCTTGTAAATAGGTGTTTTGCTGTGTGTGATCGTGATGGAGTTTTTACGTGTTTGTTCCCATTCCTGTGGCTTGTGTTTCCCCGTGAGTTTTTCCGTGCCTTTGCACCCCGTTTTCTTCTTGACTTTTTACCCCGGGACCTTTAGGAGATGGTATTTTTGGGCTTTGTGTTTTGCCTGTTGGATTGTGTTTTGTTTGGACATTTTTGTTGGACAATAAATCTTCACTAAACCTTCTCCTGCCTGCCTGCCTCTTACCTGCATTTTGGTCCTCACTCCCTGCACCCCCACGACACGGCCTCTAGGTTGATGTGCTGGTGGCATGGGGTCCATGACTCTGCCCCATAAAGAAGAGTGGAGAGACATACCGCGTTGTAAACAACAACCTTGGTACTGACCTTCAGGTTTTCAAAATCCTGCTGCGCAGGCGTCCAAAAGATGTTTATCTGGGTTTGTATTTCTGTGTCAAGGGAGCAGCATGAGGACAAAGTGAAACCAAGATAGGTGAAGTGGTCAACTGTTTTAAGTGGAACACCGTTGATGTGAAAACTGGGGGGTGTGGGGGCAGGGATGGTGAGATGGGACATGACCTCGGTTTTTTTATGTTGACCTGTAGGCCAAAGGACAGACTGGATATTGTGTTAAGAACGTGCATAGAGTCCAGGCTGTGAGCTAAGATGCATGAGGGGACTGTTCACTTGCTTTAGGGGGTCCCTGGTGTTGTCCTTAAAGTGCAGCTTTTGCCCTCCAGCGGCACAGTCATCAGCATACTGAAGCTCACAGATTTGGCAGGTCTTTGTCTTTGTGTGGGCCTGGAGCCGACGGATGTTGAAAAGGCTTCCGTCAAGTCAGTATTCCACATGGACACCGTCTTCACGTCCCATGACACAGTGGAAGAGGAAGGTGATGTTAGAGAGGAGGATGTTAAAGAGCACCAGAGCCAAGACACAGCCTTGCTTTACCCCAACGTTTACCTCAAAAAACGCTGACAGAAGTTCTCTCGTAATCACTCTGACTTTCATCCCGTCATGCAGCTGCTGTAAGATGCTGAGAAACTGGAGTGGTGCCCCAAGTTTGGAGGGGTGTTTCCAGAGCAGCTCACGGTTGATGGTGACAAAAGCATTGCTGAGGTCAATGAAGGCTACGTAAAAGTATTTGTGATGTTCTCGGCTCTTCTCCGTCAGCTGCCTCAAGACAAAAACCATGTGTGATGTGGGTCCGGTCTTCCAAAAACCACAATTCGTTTCCGAAAGCACAGCTTCTAAGATGTACTCAACCAATCTGCTGAGCATGATCTTGGCCAGGACTTTCCCTGCAATGGAGAGGAGAGATATCACAAGCCTGTTGCCACAGACTGCTCTGTCCTCTTTCTGTTTGTAAATGGCCATGACGTTAGCATCCTTTCAATTGTGTGGGAGGGTCCCATGTTCTCACATGTTTTGGATCAGAAGGTGCAGGCGACGAGTGAGGATGTATCCTCCGTGTTTGAAAACATCTGCAGTGATTCCATCGGGTCCAGTGCTTTTGTTATTCTTCAGCCCTGCAATGGCTTGCTGGAGTTCTGAGTAAAGTGGTGCATGGCTGGTGGCAGGCTTGGGAGATTATCCAGAATATGTCGGTCGACACGGTTGGTGTGGTTGAGGACACTCTCAAAATGATTTTGCCCATCGGGCAAGCATCTCTTGGCGGTCCTTGAAGAGCATGGACCTGTCAGCTGATCAGACTGGGGCAATCGCCCTCTTCCCTAGGAGGTTGTCTTTGGTGGTGAGGCTATTCAGCGCTGTATAGTTGGGTTTCTTGTTTGGAGCTGTTCTCGGGCCACGGGGTTGAATGCTCATGAGTTGTTTGGATCTGACCATGAGGTGGTCAGTCCAGCACTCAGCTCTGCGCATAACACGGGTGGTTAGGACATCTTGTCTGTCCTGCTGACAGACAATCACGTAGTCAAGGAGATACCAATGTTTTGAGCGGGGGTGCTGATGATATGTACACACATAGAAACACACACTCACACATAGACACATACATTCAGCCATAGACAATATAAACACATTTAGGTTGTCCATGGTTATCAATCGTTAGAACTACTCTTTATGCTTTTCATTAAGTTATTTATTTAAATCTATTGATATTGTTCTAGTTCTCATGGCTGTGTGGTGCGGTGTTTATTTTGCTTGACTGTTATTCCTTTTCATTTTCCCTCAGTTTTCTTTTATCAGCTATTTATTGCTGTTGTTTGGCTGTTTGTCTCTTTGTCATTCTTTTGTTGTTTGTTTTCCTCCGCCCCAAGTCCCCAACCCCGCAAGTTTTGTTGCTTTGTGCAATTGTTGTTTTCTTGTTTTCTGTTGTCCCCATCCCCTTTCTCTTGCAGGTATGGTCCCTTCTCTATGGTGTCTGTTTGTGTAGTGTTTGTGCCCCCCATCCCCATTTCTGTCCCCCTGTCCCACCCGGTGTCAAATGGTAAATAATAAAAACAAAGGAGTATATTAAAAGTCTGTTTGTAAAGTAAAATCAGTTTGGCATAACGACATATTCAGCTCCTCATATGGTATACCAAGCTGCGAGGCAGGACAGGTTAGAAGAAAAAAAATAACATATTTTCTTTGAGTGAGATAATGGATAGATCAGAGCAAAAACACAGAATATCACTACTTTTCAGATGCTTGAAGCATACAAGTATGACTTGGCACCAAATTCAGTCAGCAAAGCTGGAGAACTGAGATCTCTGTATATTTTTAGAACTTACTAATGCTTTTGACTGTACACCACATCAACTATCGTGGAAGGGTTTGGATGTTGCAGAGAATAGAATAAAATGCCTCTGTTGTCATTATACACAAGTGCAGTACCTGTGCAACGAGATTGAAGCAACCCCTATACAGTGTCAACACGGAATATAAAAATACAAAATATAAGTAGTGCAGAAGAAGGGGGGAGAAAAGAAAGGGGGGAATGTGGTGCACAGTTCCTGAGAGCAACTAAATATAATACATATATAAAATAGTAAAAAAAGATAAAGGGTTTGTATACACATTATGCAAATAATATAAGCTATTGGTGTATCAAAAGTCTTGAGTATTACATATTGCACAGTAATGAAATTAAATGGTTAAACATTAAATATTGCACTGTATTGAAATTGCACAGAATTCCAGTGTTTTTTATGTATATATATATATATATATATATATATATATATATATATATATATATATATATATATATATATATATATATATAAGTATTGCTTAGTAGGTGGGAAATAAGAAAGTCGGGGAGTCGGAGGTAGGCTGTAAAGTGAAGTCAGTGCATGTGTGAGTTTAGAGTGGTTACGTATTTTGGGAAGAAACTGTTCTTGAGTCTGTTAGTCCTTGTTCTGAAGCAACTGTAGTGCCTTCCTGAGGGCAACAGGTCAAACAGATCAAAGCCAGGGTGGTAGCTGTCCCTGATGATGTGTTCTGCTTACAACTCTCTGCCGCCTCTCCCTGTCTGCCACGGTGATGCTGCAGAGTATTTAGTATTTCTTAGGTAATCAGAGATTACTCATAAAAGTGGAGTTTACTAGATCATGGGAACATGTGGAGATGGGTATGACAGCAGACTACAGTTCTACCTCTACCTTTTATAATGACATTGAAGGCAATCATTCAAACATTAAGGTATGTGGTAGGTGGAGAGAAGCAACAGAAAGGGATGTACTTCTTATCCATCAGTGAACATTTGAACAGTAAGTATGGTTTGGGTGATTTGCAGGTTTAATCTTTAAGGCTTACTTGGTCTGTGACTGTAAAAGACACCAACCTTTAGGAATGAAGCTCAGATTCATGCAACTACTAAATGCAAATAATGAGTGAACTAACAATGGAAGGCGTCAATAGAAATGTCTGTGAAACAGGTCAAGATTAACTCAATAACTACGGTTTTAGCTTACTTTCAGACTGAAAGCAGACCTGTGATAAAACAATGCAGGGAGCCATTGGTGGACGTGTGAAACGTTAAATGTTGATCAAACTCCAAAACACTGCACCTGTCTATAAAACTCAGAAAAAGGATTTTAAAACTCGGGAAACAACTATTGTATTTAGCCTGACCCTACTCCGCTCGACAGCGCATGGATGATCTGGCAAAGCGAGACTACACAAAGGACAACCTTTATGGCGCCAACTCCCTCAGGACAAGAAGACTGGCCATGGACAAAATACATCGGCAAGCAAAAGCAGCGAGGTGGGTTATGGTTTTTCCTTAAGCAAAACAGTGAGTAGAGGAATTGTAAATGTAAAGTGAGAGAGAAAGTGCTGGAGGGAGAGTTGTGGTAAGGAGCAAACATGATTCATCTTGTGACGTGTTAACTGTGATATTAGCACATCTTTGGTTACGTGAATTAAAATCAAATCTCCTATCCAAATCAACCCACTAAAATGTCTGTCTATAGACAGGTGAAGTCTTTGCCTGTCCTTTTATGTTAGTTCTACAGTTTGCAGAAGCACAATATGCCAGGTAATATAAATTATCTAGCAGTAGAAATTGAGAGCAAATGGTTACAGATTAATTTGTAATCTGACGTGAATATATTGTTGCATTTATCCTGTGTTAAAAACAAAAGAACTAAAGAAATTACCTGAAATGGCATATTTTAGGACAGGTATGGGTATGAGGAAGCCGTTGATAAACCCACAGGAGATAGCAAGCTCCACCATAGCAGGTGCTGATAAAACACATGATAGATGGTTAAGTCATTGGAGCTCACAGTGTCATGGGAGGAAAGAGGCATACGGCATCCATGGATTAGGGAGGCTCCAAAATCATGGTTGCAGCTGTCGCCGTGGTCCTGCCACACGTTCTGCGATGCCCTGTTACATCCTGCTACGCTCTGCGGTGCCTTGTCATGCCGCACAGTGCCCTGCTATGCCACAAACTGCTACAAACTCCTATTTTTATAGTCACTGTTTCATTATCTTTTACTCTGACTGTTATTGCCACTATTCATCTCAACCCCAACCGGCCCGTCAGACACAGCCTACCAAGAGCCTGGGTCTGTCCGAGGTTTCTTCCTAAAAAGGAAGTTTTTCCTCGCCACTGTCACACTGTTGCTTGCTCTGGAGGGAACTACTAGAACTGTTGGGTCCATGTATATTATAGAGTGTGGTCTAAAACTACTCTATCTGTAAAGTGTCTCAAGATAACTCTTGCTATGAATTGGTACTCTAAATAAAATTGAATTGAAAGGAAACACAAGGTGGTGTTAGAGATGGAGAGATGGGGTTGATCTTGACCTTACAGTCCATTACATAAGAGCATGCATGCAAATTCAAACCAAAGAGGGCAGGTGCTGTTCACTTCCTATTGTTTAGCAGTTTCACTTTTCGCTTCATAAAAATTAGGATTAACAGTCCTTGTCAGGTGTTTATTTAACATGCCGGCTACCACGTAGGGTAGTGTGTGTTAGTGCTTTTCTTATTGTTAAATCCTCCATCACAGTTTATGCATTTGTATACCATGACATGATTTGATACTGTAAATTGTGGTGGATAAAAATACATTATACAGTATAAATATAAAAAAATACAATATATTGAATGCATGTACCTGAAGAAAAGTAATAAAATGTTTCTATTTTGATTCGTAATTAAAAAATTGGCTGTTGTACTAAGCCAATAACACTGCAACCGCATCATTCTTTTGACGCCTGAGCTGTCTGGAGGCTCACTCTGGATTATGACAAAGGTTTTTCCATCCTATTGTTTTAGCATGGTCTATATTCAAACCCCTGGTAGGTGCTGTGCAGTCCCCGTCAATTCCCCTCACCCTGCAGTAAACTGAGAATGTGTGTGTAGGTGTGTGTGTGTGTGTGTAGATGTGTCGTCAACTGTGATCCCTCGAGAATGGATAATGACAAAAAATGTGGTTCTTTCCATCTCATCCCCTCTTCCCTCTCCCCTGTTTCAGGAGACAGTGTTGAGGCAGAGACAGCAATGATGGAGAATCTGTGTGTCTGTCAGTTTGCCTGATGCCCCCACAGACCCTCCACCCCAATCCGAGACCCAAGGGAGAGTTGGCTCCTGAAGACGCCTCTTTTGTCACAACACTGACAAGCCAAGGGCAGCCATCTCCAACTGCCCGAAGGTGACAGAGCTGTGGAGAAACCCCCTGACCTCAACGCCACTCACTCTGTCAGGAAGCTGTCAGTCTCAGGATCCCAACACCACGAGAAGGGACTCACATTAAAGAGTTAACACGCCCCACAGACCAACGCATCCGTAAGAACGCGCACACAAAGACCTTGTCACTCAAAGCAAACAGGGTATGTGATCTGACAGAAGATGGAGAGTGCTCACGTAACAATCAATTCATCTGAGTCATTTCAAAGGTGTAATGGGCTGTCTGTGTGGGTCAGGTGGAGGAGGCTCTTGGCACTGGCAATATCAAAGCTGACATGCATCAACGTCTGCCACACAATAACTAACAGTTATTTCCTGATGGACAAAAACTCAAACATGCAACAAAAAGAATCTGACCTGATATTCATTTATTTTACAAGAAAAACATACCTGTTACAGTGTTTCTGTGGATATGTATATCTAGTAATGAAGGTGCTGTAACTCTGCCCAGTTTCATTTAAAATACTCCTTATTATCCTTGTGAAAAACAGACAAGAAGAAAAAAGTTATTTTCTTCACATTATTATTCCCTATAAAAAATATAATTGCTTTCAGAGGGAAAGAGCACATTAATTCAGAAGACACATTAATCCAAAATAAATGCAAATTCATATTTCGAAAAAGTGGTTGTCTTCACACAAAAAACTAGATAGATGAAGGATGTGCAAAAGCTCACATTTTAAATTCCAGTTCCTTCATCAACTTTTGAATTCTAAGAATAACCTAAGACCGTCTCTTTACTCTCGAGAGTAGAGCATAGTGCACTTGCTGCTTTGTGTGAGACACCCTAATCAAGTGTTGTGAGAAATATGTAACATGACTTCTTAACAGGATGTATACGCAGGTCCAAAGGCCTCATGTACAACATTTTGAGTGCATTCACCATAGAAAAAAACATGGACACAAATTTAAATTTAAAAAGAAATTTAAATTTAGAGATTTAAAAAAAAAAAAAAAAAACACTGCTCACAGAAGACAACCAAGACAAATTACTTAATTATAAACTGAAGTGGATATTTGTGTTGAGAACAATCATATCCACCAGTGCATCAACTCCCACTATTAGCAATAAATGGCTGTTTAAATTATCATCATAGCAAAGAAATGCCCCGTTTCTGCTAAATGAACATTACATTTTCTTATTTAAACATTCCACTGAAACAAGAAAATGAAAGTGTGAAAGAAGTTGTTAAATAAAGAAAGAAAGAACTGTATTATATGGAATCATTTGTTGGCATTATAAAGCAATTAGGCTGCCTACTGTATAACCACTAAATATCAAATATTTGAGTCAGGGTAAGGACAACATGTCAGCCATATAATCCATTCCTTCTCTTGTTCAAATGTATCCCTTAGTGGTTTATTTCCATTTGAATTTTAAAGCAGGCAGTCAAAAAATGTAGGTCACCCCATTTGGACATGATATAATAACTATTCTAAACTTCCCAAATAGGGTCTCATTAGAGCCACAGCAAAACCAGAGCAGTCAAAGACCATTTTTATTCCTTCATAGCTTTGTTCTTTGACAACCCACACCCAAGTTCACTACGAAATATTCATGACAAATGTACTGTATTGCGCACACACACACTTACGGTAAACACACACTCCATTTTTTATGAATCACAGATTTAGTGCAGGGACATCATGCGTGCATCCCTGTTTGCGCGTACACATGAGGCCCCCGGAGCTGCTGCAGATCAAGGCAGTGGTCATTTTTTTGTGTTTCTTGTAGTGTGGCCATCATTTCAACTGACCTAGGAATGTAGAATCATGAGGCACTTGGCAGTTGAGCATCCCCTCTTTTACAGGTGTGTCATTTAAAGTTCCTCAAAGCAGGCCACCCTGGATTTGGTGCTCTGTAGTGTTAACTGTGGAGGAGAAAAGGCCGGACCGGATTAGGTTTTCTTTAGTGCTAGTCTAACAATTTAAATATTTAATCGCGATTAATCACATTAATGTCATAGGTAACTCGCAATTAATCGCACAGTTTTATCTATTCTCAATGTCCCTTGATTTCTTTTTGTCCCATTATCTTTTCTCATTTTAACGCTCTTATCAACATGGAACAATGTTTGCTTGTTTGTGCAAATGTTTTTTTTTTTGAAAAACCATTGACATATAGGCTACTGTACAGTTCAATTTCACACGTAATATTCTCACTTGGAGAAAATAATCACACAATGTAACACTGTACATCGATAAATGGACAATGTTACATTGGGGTCGGAGAAGTCGCATCAGCTGTGTGCCTGGCCATCAAGTGGTATTTAGTCTGGATGTGCTGCGATGGTAGCTTAGTTCACAACGACAAAACACACAGATCACTTTGGTTTTGTCAATGGAACCATTTGGCAACTTTTAAAAAGTTTCCAGTCAGAATCTTCTTGGCATCCATTTCGGCGTCTCGTGCTCGCCAATCACTCAAAACGTAACATTACTACTCTTTGGCCGGCTTGCATGCCCAAACAAGTGTGTGTGGCGTGCCTGTTGTTTTGTGTCTGGTCTAGCTAGATCCGGTGGGTGTTGTAGTTTTTCTAACGATACTAGTTGTTGCAACAGCATTTAAAAAAAATTATAAAGTTTGCTAGGGCAAAAAGAACGTTAATCTCGCAATAAAAAAAATGTACGCTGTTAAAATGGGTTTGCGATAACAACATGTTTAACTAACAGCACTAGTTTTTTTTGTTTTTTTTGGTTCTCCTTACTGGAGACTAATGTCACTGAAATCATGACCTGCCCTTTCCCTCAGCCTTTCAGCTAGATCCTATCCTGCTATATATTTTTTAATGCAAGCACCATGCACCAGCTAAACGTAGCCGGTGTGTGGCTGGTCAACAAGCCTGCAGGGTGGACGAGTCTCTGTAGTCCCTAGGGGGGGCGGGTTGCAGTTCAAGTCTTGCTTAAACCCCTCTTTCATGAGAGCCTGCTGTTGTGCCAGGATTAAGTAGTGTTTCATTCACTTGTTGTATTCCATATTCTGCAACGTGCTGCATTATAGAAAAGAAAATGGAGCAAACGTTTTTGAATGACTAAAGTTTGTATAGCTGCAATTCAAATGCAGACGTAAACAAACTCTCTACTACAGGGAGAGCAGGATGGGTAGAATATCAATGCCAGTAAGTGAAAGTACTGTTTATTGTTTTTTTTATCCAGGTTTAAATGAGCTGGTGATGGATTAGTTCAGGCCCATTTAACCCCTTCAGCACAGCTAAGCATTAGCTCTACAGCATAAGTGAGCACTTCTTTTGACTGGGCGTACTTTTTCCCCTCCCTCTCCAACATCTGTAGGGTAAAGGGAATTAAAGCTGCTGCTAAAACAAATATTAGACCGGGGATGATGGAGAATAGTTTGGGAAATCCAGGTTATGTCTGGAGAATATGTAGATAGAAGGACTTGTGGGCAAGGGATGGATTTGCAGCATAATGTTAACCGATCACCTGCTATTGTCCCTGCTGACAGGAAGCCTGAACCATGCTTATAACTTGTGAATGCTTTGTGAATGTGTGTCTAACGCAGCAGCATTGTACTCCACACTGCCCACAGTTTCCTTGCTGGAAAGAGCAAGAACTCTCTATTAAATGTCTCATGTAATAATATTGTGAATGGTGCAACTGTAAGCTATTTCCAGAGTGAAAATCCTTTTGTATGTTCTTGCGATATGCAGGAGAGCACACTCAGAGCAACCCAAACGGTTGACCTCCTTTGTGTGCCACTTCACACAGTGAAAAAAACTTCCCACAGAATCATTGCAGCTCTTGGGTTGTGATTCAGG
>NC_045737.1:17383635-17394149 GCF_008692095.1 Etheostoma spectabile | reverse complement strand
ATGAGCTCTCCGGGCTCTTCTGTGCTTCGTTGCACAGTCTCTCTGCTCTTCATCCCCCCCTCCCAGTCTCCCCCTCATCCTGTCCCTCTCTGGTAGCCAGCTTCATAGTACATTCTTAGCACTTCTCTGTTATTCAGCATCCCTGAAACTCTTTATTCTTTTCCAACTTTTTGGGTCAACGTTAGCTTCTGCTAAACTTCTCGCCTGGGAAAAGCTGACCGTGTGCCCCAGCCCCTTCCCTCACAAGATGAATGCCGCCAGACTCTGGTTCAATTAAACCAACACTTTTATGTTAGATCCTTCTCCCCCTGCATGCCAAAGGTGCCCCCCATCCATCCAGATGACTAATCGCCAAAGGGAAATAAATTAGTGCTCTTTTAACAAGTGTATTTTACAGTGGGAGACAAGAAGGGAGGAGGGGTAGGTTTTTTTTTTGTTACACAATATGCTGAGAGCCTAGCTCAATCTTTTATTTGGTACTTGTATTATAATTACAGAGATACTGGAGTGGGAAGATAAAGGAGAAATAATCTAATTTCCCAGTTTATCAGAGGACAGTAAAAATAGAATCTACTTTTTTATAACAATTGCATTTCCTCTGACCAATCAATTTAGGAATATACCACATGCTGAGACATTTTTTTCATTTTTTTGTGCCAAGCCAGGTCAGGTTAAGATGAAATACTGTAGCTAGCTTTTACTAATAGAGTCGACATAAGATGCATACAAAAACAGTTTTCCCCTCTCGGTCGACCTGTGATATTTTATATATATATATGTATATATATATATATATATATATATATATATACACACACTACCGGTCAAAAGTTTGGGGTCACTTACAAATTTCCATTGCACTCCATTATAGACAGAATACCAGCTGAGATCAGTTGCATTGTTTTTTTAACAATGGCAGCAGTTTTCAGATTACATTAGTACTTACATAATTGCAAAGGGATTCTCCATGTTTTTCTAGTTAGTTTTTTCAAATGATATCAGATTATTAAACAGAATGTGATTTGGAACAATGGATGAATGGTTGCTGATAATGGGTAATGTGATATTGCATTAAAGATCAGCCCCCCACTTAGACCAGCTGTATTCTGTCTATAATGAGTGGTATGGAAATTTCTAAGTGTTCCCAAACTTTTGTGTGTGTGTGTGTGTGTGTGTGTTTGTGGTGTGTGTGTGTTGTGTGTTGTGTGTGTGTGTATATATATACATATATATACATATATATATATATATATATGTATATATAATATATATTATTAATATATATTTATATTATATATATATGTATATAATATATATATATATATATATATATATTATATATTATATATATATATATATATCATATATTTCATTTCTAGGTCAGTGCCTATAAAGAATTGGTATTGGGTTAATATTTTTGGTTTGGTACAAAGAGGTTGAGCACATAAACCAGCACATGGCTTCAGTAACACTCCAGTGCTCATCCCACCTGATAGCTGAATCACACAATTTCAATAGTTTAAAATAACTACAAATGTTTGACTGTGTGTCCACGATTGTGAACAGATGAGGCATGAATGGGGAGAATCATGCATGTACAGTTTATTCCGAGGAGTATTTTTTGGCATGTGTTACAGTTCGTGTTATGTGTTCAGCATGCAAGCAGCCCAGCTGATAGTTACCTTTTTAAAGTTGCTGTGTTTGCTGGTCCCCTGCTCAGTGTTCTGGTTGTGAATGACATCCAGAGGAGTTTCCCTCTCTTTCATCTTCAGACTTTCAATCTCAGTCTTCAGCTCATTCAGCTGCTCCTGCAGGTGCTTGCTCTTCTCCATGTACTCGACTCTAAAGACAATCAAATTGCAAGTTGGGACACAGTTTAGTAAATTCAATGTTCCCATTAGATTGACTTAAAGAGCTATTATTTTCACAAGTGTTATGAACAAATATGGCAGCAATTGGCATCATTGTTTTTTCCCTCTTAATAGGAGCAATGACATAGAGATATAACCATTATAGATAAGTGTTACGTATCTATTACTTACATGACTCAAGGATTTGTAAAAAAAAAAAAAAAAAAAAAAAAGACCAAAAAAAGACCTAAAAAAGACCTAAAAAAAAAAATCAATATGTATCTCTCAACTTTCATCACAGTCTTATGAACCCACCAATCCTGGACCAGTAGTCTCTCAGCTCACTTTCCTTCATTTAAAAAAAATAATTACCTAATTAAATGACAACAAAGACCCAGGTAATATATTCAACTCTGCAGTCAGAGTCATACTTATCTGCAATCACCAAGAGCTAGAGAAAAAGAAAAGCTTGAATGTGTGCAGTGACATCAGTGACAGCTAATGCTGAGGGTCAACTGCCTACCTGAACTCTTGAATCAAAATGTGCATAATAAAAAGTGATTGTGTTCCTCTGAGGACAATCCTAAATTAAGTTCCTGAATCTTTCTCTAACACACTTTAAGCACGTTTAAAATGACTCTAAATAGATATTTATTGGATAACCAATCCCTTCTGCTTATAAAAAATACAGTAACAGGTCAGTAATTCAGTAAGGCCGGGCGCACTCACTTCTCCTTCTCAATCTCCATGGAGAGGCGTTTCATGTCGGTATCTTTAAATTCAAAGCTGAGGTTCTCCTTGCTGAAGCTCAGGTCTGGAGGCATGCTGTCAGATGAAAGTCCAGGAGACTAGAAGGGGAGATAGAAAGAGAGATAGAAAGGAGGCAGTGTAGATAAATTGCCAGGACAAAAAATGTGGTAGTAACAGAGAAAGGAGGGGTAGATAGAATATGGATAGAATTGAAGGTGACCGTATAAAGAGGGGAAGAGGAGGAATGCATGGAAAAGACATCTAGGACACAATGTAGACAAAAAGAACAATTAAAAAAAGAGAAAGGGGAAAAAAGAATGACCACTGTGATGGTCACAGACCACAAACACAAAAATATGTGCCTTTACATCCTGACCAAATGTCTGAAATGCATTGGCTACATGTCACCTCAGGGGTCTGCTTGATAAGAAGTTGACCTACAGTAATCCACAATTTAAATGTAAATCCACTGAATCCAAAACTACACTGTGGAAACATTCAATGTACAGTACATATGGTTTACCAACATACTGGACGAGCAGAGAAGGCAATTTGACCAAGTTTAGAGGAAATAGGAACGGACAATATGTACTTTATAAGTGTGTACTTTAGACGTAAGTGTGTGAGTATGTGTAGATGCATTTTCATTCATGAGCTAATAACTGTATAAGGGGGTTCCAGTAGCAGCATGCATAGTGTATGTATATGCACCAGTGTGTGTATGGTTAGGCTCTTTATTCAAAAGCTTACAGCGAGTAGTTCAATATTAATGGCCAGTATCTTGTGTGTGTGTGTGTGTAAGCAGCTAAATGTGCAATGTGTGGGTTTTTAGCATGTTGGAAGCTCTTGCGCAGGGTGCTGCCTGTTCTTATGCAAGTTTCTCCTGTTGAGTGTGGCTTCGCAGGGCTACGGTTTCTTTGTTTGTGCGTGCGTGCGTGCACGCCATTAGCGGTCAAACTAAAGCTATAGTATACGGTCAAATGAGTTTGCAGCCAAACCTAGGGACGGACATGGCATTTTTCTGTGGGGGGCTACTGAATGTACAGTCATGCCTTACTGGGAGTGTACATTACTGTACTGTACTGTATAAGGTGTGTGTATTCTGCCTATTTGTGTTATGCAAGGCTGTAACTTTCAACTCCACAATGTTCATTTATTATTATTTAAAATTAATGATTTTATTATTCCCTTTATCTTTGTATTTAAATATAAAAGAAGAAAGAAATGCCCATTATAATTTACCACATTCCACAGTGACGTCTTGAAATTGCTCACTTTGTCTGATTAGTCCTTTTTTCTTTTTTCTTTTACTATTATTGGTCATTTTTATCAAGAAACAATTAAAACCAGGGATTATGGATGAAAAAGGCCATTTTCAGTCATGCAAATTACATTTACAGAAATGTTGGTTGATGGATAGGAACATTTATCTGCAGTTGTCTAACACTTTTAATGGTTCTAGGTTTTTAAATGTGACAATGTGGTGTCTTAGATAATCATGAATAGAATATTTTTGGATTTTGGACTGTTGGACAAAAGAAGACATGTTAAGATATCACTTTGAGCTCCAGGATATTTTGATCTGCAACAGATGCTTTGTGAGGTTTGACAGTGCACATAATGAATTGATAGTAAAAATAATTGTCAGGTGCAGACTAGTCTATATCCTTTGCGTTCCACTTCCGGGTTTGCTCCGGTGTTGCAGGACATTCTGCCTCATGCATGTATTTTCTGTTTTCTTCTGCTTCTTTGTGTTGGAATTTATATTCGGTGGATTTATGAGGAGTGTTATTGACTGCTCCTCAGATCTCTGCATGGTAAATTGAGATAGCTAACTAGACTATCTGTCCAATCTGAGTTTTCTCTCGCACAACTATTTTGCAGCGGCTGCAGACTTTAGCACTGCCCATGACCATTCTAAATGGTTTAAAGAAATGCCATTAAACCAGAGCACGTTTTCCTCCCATCCCCGTATGATATGTGGGATAGCCAGACCCTCCTTCAGCGTGCTTTGGAGGAGAGTCTGGCAAAGTGAGACTAGGTGCGAACCAATAATATACACCGTTGCTACTTCAATAAGCAGAATTGCTATTGATTTAATTCCTGCCATAATTGATTATTAGCGTCAGCATGCTTCTTTGTCCTTGGCTTGTGCATTATGTACTTATGTGTTTTAAGTATATTTGAGTAAAAACACTTTTGTGTAAGTCGGTGTGGGTATGTTCTAGGTCTGTTACCACATAGACAGCCCTGCTGGTAATCTCCAGCAGCTTGTGCTTTGCCCTGCGCTCCGACTCCCTGGCTTCCTGCAAGTCCTGTTTCAACAGCTCAGCCTCCTTGGCCCTAAGCGACAAACAGACAGACAGTTATACTTTAATTCACCTCCAAATCCTTCAAAGGAGACAAAATCATCTCAATTGAATCCAAAATGATATTACATAATCAGGATCATCGGTACTCAAAAAACCAGGAATTTCACGGTGTTATTACCAGGTGATGAATGTACCACCCGAGCAGACAATCATTTCTGACTCTATTATACCACTATTGAGTTTGCACACCGATGATCAACGCAAACGCAGGTGCTTACATTTATTTGGATTGTGTTCCTGAACACTCCGCAGTTCCTCGTTGATGTGGGGGAGCTATGTGCCTCGAGGGTTTGAGTGGACAAAGTCATTTACATGTTGAGTGCCACAGGTTTAAATTTCTCTGGTGCAGAAAGTGCTTATCCAGATATTGCAGTTACTGGCAAGTGGTTAATGGTGCCCATTTGAAAGGATTGCCTAATAAATTGTGAAGCAGAGGCTGTGAAGTGATATTTTTAGAATCCATGTATAATGTTTTATTATGAAAACGACTTAAGTTCTTTGCTACAATGAATTGGCATCTATCAGGCTTTACAGACTGCTGATCGAGGATCACTCGTTAAGTCCTCTTCTTATCCATCCTCTAAAGAAATTTTAAAAAGTTAACAGTAGATATTATTAATTACTGGATTTGAACCACTCTAGGATGTAACAGAAAATGACAAAGGCACAGATAAACCACGGATCAAAAAGTCAGTTTCAGCCCAGTGGAGCTTCAAAGTGTATTAAAACTGACTACTTGATAGGGACTCCCACCATCAATCGATACTACTGCTAACAATTAACTAGCACAAATGAAGTGCCACAACTCAGACCTAGGAGCAGAGCTGCTGAACAAAAGCTTTCACCCTCTTTCTTCTGTGTGCAGCAGCAGTCTGGAACCGCATGATTACCTGCTGCAGCGCAAGAACAAAGCCTTTAAAATGAAATGATTTTAAACAAGTTAGAAGTTCTTTGATCAAGCAATTTAAATGCAGCTGCGTTACCTTACTCTATGCTCACAGCATATCAACCAACTTCTGTGATGCTGAGCAAACTGAAATGCAGCGGCATGTCTGTGCCCCGCTACATTAAACAGTATAGTGACTCACAAACATTTGGAAGGTTTATGACTTGGGGAGGTTATTTAGGAACTGTGTTTTGATGCTCCTGTAAGACATCTTCCACAGTTCAAAGTATTCACATCACAAATAAAAGAAAAAAAAAACTTAGAAAAAAAGTAAGACATGGGGATAAGTTATTAAAAGATCTAAAAAAAAAAAAAAAGAAGATGCATGCCGTGCAGCAGCGTTTGTGTGACAAATATATAAATAAATAGAATTTGTGTAGAGACAGTGTTGACAGAGAAAATGCAACATAGTAGCCAAAGCTGGATCAGAATCATATTCACTGCAGCATGGATGGTTATATACTCTACAATTTATCCACGCGTCCACTTCTTTCTCCTCTCCCCACCTTCTTTCCGATTCCTCGGCCATCTTGAGGGCCAGCATCTCGGCCTCCAGCATCTTCTGCTCCATGAGCCGCCGCTCCTCCTGGCCACGGATGACAGTCGCTTTGATGTGTTGCATCTCTGTCTCGGCCTCAGCAGCTTTCTGGGCCAGCAGCCTAGCCTCCTCCTCCGCAATCTGGGCCTTTTCAGCCAGCAGGTCCGCCGTCTGCTCCGACCGCAGCTGGAGAGGGGCAAGAGAAGGAAGGGCAAACACAAGAAGGGTGAAAGAAAAGTGATGGGGAAATGGAGCAAAGAAAAAGAGATAGAGTGAGAGAAGAAAATATGTGCAGAGAAAAAGAGTGGGAAGCCAGGGAGGTTTGTGGAAGAGTACAGAAAGAGCAGGAGAGATTGATGGAGAGGAAAGAAGTGACAGTGAAGACAATAAAGGGAAATAATGAGTAAATATGGAAAACAGGAAACACTGGGAGGAAGTGAAGTGAGTTGGTGTGAGAGGAGCTCAATTTGAGATAAATAAGTTGTTATGAAACTTACTTAATGAAACTATATGTCACATAGCCAACAAAATGGTGGATTTTGGGTTAAGCTAACCAAGTGAATCTTACCAGTGCATCATTGGCCATGTGAGCCTCGTCCTGCAGCTGAATCAGCCTCCTTTTCAGCTCGTCTCTGGCTCTCTCTGCCTCCTCCCGCAGCTGCTTCTCCCTTTGTAGACGCTGCCTCTCTACCTGAACGAAAAGACAGGTGGAATGTGGACACATAAGTGAGGGTATGGTGGGAAACATTAGTGAAAATATGGACAAAGAAAAACAGAAACGGAAAAAAACAAAAAATGCAATATGGTTGACAATGGACATAGCACAACTTGGATCCAGGTGCACCTGATAAATAAAGTTTAAGAAGTAAAGCAATTTTCATACATTTTTGGGTGCTTGCATTTCCTCTCTTGAAGCATGTTTCTATTCACCTGTTTGGATGTGCATTTTCAATTTGAGCAGAAAAAACTTGAGTGGAAATGCTGGACAGTTGCTAAAAAGTTGAAATATTGCAAATAAATATGTAATTTTGTCCTCTTGCCGAGCCTTCTTATTCAGCAATGGTTTAAAAGCACCATACTGCAGACGTAGCGCCAGCAACTGTTTATTTTGATGTGTCCAACTCACCATATTTCCCTTACCAGTAGTGAATGGAACACTGGCAATTTAGCCCCCCCTTAATTTAATCTCAGCCCCCTTAAAAATTGTAAAAAACTTTTTTTTATAAAAAAAAGAAAGAAAAATAAATCTATTTTAGTTCTTCAAGTTAGAATTTGAGAACTTTAATATCCTGTGTTGCTGTAGCAGATGCTATGCACCTGCAACCCAGTCAAGGAAAGGGTTAACAGGGTTGAAGGCACTGTATCCGTGTCACATTCTAATAAGGGGCTGAGCCCCCAAAAGGTCTGATCCTAGAATCACCCCTGGGATGGAAACATTCATTAACAAGCATTTTCTCTTGCCAATGTTTTGTTTAGAATTTGCCATAAATTTGAATGGAAAACTGGCTATTGGCATGTTTAAGCCCATCCCTTTGTCTTTGTTTCTCCATTATCAATGTACCTGTTTCCTGGCCCTCTCCTCTCTGGCCTGAGACTTCATCTGTTGTACTTCAAGTGAGTTCACCCGCCGGCGGCGCACAAACAGGTCATGGTTCCCTATACACAACTGGAGGATCTGAACAAGAGAAACAAAACCAATAATGTGTGCTATTTACAAAGTTAAAATGGCTGGTAAATTCCCAAACTCTAATTTGCCAGCCACTTCCAGTAATTTTTCATCAATTTCACTATGAGAATTGATAAGCCTCTACCATTTTAACTGAACTCACCAACTTGTTGACTCTTAGCCGTGAAGAGTTGAACTTGAAAACACTGGTCTTTTTGTCCACAGGTTGGATGGTAAACTGAACATTGAGGAGACAAGAACACCAGATTTTTAATCAAACCACAAAAGAAAAACCCATCTGTTGGGTAAAGTTGAGCAATATTTTGAAATTAATGACACAATATTCAAATAAAAATGTATGTTCACGAGATAAAACCTTGGCATATGTTAAAACAATAAGTTCATTAACTAACTTAAACTTAGACCAACAAAGTATGATGCTAAAGTATCGCCTATATATTAGGCTGAAATGAATAATTCCAACGCCCCTATCAAATATGTATCAAAAGGTTATCTTTGTCCAATCTTTTTCATTAGAGAACAACAGCAGATTCTCCCACCTCCTTGTCACTGTATGAGATGTTGCGGATTTCATTCCAAGGGAAGGAACACTTGGGTGTCAGCCTGTTGTCCGGCTCGTAGATGTGCAGACCCAGGGCATCCACACCCAGAAGAAGATCTGTTCCCTTTTTATTCTAAACCACATACAGCAGAGTAAACAAAGATTTTCTTCTACCCAAATGTGAAGGAATACAAGGGACTACCCTTCCAGACAACCTTTATTTGTCCTTGCACTTAACAGAGGTGCCATTGAGGGGGCTCTACTTTCCACAACTATTTGTTAGTGTTGAGCTGAACAATGCAGTTGCTGGGTGTATATGCAGTCTGGGCTTGTTTACTTGAAGAGTAAAGCGACAGTGAATTACTTAATCTGAGGTTGACATATTTTATCTCATATTTTATTTTGTCTCTGCCTTGTAGGGAATGCACTGAACAAGGCCCCTCAGATAAACTTCAGTTTAAGAGTTGTGACAGGTTTGCTTCTGCTATGACTCACCTGGAAAAGATCTGGTGTCAAATCGCAATTCATTATTTACCCCCAAAACATACACATTTATTTAAAAATGCTCAAGATTCCAATAATACACTGAACTAAGGGACAATTTAGAACAGGAGAGCCAGACTGCTATTCCCCACTTCAATTCATAACATAAGTGAAATGGACTTGCCTCTTAATCTCTCATAGAGGCTTACAGTACTTTGTAAAGATATAGCAAAGCAGCATTGGCTCACCCTGATTAAAAAGCAATTGATGCCATACATGTCCAGGTCCTGAGCTATTTTTAAATACTCCATCTCAGCTTCATCCCTGGTTCAAAGACAGACACAAAGAGACAGAGATTGAGAGGGATCCAACAGAATGGAGAAGAGAGGGTAGGAAGGGTGGGAAGAGAGGAAAAGAGAGGGGAGGAGAGAAGAGGAGATCAGACCAGGTCATGCTTGATGAAAAAGATGCCTCCAAGACTCTAAATACTGTGATCAAAAAATCAAATGCACAAAATTATTTTCTTCTTCTCTTTCTGCAGCCTGGTTGGCAGATATGTTATGATTTCAGGGTCAACTCAGCAAAAAAGAAAAAAAAAGAAATTCATTAGCATACTTTGATGGTTGAGGAAAAATCAGGGCATGCTTCTGCCTAAACTTTTAATAACTTGCGGTTGGATCTGGGTGGTGGGAAATTGATGATTTAAGCTTCATCAAAGTTTAAACAAGACAGTATTATGCCAAATAAACAAATCTTAACTAGGTTGGGCGCTGACTCCGTACATTCTGATTTTGGAGTTGGTCAGAGGAAATTGTCAAGGTAATGCTGTGGAAGTGTAACATGTCAAGTAAGTCAGTTAAATTGGTTTAAAGTTTAAAAATCAATGTTTAAAAAGAATATGAGCCAAAATGACGAAGAAATTAACTTTTTAACTTTAAAGGTCCCATGATATGGTGCTTCTTGGATTTTTTTGTTTGGACCTTAGTGGTCCTCTAATACTGTATCTGAAGTCTCTTTCCCAAAATTCGGCCTTGGTGCAGAATTAAAGCCACCACAATCCCACAATGAGCTTTCCTTAGTATGTGCCATTTCTGTCTCTGTAGCTTTTGAGGAGTAGAGAGAAGGGGGGGGGGCAAGGTGGAGGCTGGGGGTGTGACCTTGACCAACTACCACTTTGCTGTTTGAAAGCCATGAAATCTTTCTCTTATGGGCAGGCCACATTCACTGGGTGGGCAAAGCAGAGAAAGGGGAGGTAACCTTGCCCCTTATGACCTCATAAGGAACAAGATTCCACATGAGCCCATCTGAGCTTTCATTTTCTTAAAGGCAGAGCAGGATACCCAGGGC
>NC_045737.1:17382749-17383625 GCF_008692095.1 Etheostoma spectabile | reverse complement strand
CGGTTTACACCTATCGCCATTTCTTGCCACTGGGGGACCATAGGCAGGCTGGGAGAATGCCAAATGCCAAGTTTCTTTTTTCAAGAATTAAAATTTCTGAAAATATATACACCAATATGAATTTAACTTATTAATAGCAAAGATGAATTGGCCTATTTGTGAAAAAGAAAAATATATTAATATATATGAAGATAGGCTTACTATAGGTATGGTAGCCACTATGGTAGCCATACAGTTCAGCTTAAGGATTCAGTGTGCTTTCCACATGTATGTTTAACATGAAACATGATGTAATTTTCATCCATCTGGCCTGGTTTAATATGCAACTACATTTTATACAGTATATGTAGTAGGCGGTCCCTACAGCATCTCTCTTCTCTTAATTTTGTATATTAGCACGCTAACTTTTGCTAATTAACACTAAACAGAGTACAGCTGAGGCTGATTGGAATGGCATTCATTTTGCAGGTATTTTGATCATAAACCTAGACTGGGTAAACCCGGCCCACTCTGCCATCCATTTGATTTCCCCTACAGCTTGGTCTGGAAAAATGCACGTTTAATTCTCCTGCTTCAGTTCACAATTATGCAGGAACCAATCATAAACTGGCTTATCCACCTGGCGCGCTATTGGCAGGTTTAACATGATGACAATAGAGAAGCAACCGAGCAGATTTTTGTTTACATTTAAGCGGCCACCGAACGCCACCGAAGCACAGCAAACCTGTTGATGCCAATGTCGCTTCTACATCACCCGGATTGTTGGTCTGATTGGTTGAAGGACTTTCCAATCACGTACAGAGTCATTTGAACTATGCCCGTTGGTCACGCCTCTTGTGCAGAGAAAATTCAGAGCAGACTCCCCAGACCAATGCT
>NC_045737.1:17379541-17382739 GCF_008692095.1 Etheostoma spectabile | reverse complement strand
ATCTATTGAGCTTGGCTTGGTCTGGCCAGACTATCATACACCCTCAGTACTAGACAAAAAAAAACATTTGACCTGATGATGGCACTAGATGGAAATTCAAGGCTCAATGAAACTATTGCAACTCATCTTGAGGGGGACATCACAATCCATCCAGTTGTTGTTGAGATATTTCATCACAAATGTGAACATTGTGGTGGTGCAAAAGGTAAAGCCAATGTCTCCAGGATATATCTTCTGGGAACTATGAATGTATGTAACAAATGTCATGACAAGCCTTCAGCTTTAGTGAGTCAATTATCGCATTTCAAAGTGCAGTTCAGCTTGCTAGCTTTTAGAACTCACTTTCCAGGCCAAACCTCCCCACCCACGGGAGTTTTAAGACACTCCACATCCCTCACACTTACACCCTGTCAACTTTTCAACTAAGCTTAGCTTAGTGATGGAGCAAAGTGCAACAGAACAACTGATTTTCATTCTTGTGTCATTTTAACTATGATATACTGTATTTACTCCTCACCAAATTATTCCCTTCAAAAAAAATAGCTATATGAATTGTGCTTCTCTTATGAAAATACATATCATTTGATTTAATTCTTGAGTTAAAGGCTGTTGTAATCAGTGCCATTTGGTGCATTTTCTAATCCTGTGGCTTCATCAATGCTCCTTTTAAAAACTTCCCCACAGAAGTAACTTTTATGTGAGTCTTTTTGCATCTCGCTCCCAAAATCAACTTCAGTTTGGAATTAAACATTTCTTATAGAACCAAGTTTTAAGCACATCCTATGTGAACTTATAATAGAAATATGCTGATGACTTTGGAAATACACAGCGATACAGTTTGGTGCAGCACTTTCTACCTCGTCCTGCCCCTGTGCTCTGCATAACAGGCTGTGATCCTCTCCTCCCACATTTCTGCAGTCATCTGGTATAAGTTTATAACCTGAAATGGGAAAAGGCAAACATATAGTATATATACATGAATGAAGCATGCATGCAGATTTTGTATTTATTTAGAGCATGTAAACATTCAACATTAAAAAGACAATAGCAGTAGTTGAAAACATATCCAACAAAATAAAAAAAGGTTAAAAAAGAGAAAGAGATTACATAATTCATATCATTAGCGAAATTTCTTAATTTACAAGTGCGAAAAGTGTAAATTTATTTAATCCTACCCCTTAATAATGAAATCATTATTTACAAAAAAAGTCTATACAATTATAGAGCTTGGCATACTTGTCACTTATCACACACATAGTTACATGAGTTACAGTTAAATATAAAGTGCATACTGTATTTATTGTATGCATGTATCTTGTCTATTAATGACATTACTAGTATCTTCACTATCAATGAACCCAGCTGTAACTCACCCTCTTTGGAAGCAGTTCCTCCTTAGCCAAGAAGCCAGGTTTGTGGACACTGGGGTCGTAGTCTCCGTACTGCAAAATAGAGCGAAAGTGCCAAAAGGATTAAAATCACTCCAAACAAATGGACGTTATCCACCTTCCCTCCAATAACAGGCCAGACTATGCCTCTCCTGGGAGCAATTCATAAGGAGAAACTACAGCGCTTGTAAGAAAAGGGTCCCTTGGAGAATGAATGGAGGCTGGTCTGCCATGAGGTCATTAATGTGCACCGCACACACAGTGGCCCAGTTGGTGGGAGACGGTCTAAATGATGCTATTAGAGATATCTCAGA
The DNA here is from genome assembly GCF_008692095.1 of Etheostoma spectabile. Lineage (NCBI taxonomy): Eukaryota > Metazoa > Chordata > Actinopteri > Perciformes > Percidae > Etheostoma > Etheostoma spectabile. The sequence continues at coordinate 17,381,037 of NC_045737.1, read as the reverse complement.
GAGAACCGAGAGGGATTTCTTATCATCACCGAGCCGGGATAAAAAATTATAACATGCATGTTTGAGAAGAGATATGGATGGATTAGGCATGACTGAGTGGCAGTGGAAAATTTCCTTTGGGCTTCTGTAAAACTAGTGAAAGGATATGAATTATACATGCAGCTACTGTTTAAAAAAATAGTGGTCTATGACTGTAGATTTATGAATGTAGGTTAACAAGGTCTGCATTGTTGTATGCTATGCTCTGTGCATTGCTTTCCTTGGCATTGTGACTACTGTCAGCTGTTATTGTGTTGTTAAAATGATTTGTTTCATTGAGATAGCCAATCTTTATATATTTATAACACTTTTGCTTTTTTCCACAGAACTCACCGGGGTATTCAAGAGTCAGAATTGCGTCAAAATTAGACAGACAAATGTAGTATTACTGTGAAAATCTAATTTCATCAAAAGGGCACCCTCTAAAAGTGCTTAAACTCAAGAGTGAAAGCAAATTGACTTTTGAACTTTTGTTCAAAATAATGGGTATCATAAAAAGCCTTTGTCTTTGACTTTGAGGGGCTGACACCAAAAAATGATACCTCTTCTCATGGATTTCTCCCTCTATAACCTTTGAACCTTTTGGTTATACCTTTGTTGAAAATAGGTAGTCTTCGAAAGACTCGCTCTGTATTTGATTGTGAGCCTGACACCAAGATACAACATTACCCCTGAGGTTTCAGATAGCTAAAAAACCTTCTGCTGTTTCTCAAGTGTCATAGCAATTACCTGTAGGTGAGAAAAATATACACCACAAAGACATTGTCTCAGAAAAATGGAAAGGGAGTGCATTGATTGCTGTTTATAACGGGTGACTTTTGATAATTTGCACACAATAAATAAGAAGCATTTGACCACTTTGTGGTTCTAAATAACTAACTCATTCTATGTTGTGTGGTTGTGTTTATATTATTATTATTATTATTATTATTATGAGGTTTAAACAGATTTTATTTTTCTGCACTTCAGTCTAAAAACAGTAGTTTACAGACCTGAAATTAATAAGCTCAACACACAGGCTGCAAATCCTGAAACAGTGGAGAAACCGAGGGCCATTTAATTAGCTTCTTTTCCTCAAGGTTCCCATCCTTGCAGTTTCTACTCCCTCAGTTCCTCACCTGTTTGTTTGTTCCCTGCTACATAATTGATGATCTAAAGACTTATGGAGGTATTAAGGCACCACCTGGGCCTTTCATCTAAAGCATTTTGACAGTGACAGTGCTCTGAGAAGCTTTTAGATTACTTCCAATGATTTCAAACAACCCCAAACAAACAATTCTCATAGGACAGTATGTGTCAAAACATTTTTCTCAACAATTATCAACAGCAGCACACAGTGATTTCTCACACAGTCCGGTCACTTAGAAGAAAATCCATTTACAGTCCAATAGTGAGAAAATACATCTTTCAGGTTCTTTTTTCTTTTCTTTTTTTTTTTTTTTTGGGGGGGGGGGGGG
>NC_045737.1:17378707-17379531 GCF_008692095.1 Etheostoma spectabile | reverse complement strand
AAGGCTTGTATCATGTGCACGTTCCGAAAGTTTTGATGTCATTATTTAAAATTTTGCACTATAGCTTTTCAGTTCTGCATTTCTGCTGCTTTCAGCATTCTGCTAAAATACAACACATTGCTTTTGAATTTAAAACAAATAAAAGAAATACTTTCAAACTCTCTTTGCTGCAAACAAGCTGAACATTGAATTGAACATAAAAGGCAAAAAAATAAAGAACGACAGTTACATTTTAAAGTGCAGTTTTCTGCTGACATAATCTCAAGGAGGCAAGGATGACAAATTCCGTGAGTATTGACCTATTGTGTGATCCAGATTGAAACTGACAAGTAAAACCTCTGTTGAGCTTTTTGCTGTTTACACAAATTGGGAATATATCTCATTTATGTGCTTTGAGGTGTATGTTTACAGAGCAAACATACTAGAGCCTACATGCTGCAACTTTCAAATATTAGGTTTGGTATAAGTATTGTTGTAAAACACAGTGATTCTTAGCAGTGTCATTCATTCCTATTAGTCTGTCATGTCCCTCCCCACTCGGCTGGACACGCAGCTCCACGTCCTCAGTGGCAATTTGGCTGAGGGAGCCGACCTCACTGCCGTACTCGACCTCTATGCCAGAGTGACTACCTTTGCATTTTTCCTAACTAGCTGTTTCTTGAAATTCCCTGTCAACACCTCCTTGACGCACTACACCCACTATGAAAAGAAAGCAGGAGGCACTGAAACCTCTGCAGACCCACCAAGGCCAAAAGATATGCTCACAGAGCATACAAATATCCAGCCAAAAATGTTTATGTTTTTTTTTTTTTTTTTTAAATCAG
>NC_045737.1:17371548-17378697 GCF_008692095.1 Etheostoma spectabile | reverse complement strand
ACATTTTACACATTATCAAAGGGCTTTTCTCGCCCTCTTGGGAATTTTGTTTTGTTAGTATTCCTTACTCTTATTATCCACTATATTCATGCCCACTCTGTAAGTTATACAAGGTAATGGCATTTTTTCTGGCTTCCTACTGCGTTTGTTATGAATTATATGCCACTTCTTGCTCCGCCTGGAAAATGATTGCGCACACACACATACACACTTTGTGCGTGACTGTGCATGCCTGAACAAAGATATAATTCACAATTACTTACTTACTGTGTGATATAGACAATATCATGGGCTACACATTGATGGTGCAAAAAACAACACATGATGAGAAAAAGAGAAGGGAAACCCTGCCAAAAAACTTCTCAGCAGCTGCACTGCTAAACAAGTACCTGTCTCCCCTTTAAAACGCCAATTTACTCACATTGTCTCTGATCAAAGTGGATTGCTGATTAAATGAAAACAGATTGTGACCACATATTTTTTGCTGTTTCCAGACTGAAGTGTTGACAGCAGAGAGTCCCAAGCTCAAAATTAGCTTTGCTGATTTTTCTCTATCCACACAGTTTCGTGTAACCGAGGCCTGTTAAATTGGCATGGGAAAGGCAAGTCTCTGAGGGCTTTTGGCCAAACCTTTGAGGTGGAGCTCCAGTCTCCCTAGACCCTGTCCGCCTGTCAAAAAGTTTCACCTCACTCTCCCTGTCTTTTTCTTGACGATTTCAGAGAGATGGGATCCTTCAACCAAAACCGCTGAGATCGCTGGAGGTTTATTACTGTAAGGGAGCTTTTTCCTGTGAACTGATTTCCATAGACTTCAGGTAACTTGCTGTTTGATCCTCAACCAATAAATCAATTAGACATTTTATACAGTGATCATAGAGGATAATGCCGTTTATAATGCTCATAAAGTATGCTTAATGCTTCAAGTGTAACTAAACCCCACAGTTTTAGCTAAGGTGCCTCTACCCTGGAAAGTATCAATATAGGCAGTGTTGGGAAGGGGCTTAGCCCCACCCACTCACCCCTCTGGGACCTTAGGAGCTCCAGAGTCAAGAAAAGCATAGACTGTAAAAAAAATAAAGTACGTACATAGTCTCTGGGATGTCACTTATAAAGAGCCAAAATAAAGCAGTCGCCAACTTAGCAGTGCCTGACGTTGGCTAAACCAAAAATGGGCAAAGAAGTGGAGCGTGAACAGAGTTGAGGTGGGCCAAATGAAGCCTACAGTTTTGGCTCTTCTCCCCTGGTCTTGTTTAAAAATACATTTAATTCTGCTGTAAAGTTGGGCATTTGTGACATGGTAGTCTGTGGGGATTGACTCCCTTTTAGAGCCAGCCTCAAGTGGCCACTCAATGAAAGGCAATCTTTTGCACTTCAGCTTCATTGTTTAGCACCAGAGGTTTGCTGTTTTGTCAGGAGACGTTGGTTTTTAAGGATGGGGGAAGGGGGATTGGTTGTCTGGTAAAGAAAGCCAGCACCATAAATGTCACCCAGCAACAGATCAGCCAAAAGAAAAATTCAATTGCAGTAGCCAGGTTTCAACCATTTGCAAGCAACTATGCATATTTTAACACAATAAAATTATTTGCTCTAAAATGTCAAGAATTGGGACCTGAATTCATCAACAACACTACGAACTATCCATATACATTGGTTTTCAGCTATAAGAAAGTGGTTTATACACCTGCAGGCCAATCTTAACCTTTTGTATGAGCATTCACCCAGGGGGTCATTGTGATCAAATGCCTGGAATACAACTTGTATTCCCTAGAAAGGAGCCAGTTATTCTACTCAAGATACTTAAAGATGTGAGTTCTGCACCCTGTGTAAGCCCAGAATGACTACCCAGTTCTACAGAGTTCATGACTATAAGTATAAGGATATTGATTGATGAATTTACCAAAACAGTTTGGTGCAATGCATCAGGTGCAGATGTTGCAACATTCTGTTTTTCGATCTCATTTACCATCTCACTCTTATTTTTGAAGAATGGGTCAGCCACTTGCTCCAATCCCAATGGGAGGGATTCACAATTTTCCAGAAGAATACCACGTTCTTCAACTTGGAGGTGCTTATCCTCATCTCTACAGTGGTGTGAAAAAGTGTTTGCCCCCTTCCTCATTTGCTGTTCTTTTGCATGTTTGTCACACTTAAGTGTCGGAACATCCAACCAATTTAAACAATAGTCAAGGACAACACAAGTAAACACAAAATGCAATTTGTAAATGAAGATGTTTATTATTAAAGGTGGAAAAAAATCCAAACCCTCATGGCCCTGTGTGAAAAAGTGATTGCCCCCTAAACCTAATAACTGGTTGGGCCACCCTTAGCAGTAGGGCTGCACAATTAATCGAATTTTAATCGAGATCACGATTTGGACTTCCCACGATCAAATTTGCGTGATCGAGCGATTATTTTTTTATAAAGCGTCATTTCATAGAACGCTCTGGGTTTTTTGCAAAGCCAATCTCCCGCTCCATAAAGCCGTCTGCTCATGAGCCAGTCAGAGTAGTTCACTGCACCCCGTGCAGCTAAGTTTCTAGTGTAGACAGTCACAGAGGACAGAGTAGCGTGAGGAAAACTCAAAAGATAGCAGTCGGTAATACGTCAGTCTCAAGGTTTACCAGTTTACCAGTAAACGCAACACTTTGTCCATTTGTTGTTTTTCAGACAACAGCAGTGACCAGTGTAGTCGGTGCTAGGTTAGGTTGTTAGCTGTTAGCTAGTAGCGTCTGTTAGCTGTTAGCTCTTCTAGGACGCAACGGTGCTAATGTCCTGCATCCGCTGCAATGCTGTTTATATGGATATGGTTTAATTTGCGTTGCATGACCCATTTCGTCTGTAAAGCCGTGCCGTGTTGGATCTTCTACGCTCTCTCGTCTACTCTCTCCTCTTACTCTCCGCACTCCGCCACACAGCGGCCGCCGGTCCACCTTCTGATATATGTTACAGTTTAATTTTTATTAACACAGCTGTATATGTTAAGTATGAGGGGGCAAACCTGATTTGTACCAGTGTTTTGGGGTAACTGTTATCGCGGCCGCTACGGCGAAGAACACAGAAGAAGTTTTTGAATGCAGCTAACTTCAGTTGGTAGAGTAACAAGTGGGAGACGGAGCTGCTGTACCGAAGCCTGGAGGACCAGAGATGTGACCCATGGCCAGAATATCATAGTTCATAAAAATGCAGCGAGTGAAGATACAGACGTTTAATACACAAGACGTGTGTATCCGCCGTTCGCCCGTGCTGGACCCGTTCATAATGATCAGCCGTCTCTCTTGGAGTAGCGTCCATCACACTCCTCTTGCAGTTATAAATAGCCTATGTGACAATAAAATTTGTTTTGGTTAAAATCAACAAATAATCGTGAGAATAATCGCGATCAAAATTTTGATCAAAATAATGCGATTATCATTTTGGCCATAATCGTGCAGCCTACTTAGCAGCAACCACTGCAACCAAGCGTTTGCGATAAGTGCAATGAGGCTTACAGCGTCCTGGAGGAATTTTGGCCCACTCATCTTGCAATTGTCCTAATTCAGTACATTAGAGGGTTTTCGAGCATGAACGGCCTTTTAAGTCTAACCACAACAATCTCAATAGGATTCAGGTCAGGACTCTGGCTAGGCCACTCCAAAGTCTTTATTTTGTTTTTCTTCAGCCATTCGGTGGTGGATTGCTGGTGTGTTTAGGATCATTGTCCTGCTGCAGAACCCAAGTTCGTTTCAGCTTGAGTACACGAACAGATGGTCGGGATTCTCCAACGTTGGTGTGGGTTTTGTGACCTCTTGGATGAGTCGCGCGCTGCGCTTGGGGTAATTTTGGGCGGCCGGCCACTCCTGGGAAGGTTCACCACTGTTCCATATCTTCCATTTGTGGAAAGGCTCTCACTGTGGTTCGCTGGATTCCCAAAGCTTTGGAAAGGCTTTATAACCCTTTCCAGACTGATAGATCTCAATTACTTTCTTTCTCAATTGTTCCTGAATTCTTTGGGTCTCGGCATGATGGTAGCTTTTGAGGATCTTCTGGTGGACCTTACTGTGTCAAGCAGCTCCATTTAAGTGATGCCTTGATGTGAACAGGTGTGGCAATAATCAGGCCTGGGTGTGGCTAGAGAAATTGAAATCAGGTGTGGACAACCACAGTTATAGTATGTTTTAACAAGGGGGGCAATCACTTTTTCATACAGGGCATGATGGTTTGGATTTTTTTTCACCTTAAAATAAAAAACCTTCATTTACAAATTGCATTTTGTGTTTACTTGTGTGTCCTTGACTATTGTTTAAATTGGTTCGATGTTCCAAAACACTTAAGTGTGACAAACATGCAAAGGAACAGGAAATGAGGAAGGGGGCAAACACTTTTTCACACCACTGTACTTCCATTGGCTGTACAATGTTTGTCACAGCCAAAGGAGATCATAACTTCATCAGTAGCAAGAATGCAATGTAGATGTAATCCTGAGGCATCAAAGTGAACACTCTCTATTATTTGGCTGCGTCTGAAGTAGCTACTGTATTGTCACTTGAACTAAACATGATTGTGGCGATTTGATTTATTCAAGATTTTCTGCTACCTGCAGATCTACTGGAAGGCTGTGCCAACAAGTATGCGCTGCTTTAGCAAAGTGGATTGTTCTGCATTTTAGTTACTAAAAGGCTACTTCCAGAGCACCTGGTGTCCTGGGCTTTACATTAAAAGCATTTTATTCAAGGCCCTGTAGCACTCCCAAGAATTTAGAAAAAGGTGAAGGCAATGTAGGTGTAATGTGTGCTTCTCTATTTCTTATTCTCATACAGCAGAGTTCTGGATCAATTAACACAGATGTGTGTCTTTTTTTGGAAAACCAGATGAGATCACAATAGTCAATATACTTGCAGTCTCTCTGACTTCATAAGAGAGAAAGAGGTGCAGTATACTTTTTTCAGATGATGAAAAAACAAATTAAAGTATTGTCTACCAAATGAATAACATATAAGGCACTACAGGTTACTAGAGACTTTTTAAATATACTGTATAGTCATTTACAGCCACAATGAAATCACAACCCAAGATGTAAGAAGGGTAAACCAGGCGAGGACGGTTACAGACGTAACATTCCCTCCATCACTACCAACTCATTTGAACTTAACCAATTTGAATGATGATGTGATGCTTAGATCCTGAATAAGGTTTATTCTGATGTCTCAGTATTCTCTATAGTAGCTTCTCTGTGCCACTATAGAGCCATGGACATGAAAACCTGACCAAAAATTGCTGGGTCTACACTGCTTTTCTTTAAAACCATTGCCGCAGTTACTAAATTATCCACAGCTGTTAGCACCACATCAGACAAATAATTTAAAAAGATATTTGGTCAAGGAGGAGAAGAAGTTGTCATGCAAATTGTTAAGTAAAGATAAATAAACTTTAAAGAAGATGATGAAGAAGATGAATGTATGTGGGTACTGATCTTGCTGGAAAATAACTGAGAATAAGATCTTCAGTTCCAAAAAGAGCACTAACCTTGGCATGGACGGCGTAGGAGGCCAGCAGCACAGAGGCCTCAGGTGGACAGTGAATCTCCTCCTCGAGGATCTTCTTCTTTACCTGAGGAGTTATCAAATAAGATCAGCGTTGAGGCAGTAGTAATTTTGCGATGCATTTATCCACCTGAATAACAAAATCCCCCTTTATTCCACCTAACACAAACATCTTTAAGGAATTAACCATGCAGCGTATGTGTATTCTGCGTATGTGTATTCTCTGCCATTTAGGTCTACAGCCTAATATGAATCAGGACATATGTTCTTTGTCTTCAGTTTGAGTATTACATCTCCTTTAAAGTGACTTCCACATGTGGCCAGGTTGGATCAGTGGATAGAGCAGGTGCACATAAACATAGAGGTTTATGCTTCGACGCAGAGGTCCAGGGTTTGAATCCAACCTGTGACAATTTCCTGCATGTCTTCCTCCCCTTTCTCACCAAACTGTCCTATCCATTGAGGGTGGAAAAGCCCAAATAATCTTTAAAGAAAAAGATTTCCACAAGAGGAACAAAATGATTCTTGTGAGATGAAGGACCTGTATGAGATTGACAGGTGATTGAACTTGACTCAAACACAATGAAAAAAGACTTAATACCTTAGAGAGAAGAATGTCAGTGCAGGGTGAAACACAACTTTCTGACAAATGTGCTTATGACAGCCAATAGTTTATTCTCTTAATTCCAAAAAAAATACAGGAACCGTATACAGCTAAAACTGTGTTTATGAACCAATTTTCTGTAGCCACAAAATCTAGTTATAATATGCTGCAAACTGAATAAATAAACTTCCAGCTACCACTGCTACAGTACACTGGGAGTTGCTCATTTTAAAGAGGTCTGAAAACAGTACAAACTGTGCCAAATAAATATGTTAAGACTTAAGTATCATAGCCACATGGGGACCTATTAGACACTGGACCAAAAACTATCTACCTAAGCCTACATTATTTCATATGATCATTAAGCTGCTTCAAGAATATCTGCTTGCTAGTCAGGAGAGTATAACGTGACAGAAATGCGTGAATTCTTGAAAAGCACCAAATCATAATTAGAGAGTGCCGCCCATTTTTATAATTCATGCTTTTGTCTGTGCCCCCACACAGACTAGATAGCTGATTATATGTGTGTAAATACACTCCAGTCAGTAAGAGCGACACAGTCAAGGTTTAGGTCTCCAGTTTATGGCTTATTGAAAGAGTGGTGTTGACTTTTACGGATCCCAGTAATAACATTAATTTTTAAATAAGTACAATCCCCTTTAACAAGCTCCCAACAGATTAAAGTGCTACAACTTGCAGGGTGCCACTACCCAAGCTCCGTCACCTGTCAAACTAACTGAATCACAAACTTGCAAAACTACATGTAGAGCACAAAGCCAGACTGCAAGGTTAGATGGTGCAAACGTGCTTCAGCCATAGTGGGCAATTTAATGCATTAAACCTCATCATTTGCAAAGCCAGTTATGCTGTTTTCTCTTCTCATAAAATTTGTTTACAAATGAGACCATGTTGTTGCTAAGATTGCAGGCCGAGGTGACGAAGATGTGCATGTGTCTGTTTGTGTAAGTGGTCTAAAGTGTGTGTGAGGGAAGTGTGTGTGTGTGTGTGTGTGTGTGTGTGTGTGTG
>NC_045737.1:17364720-17371538 GCF_008692095.1 Etheostoma spectabile | reverse complement strand
TGTGTGTGTGTGTGTGTGTGTGTGTGTGTGTGTTTGTTTCCGGGTCGGTGATCATTTCTGATAAGCACTAATCCAGCTGTCATGCCTGTGACACTATCTGAACAGAGGCCTGCTCCTGGCTTTATGGGAATTAATGAGAGCAAAGTAATAAGGCGACAGGCGATGCAAGGCACTAAGCATTTGTATTTGTCTCCCCTTGTAGCTGTGCACCGCTTTAACTGTTGAGTAATTTGTCGGCTTTTTTTTAACAAGGGTTCCCTCTGAAATAAATAAATTGCTTCAACCTACCACTAAACGGATTAAGGACACAGAGAGACTTTTTTATATGCCTTAAGTAGATAAGTGCCTCTATATAAATGTTGAGGAACACAAGCACACTGCTGTCTCAAACCATATAACTAAACCAGCACAATGGGCTATGAGTCTTATGAAGGATGAGCATCCCATGGAGAATATGTCATTTACTGGGCCAATAACTAAACCCTTAAAGCCTAATTGATAAATGTGGCTATGGCATTGGATGATCGGAACACAGTTACAAATCTCATTTCTTGCGAGGAGAATGGTGTGGCAGGCTGCACTGGAATTCCCCGGAGAGTATTAAGTGGAGAGAAAGGGCAGCCGTAATATGTTGTGCATTGATTCCACATGGCTGCACACAATCAGACCGGGACAATGGAAAAAGTATATTACGGAGTGCTCTGCTCAACAACTTGTCAGAAACTCTGTGGACGCGTGCCCCCTGTTGGCACCCGATCCGAATAGGAAGGAAGACGCAGATATACGTGTATAGCGCATCAGCCAAATAGTGTGCAATGGTTAAAATGGATAATCCTAAATTTACAGAGCATTTTGAAGGCTTTTACGTAAAAAATCTCACACACCTATTTTAAAAGCATTTATGTCAACCCTTCTAGTTTCTCAGAAAAAGCCAAGATCCACCATTTCTAAGAATTCTTTTCTCTTGAAGTCTTGAACACAGCACCCATCTGGGAAGATTACAATCAAGGAAAGAGAGGTTTTTTAATAAAATAAAGTTTCCGCCCACTAGCCAGCCACTAGACAGTAATCCACAGATTCTTGAGAGGCACGTTGGATTTCAGATTTACCTGTAAGCCCGCAGCAATTTCAACTTAGACAGCAGCAGAGAAAGAAGAGAATGTGTCAGTCAACATAAGCGTACAAAGAACCTACTCTTAAGGCCTTAATGGCATGATAGGCACAAATGAAAAAGATAGGACGACGACAAGGTAAGTATATAAAGGGCAAATCCCAAGTATAATAAGAGAATATATTTCAATCTGATTAACCATGAAATGGTGAAAACAAAACTCTCAATACATGTATATTATGTATAGTTACCTGTAGGAAAAAAAGATGTTGTGTGATATCTTGCACTAGTTCCTCCTCAGCATTTTCAGGGTAAAACTTGGCCAGAAAGTAAAGGGTGATTGGTTCCTCCTTTGGTACCTCCTGATCCAGGACCTATGACATTGAACCAAAGAAATCAATATTTACATTTGGTGGCGTCCATGCATTCCCTCGTCATGCTCGCTACTTCTTAATCAAAAATGTTTATATGGCTCATGGCTGTTACAAGACCAGTATCACATCATAATCACTTACCCTCTTTTCCATTTTCAGCCAAGCAACTGTGTCCTTGATGTTATACTGGAGCCCAAAAAACCATGTCTCCCTCAGTCCCAGAGTCCGGCACACAAAGTCAAAAAGGTCTTTTCCTTTCCACTTGACCTAAAATACAAAATGTTTTAATCTATACAATTTTCTCAGAAGAGAAAAGCTGAAAAGGCTGAATTACAAGAATTTGTTTAATTTATTTATCCCGATGCATACAAAAAAAACATTCAGTCTGTTAGAGCTAAACAGAGAAAAAATAAGCACTTAATTCTTTACAAGGTTGACTATCAGCAGCCATTCATATGATGCTGTGTCTACTGAATCCAGGCATACTAGCATTTCCATTATAACGTCAGTCTGTGGTTGAAAGCAGGGAGCCAACGAAGCAGGCATATCAGGTGCCCATATCCAATTATGACTGCTTTCATCTCAAGCTTCTGTCAAGTGCATTCAAGGTTAACATGAGGAAAACTGTTGGGTTAAAAACTGATAGAAGTGAGGAAATCACCTTCACCATGCAGCAGGAATGGCAACTAGTAAGGACAATCAAAGAATTCTATGCCAGAGGAATGATCATTTAGTCTATATGACCAATTCCCGTTAAATGCTATTTACAAAACCCATAATTGATACAATTATCACCCCAGCACAAAAAATAGAAATCTGCAACTAACATTATGCTGCTCTGTGTAATTACCAACTGCAAACGTTGGTGGGGTGCCTCCCCTTTAAATACAGAGGTGGTGTCTGCAAGTCATTTTGATGCCTGTTACTTCTGATATATCATCAACTAAATCATATGCTAAACCAGAAGGCCAAAAATACATATTGAAACCAGCGTAACCATTGGTAAAAACCAGTGTGTTTTTACTGCACACTGCAGGGTGATTCACACAGCGTCAGCATTGCAGCAAGTCCCATACTGCATTGAGCTTTGCCGTTGACTGAAATGTTCAGGACTCCATTGCAGCATAAGACCGAGATACATTATAACAGATATGGTCTTCTGTAGAATAGGCCCATTATACCAATTGCGTTTGTTCATAGTTGCTTGCTGCCATCTAGTGTCGATAAGTGAAACTCTCATTTCATCTGAGCGACCATCGTCCCAGTCCCAGTTACCTATGGTAACCACACGCGAGTTTTGTCACTACAGATAACAATGTGGTTAAGCATGAATACGGCTGCCATTGCGTTACAACGCATGTGAATTGGTAACCCAGTCAGTAGGAGAACTTAGATGCACTTGGTGTTGTGGTCAGGAAAACCTTGATGTAAAGTTAAATGAAATAATGCTCTGTTTTTGAAACACACATGACGTTACACACCTCGCAGCTGAACTCCATGTCTGACTCCATTGTGCAGATCCTGACGTTGAAGTTCCTGGCTTGTTTTCTAAATAACGAGGTAAATCCCATTTTCGTCGCCAAGGCGCTTGCCATTCCGAATAGCTAATAAACTTTACTTTTTAGTTTTGAAAATGCGTTAATTACTTAAAAAATAAGTTTGCAGTCAAGCCATTAGGTGTATGCTGTAGACAGCAGATTAGTCAATTTGGTATACGTTAGCTACCTTATCGTAAAATAAGCACGGATATGCATGAGACTGTCCACCTTAACGTTAATCGTTCAGCTATCAATGGATGCTTAAAAGCCAAGTTTCAATAAAGTTTGCATAAGGCTTTCACTGACATGTTCTTAGTTTATTAATGTCCCATACCCATTGCGTATTCTATGGTAGTTTTTTTGTAATTTTACGTTAGCTACAAAAGTTTACATTTAGCATGAACTACCAGTGCACTGTCCTAGGCTTGCGGCTAACGTTAGCTAGCTAGTTAGGTTAGATAGAAACTATAACATGTACGTTACATATCCAATATAATCCCATATCATGCACTGAAGTTATACGTCCTTATACTGTAAAAAAAAATTAACATTTTCCTCTACGCTTCTGAGAAATTTCCAATCCAATATCCCCCCTCTGGACAGTTCAAAACTCTTCTGTTGCCGCATATGAACTATGGTGGAAACGAAGCGCTAGCTACCTGCTGCTAACCATTCCCCCAGAAGAGCAATGCTGCATTCAAGTGCCATCAAGAGTGTGGTAATAACATTGTAGTGCACATTAAAAGAGAGAATGATTTGTTTGCATTTATCAAGACTGATAAACATGCTTTATAGTATTATAATTTTCCTAATATAATGATAGTGTACAATCTACATGTTCTCTTTCACTTTCAGACACCAACCCCAGCCCAAAGGGGCCACTATACTAATGTAAACAAATTACAAATAAATACGTCAGAACAAATCAAGTTCATGGTGGGAAATTATTTTTTTAAATTGATAATTGGTAATTGACAATGAAAATAATAGAAATTTGCAAACCTAAATATTTTATTACGCACAATATGTTACTTTGTTTGTTTGTTCTTTGTACAGATGAATAACTAATTGTCACTTACCGAGTGCATATATGTGTGGTTTGTTCAAGTAGCATAACATTGCAGGTTTTTTGACTGCTGAAGAATTTAATGTAAGCCTACATGTTCTTTGTCAATTCAGTTTATGCCGTTCTACAGTGTCCTCATGAGAGTATCCCATAGACAGTTGAAGAAAGGAGTATCAGAGGAGCATGAAGGCAGCATAGCTTCCCCATTCCTCTTGACCGAACAACCGATCACACTGCACTACATATCCTTTGCCCCGCCCCTAACCATGCCCCCTGCGCCATAAATGGGCGGTGCCTGAGCAATGAGGTAATCGGGGTAAACAGTAAAGATGGCGACGTCTGTAGCCGGAGAGGGGCAACAAAGTCTAAATGGGATTATTTTCGACACTCAAACTAAAAAACTGACCGACCTGCCGACCGAATTACTCGAACACATCCTGTGCTTCCCTGTCCTCAAACATCTCGACATTTGTAACGTTTCATGCTGCTGTAAGAGGCTACACGACGTCTGCCATGGAAGGGGGAAGGTCTGGGGACACCAGTACAAACTCAGGTGCTATGTTTTATTATGGAATTTCTTCAGAGGTTTGGGTTTGGTGGCTTTTCACCACTATCTCCGTGTCCTTTATAATGTGTCTTGTTTGGAGGCCTAAATCGCCTACTGTCTCCTTAAAGGTGGGTTCTCTTATTGCGGAGTAACAGGCAGCTGTCAGCCATTGACGTTTTGCTGATGCACCAAATTCATCATCCAGCCAGGCCATTCGCAAGCTTCTACACTGCAGACTACTATGAAGCTTTCATATCTTATTCGTTATAATAGTTCACACGTTGAAACGTATACTCCTTTATCAAGAACTGCCGATAGTGAATTTGTGTGACCTTGGATGTTACAGGCAGCCTGTGAACTGCAGGGAAGTGCAGCTAATGCCAAAGGCAGCCGTCCTCCTGATTTATAGGCTTTCTCCTGATTGCTTTCCTATGGGCAAATAGAAAGCCACGTTTGCTGCAGGATGATAACTGATTTCATAGACATGTGATTTAGTGCTCAACATATTATATTCTGAGCATGCCCAACAGTGTCACTGAAATAACAATGTTACTGCCTCCATCAACAGATGGCCAAGACTGCAGAGGTTTTACCGTCAGAATGAGTGCTGTGACTGGCTCAGAGAATACAAAACACGCCATCGAGTTGGTATACAAATACGAAGGACCGTGGAATCAATCTCAAAGAGATTCTTCACAGAAGTTGTAAGTAATCAAGACTGCATTGTCATGATTATTACTGTATGTTGACCAGTAGCCTGACAAGCCAGACCCCTAGCTGCAAATGACATTGACTGCGGCTATGATATGTCTAGATTTCTAGGCTAGTAGACTTGTTTAGGTACATTAAATAGATGTAAATAATGCAAACAATAGCCAAGATTTAAAAAAAAACATGATCCATTTGAATAAAACAAATATTATGTCTCTGTAAATTTGCTGGCCTTTTGTGGGTGTGTGTGGTCTGTGTGTGGGTGCATGTTTGGTCAAGAAAATGCAAGCTTTCCATGCTACAAACTAACCTAGAGATCTGCATCTCAGCCCTGCGTTGGGCAGGTGCTAGGAGACAGCTTTGCAGAGATCGAGTCACTTGGGATGCCAGAGCACTTCTGTGAAGACGAGCTCCTCTTCATACTCAACTCTGACAAGAGGTGAGAGACAGCAAAACACACTTGCCTCTAACCACACGCTGAATTTTGCAATCATGACTGGGTATGGGAGATGATCTTGTTAATCGTGATTATGAAAGGTCTTGTTGTTTTGCCAACTCACACCCTTTACACCATTAATGTGTCCCTTCCATTGTGCACCCATCATTAGGAAAAGCTTGACCTTAAAGTATTATGCAAAGAAAATCCTTTACTTCCTGAGACAACAGAACATCTTGAGGAGTTTGAAGACATTCCTGGAGCAGCCTGCAGAGCAGCAGTCAGCATTAGAGGGTGAGGCAGGAATACATGTCAAACAACTGAAGTTGCACTGTGTTCTGTTTAGCTTTGACATGTATGTTGTTGTTTTTTTGTTAGTGTTAATATAACGGCTTTTGGCATTAGCATTCTGCAATTTTATCTTTCTTTAGTCTTTTGTTTTCAAAGTTGATGCAAGCAGCACTACATTGTGCATTCCCTCTCTTGGTCTTGTCTGCCACTCTAGGTGCTATACTGGTGGATCAGTATTGTAACCCACTGGCTGACATAACACTGAACAGCATATCAGCCCAGCTGGATGAGATCGCAGAGAAAGTGAAGAAGATGCTTGGAATCAAGAATCCCTCTCACCCCAGCCTGCGTATTGCTCAGGGTGGGTTTTAAAACTAACAAAACTCCAAATGAAAAATCATGTTTGTTTTGTCATGTTTTTCCCAAAATACAAACCCCAATTCCAATAAAGTTGGGACATTGTGTAAAACGTAAATAAAAACGGAATACAATGATTTGCAAATCCTTTTCAACCTATATTCAATTGAATACACTTAAAAGTTGAGAAATGCTGCCGTTGACAAGCAAGGACGGGTCAAGGTTCACCACTTTGAACAACTACTTTAGCATGTAGTCCAATAGTTTAAGAACAATGTTTCTCAATGTACAATTGCGAGGAATTTAGGGCCATCTAGGACAGCCTAAAATATCGTCAAAATGTTCAGACTCTGGAGAAATCTCTGGGCCTGAGCTCATCTGAGATGG
>NC_045737.1:17353622-17364710 GCF_008692095.1 Etheostoma spectabile | reverse complement strand
AGTGGAAAAGTGTGCTGTGGTCTGAGTCCACATTTGAAATTGTTTTTGAAAATCATGGATGCTACATCCTCCGGGACCATCCAGATTGTAATCAGCGCAAAGTTCAAAAGCCAGCATCTGTGATGGTGTGGGGTTGTGTTTGTGCCCATTGGCACGGGTTATTTCCACATCTGTGAAGGCACCATTAATGCTGAAAGGTACATACAGGTTTTGGAGCAAAGTATGCTGCCATCCAAGCAACATGTTTTTCAGAGACGTGCGTGCTACTTTCAGCAAGACAATGCCAAGACACATTCTGCATGTGTTACAACAGCGTGTTTTTTTTAGTAAAAGAGTGCAGTCCAGACCTGTCTTCCATTGGAAATGTGTGGCCAGTATGAAGCGCAAAATACAAGACCGGAAATCCTGAACTGAAGAATTCCACCTAGAGAGCTTCAACAATTAGTGTCCTCAGTTCCCAAATGCTTGAGTGTTGTTAAAAGGAAAGGTTATGTAACTTAGTGATAGACATGCCCCTGCCTCAGCTTTTTTTTTGGAACGTGTTGCAGGCATCCCATTCAAAATGAATGAATATTTGCAAAACAAACCATTTCAGTTTGAAAATTATACTGTATATCTTGTTTTTGATGTGTTCAGTTGACTATCTGTTGAAACGGATTTGCATATCGTATTCTGTTTTTTATTTACGTTTTACAACATCCGTCTTAATTGGAATTGGGGTTTGTACATCAGCACTAGACATCTACTGTATATCCCAAAGGCATTGTCTTCTATTTCAGTACATTTTTGAATAATAGCAAAAAATACGGAATGGATGGATGGATGTAATTGAATTGAGATATTGATTGCTTGTATGTGAAAGTGACACATGTGTTTATTAAGAGATACTCCCATTGAAAAGTGTCTATTTTCCCACAATTGGGGACACAGAATGGGAGGGGCAAAATGAATTTAAGCCCGGTTGGGTTGTTTTTAAAATACTCTTGATGAAGGTCCGGAGGGATCAAATCGTTAAACGGTGATGCTATAGCAAGAGCAGAGTGCAGGATTTTTTTAAAATTTGTTCCAAGCCTCATTATATCCATATTTTCCCTTTCAGCCAACGTTCTTTTGAAGTTTTATTTCTTGTGTATGATCTAGGTGACTGTTTTGTCGTAGAGGACTTTGAGCTCCAGAGGCAGGTGGTGTGTGCCCTTAACTCTGTATTGTATGAGCAGCTTCAATACAAAGGCAATGAGTTTGACTTCTACAACCCTCTCAACTCTTACATCCACCAGGTACAACCTTAATACATAAAGTTATGTTTGTTTTCAAGTAACAAACTTTTCTATAATTTAACTTAATATTTGTACTTATTTGACTGACTGCCTATTTTTTTTTATGTTTTAATCCATTTAGGTGCTACTACGCCGTACAGGCATTCCCATAAGCCTCTCTGTCCTCTACATGACTTTAGCCCGGAAGCTGGGGGTTCACGTGGAACCAGTCAACTTTCCCAATCACTTCCTTTTGCGCTGGTGCCAAAAACAAACTGGGTACGGTTTGAAATAAATAGCTTTCAAATTTGTCTAAACATTTTAAGGGTATAGCTGCCATTCACATAGTTTGTGCTTTCAGGAGGAGAGCAGAGCTTGAATCACCAGTTGACTCATTTGACTGTTTTCCTTTTGATCCCATCCATTTGATACAAATAAAACTTCAAAGTTGTATAAATTGGTAATATTCAGGGACCTATGCACTGTCTCCCTCACAACTATATAGATGGAGAAAGCGCTGTCATTACACATTACATTGTGTCCGGTTATCAATCTGCAGCAAATGCAACCGCACAGATATCTTGGCTCCTCCCTCTTAGGATGTGGTCATGTTTGTGTATGAAAAGAAACCAGAATTTGATGGATGTCTTTGAAATGTATCTACCTACTAGATTTATTACTAGTATTTGTCCCTGCAGGAGTGAGGACATCTATGACTATGTCTACATTGATGCCTTTGGTAAAGGCAAACAGCTGACTGCCAAGGAGTGTGAGTACCTCATTGGCCACCAGGTGACGGCAGATTACTACAGTGCCATCAGCACCACCGAGGTGCTGCTCAGGATGGTGGGAAACCTGCTTAACATCGGTAAAAGAGGGTAAGAGAAACTCAACACCTGACTGATACAACTGAATCTTTTCTGCAGGAGAGATGACTTGGTGGAGGATTGATGAGGCATGGGATGTTGTTTAAAAACGGAATAAATAATGTAATTGCAGGTTGCTAGAATAAATGGATGTAATTTACTTCACCTGCACTGTGTGGTTTCTTTCAGGGAGGGCAATGAGAAATCTTACCAGCTGCTGAGAGACTCTCTGGACCTCTACCTCACTATCAACCCAGATAATGTGCAGTACCTGCTGCTGCAGGCACGCCTCTACTTCCACCTGGGCATCTGGCCAGAAAAGGTCAGGACACACAACCTGATGTTGTTTTCTACTATAATTCAATTCATAAAGTGTTCCCTATTATTCAGAATAAAGCACTTACCATGTAGCCCATAAAATTTCACCTAACCGCATTATCCATTGATGTTTTTCCTCCGTCCAAGGTGCTAGACATCCTGCAGCACATTCAGGCACTGGATCCGTCCCAGCATGGGGCAGTGGGTTACCTCGTACAGCACACGCTGGAGCACATCCAGCACAAGAAGCATCCTGTTACACCTGAGGTGAAGAAGCGCAGTGTTTCCGAACACCTGGAGGTCCAGTATTCAGTTGGCCTCATCATGAAACACAAGAGGTGGGTCACAGGTACATCTAGCACCACAATCCTCCTCTTTGTCAACACGTCTCTTTGCAATCTGCTCATAGTGTGTCTGGCCCGTTCCATCTCGTCCGACAGGTCAGGATATAACTGTGTGATCTACGGCTGGGACCCAAAGTGCACCATGAGTCAGGAGTGGATCACCACCATGAGGGTCCACCAGCTGTCCAATGGGGCCAACCAGCCATTCTACAACGTCCTCGTACAGGATGGAACATGTCGCTATGCAGCGCAGGGTATGAACCGTTTACACCAGTATGGTAATGAAATAATATCCTCATGGTACACAAATGTTTTCAGGTTGTGTGATAATGAAATTAAAAAAGGACATAATCATAGATATGTATATGTTTGATACATGCTCTTGGGAAGACATGTATCATTGCTACTATTAAATCAAGCTAAAGGGCTAAGTGCAAAAAGATAAATTTATGATTTGCTGAGGTCAAAAGGCGTAGCAGGAATGCATTTATGAGGCCCAAGATGCTGAGAATTACCACTCTAATGGTGCAAGCATACTTTGTGCAGATAGTATTTGCTGGTTATTTATGAGAAAACTTCAGATGTAATGTACTCCTATCAATGCATCAGCTCAACTTCATGTCAAATAATTACCTTCTCTTTAATTTCATTTGCAGGAATGGTATACAATTGGAACATATAACCAACTGATGTTATCTACTGAAAAGACATAAAAAGGAAACTGCTAGTTGATAAGACAAGAGGAAGTCAGCAACACAAATAATTTCCCACTCAAAATGTTATACAAGCATGTAGACAAACAACTACAAGAGGGAATTAAGCTTAATAAATTCTAACTCTAGGTGGAGTCAAAACAAATCATGTCTGTACTTGCACATTGGTAGGTCCGTTTTTGGACATGATAGGTGATAGAAACTTCACGCTTAACTTATAAAAGCCTATAATTTTTTTTTAATATTTTGGGGCATTTTTAGGCCTTTTATTGACAGGACACTTGAAGAAGTGAAAGGGGGGAGGGAGGGTGACATGCTGCAAAGGACCGCAGGTTGTAGCTGACACACTGTTTGCTACAAACCCTGAAAGGAATTTGTGTAGATCAGCCCCTATGCTCTCATCTGCTATCCTATCTGCTTTGCAGGAAGTGAGGAGACCTGACGCTGGGATGACAAAATAAATTGCAATTGACATTTTCTTGATAACTCTCATATCAATTTATTTAGTTTGATCTGTTTTGTTTTATACAATTTAGGTTACCTTTTTATGTAAATGATCTGTTATCAGAATGTCACACTCTTCCATTGTTGGTCCTCAGAGAACCTGGAGCCCCACTCGGCCCCCCTGGAGATTGGCCACCCGGAGGTAGGACGTTACTTCTCAGAGTTTGCCGACACCCACTATTTTGCCAACGAAGAACTGCAGACCCGATACCCAGAGGACATGGTTGAAACGTTGGGTACTGTGCAGGAGCTTTACCACAGACTGACACCTGGCACTGGGGACCAGGACCAGGCTCTTGCCACAGACCAAAACAACCACCACACCATGCCCATGTAGCAAAGTTGCTGTCTCCAACTACCTGCCAAAAGGGGTCAACCAATTACTGGTCACCCATTCTTAATTCACAGTCCACTTATCTGTTGCTTTGTTGCACATACTCAAGACCAGGACATGTGTAATGTAGAGGTTTTTCTGTTTTAAAAAAACAGCCAGTATACAGTATTATCAGAAACTGAGGATTTGATGTAACAAGAAATGATTCCCAATAGTTTTATACCACATTCAGGTTACCATGCAGGTATGGTAATATTTATTTGAACATTTCCATGTCTGCAAAAGTGTTAAGAGACCACAAAGTCTTGAAACATGCAGCAAAGAGTGTTACTGTTTAGATACATGCATCTAAATTCTACAGTGTATTTGTTGTGGAAGCAAAGACTGAAGGCCTAGTTACGGGTCATTATACAGGATCCTCAAATCCTTTCACAAAGTTGAGTTTGGAAAAAGGCATGGAAACCCAAAATGCCGCAAGAGTAGACTCCATTAGGACAAGGGAATGTAGACGTGAAGTACACAGTTAAGTGGATAAGTAAGTTCAGGATGGGTACTCCAGGTACTGTAAATCTTCTTCTACCCAGAACCAAGGAATGCTCCTTTACCCAGAGCTCCATGCACCCAGCACCAGTCAAATATAAGCCCCCAGCATTTAGTCCAAACCCGAAGTTACAGTGCCACACAAAAGACTATAAAGAAGATACTTTGTAAATGAACTTCTACTTTTAATTCCCCATCTTTTATCCCTTTCATGCACTTAACGAAAGTTTAACTTTCAAATTTGTAGATCACGTGTTTGCCCTGTATATTTATACGTGAAACATGTAGGATGTCATGACTCATCAGTGTTGTTGAGGCGTCAATAGAAACACAAAAGAAGAACCACTACGGACCCTACTGACTTGGAACCGAAATAATACTGAGCTTTGAGGAAACTACAAAAACAATAAAGCGTTTCACGTTGTTTTTTTTCTAGCTTCTCTCTGATTTATTTTACTGAGCTAAATTGATCATTTCTTAACAAGTGTAATGCACAATACTATCACGATTTACGGCAGAACATGAAGAGAAACCTGAAGACAACAAGTCATCTATCCACAGGCTGCATGGATTTAGGACCTTGAGGAAGCCAGATGTTTCCAGGACGCCAGCGGCAGCAGCCTATAGCACTGACCCGCAGAAAGCATCGCGATAAATCCGCGGCAGCACAGAAAAATTAAACTAGTTGAACCAGATTATGCGCCCTGACGCACCCCGTGGAACAGCAGCGATGGGAGCTTCGCAGACACGCAACGAACACAAGTACCACGACCTGGCGGATAAAAGTGGATGTAAGTAGGGGGGGAAAACTTTAGGAACTTTTTTTTTTTTTTCCTTCTTCTAGAACCATTATAGGCAACCTGATCCAGTGTTGCCTACGGCTTTGTTATTAAATCGTTCAGTTTAAGGTGTCAAAGTGGGTTAACCGGTCGTCAAGGACCTGAAAGATGATACAGATGACAGAAACCTGATCAGGGTACCAGATCATTGAGCTACGTGAAATGCCAACCTGAACAAATAAACTTTAATTCAGTGATATTTTAAATGTAACAATTTATTTAGCGCCGGTTTTTAGTAAACCATAATCTGGCACACAGCGACATTTTCAGTGAACTACACAAACAATCGACTCCGAGTTGAATTTTTAGCTTTTCACTATTTTTGTATCTGCATTAATTTGCATTGATGATTCTTTACTTTGCATGCAGTGCTATATGGGTTATTTGAGCACCTTGTTTGTTGCCCTAAAGCCATCTCTTCCTCCCGTGTGTGGGAGGCAAAGTTCAATGAATGAAACAAAAGGCAGACAGAGAAGCAGAAGTGTGTAGATCTATGTTGGGAAAGGGCAAGATCCTGATGTGAAACTTGGGCATGCAGTGGCATGCAGAATTTGAGTAGCAGAGACCAGGTTTGAATCACACACTGAGCCCAAAGTCTTTCGATACAGTATGGTTCAGTATTTGAATTGGATCAACTTCATTTCCTCAAGCTGGGGCTTTGATCCCATTTCTCTCTGGGCATAGTGGGGGATTTGTATAGACTGATATGTCCTTGACAGTGACACTAACGGGCCTGTTAGTTGAGCACAGCCACATATATAATATATTCTATTTTCTTTTATATTTGCCTAATTGCTCCATGTTATTGCAAGTGATTGTGTGTGTTAAGCCTAAAACGCACCGCCCACACTGACAACAAACTTGTTTCTGCATGAGGCTATAGTCTGTCTCTGCATATTTTTCACCCAACACTAAGCAGCTCACAATTCACAAAGCAGACTTGGGGAAAGGGGGGTCAAAATTCGCAATTGTTTACTGAAACAATTAAACGCCAAACCCAATTGGATATAGGAACAGGCAGTGCCAGATTATGGTGTGTAAACCCCAAGTGTGTGGTCACTAGTCCACACGGTAAGTTAATGATTCAAGGAACTATTTGAAATGTCATGAAAAGTCAATCCCAGTGGAACACGGTTTGTTTGCTTTTCTATTAAACTGACTGACTAACTGCGGCACAACAGTTTAATTAAGGTAAAAATCTCAGTTTTTAATCATAATCCACTGTATTACAATGTTTAAAAGAAAATTAAAAACCTCTCAATAAGAATAATCTACTGTTTGGTATCATGTTGGATGGTGTTAACAAATGAAGAAATGCAAGACGCTTGTTGATGGATATGGAATAATAATGGGTGTATTGTTGACATACTTTCATGCTGTTGGTGTTTGCTTCTTTCAGTTTCACTGGAGCAGATTGAAAACCTTTACAAAAGATTCCAGCAGCTGAGTGATAATGAAGAGACAATAAGGTAAAAGTTTGTTTTAAAAAACCTGCACATGAGGCAAAGCCCTGCTAGTCAGCTGAATTTGGTTTAAATGGAAATTATTCATCTTTTGCAGTCACTACTAAACATGAAATACCACCTGCATGGTTGCTAGAGTGATGGATTGTGGGAATTTCTGGCACAGAAGCAAAGGAGCAAAATATGACAAACACAGGCTTAACTAATGCAAACACATAATGCAGACACATTATTCAAATACAATATGTTCATGCATCGGGCATGCAGAGCTGACATGTACAGTACTATACACACACACTCATAAATGTATAAACGCACACAAAACTACCAAAGCGGCATGTCTGTAGTAATAGATGACGAGTTACTTTCCTTTTAAAAAGAGAGAAGGAATAAATGCTGTCTATAGCAGATATTTCTTCAAACAGTTAACCCTCAGACAGAGTTAAGGTTCATGTCACTTCCTATAAATAAGTCAGTTGTTCCAGCATGCTGCACTGAAGTATGTGTTTTTTTATTTGTTTTTTTATTAATTTATTATGATGGACTTTGTCTTGTCGTACTGCAGTAGAGAACAATTGGACAGCATACCATCCCTTGCCAACAACCCAATCAAAAAGCAAATTGTTGAAGCATTCTTCGATAAAAGGTGAGTACAGCCAAATTACACCCCACTCTGTGCCCACCCTATGGCTGATGGCCATGTGAACCGATACATTCTTTCTACTATCATGACTTTTTTTTATTTATATATATATATATATATATATATATTCAAAGCACTTTCAAAACCAAACCCTTACATGATCTGTGAAAAGTAAACAATTTCTGAGATAACATATGATCAAAGGCCAGTTTCTCCAAGCAATGCCTTTTCTCATCTTACTTGTGGTAAATTTTAAATCTAATCTTTTATCAGCTGTAGATATAATGTTGGTTTCTTCCTGTCCACAGCTGTGTAAACACAAGCTGTAAAAGTAGCAATGGAATTCTCTTGATGCATTTTATGTGTTCAACTATGATTTCTATACTCTTTGAAATCCTAATTTATACAGTTTGACATTTCAAAAAAACACGCTCATTGCCTTTCTTGCCAGGTCAATAGATGAGCCAACTGATGGATGGATAGTAGGGCTGGGCAATATGGAGAAAATCAAATATCCTGATATTTTTTGACAAAATACCACAATATCGATATTGTGGCAATATTGTAGGGTTGACACCCCCAGGAATGTGTAGTCTTGTTTAATTCTATTCATGTGCATAATACATAACAAAACACATTTTGACTAGAAGACTTGTGATCATCTGCATTGAATTGGTCTATTTACAACTTGAGAAAATACAAGCCAATTTGAATTCATAATGGCTGAACTTTGATTTCTTCTCTCTGTGATGCAGGAACCAGCATCACAATGAGGTGGGCTCGTGCGGGGAGATTGGCTTTGAGCAGTTCCTCATGGTCATGTCCCACTTCCGCCCTCCATCCTTGAAGACGACAGAGGAGGAGAAGGAAACCATGAGAAAAGTGAAGCTTCGCTGTAAGACGCTGCTTACTTTTTAATAACGGTATTAGATACAATCAGATATACTTGTAGGTTAAGATTCTCAGCTGTTAGTGTAGGACAGAAACCTTCTCTCCTATCTTGTTTCCCTTTTTGTGTGTCTCAATAAAGAAATACTAGGAAGAGAGTGCAAAATTCAGTGTATAACAAATCGGTGATGTCAACAATTTATTTTAATCACTACCGACATGCCATGAGAAGTGTGGTGAGGCATAGCTGCGTGTGTGAGCACCGGATCTTTCACTGCATGTCAGCTATCACGTTGAGAGGCTTGGAGGTATTTATGGTTTGGCTGTGAACAGGGCCAGTACAACCCCAACTGTCACAAATAGAATAAGATCATAGCCACCGAGTCGGGACCCTAATTTAGCCTTGGTTATCAATATTCCACTAGATTATAATAGGTTTGATCTATTCCAAGAGGTATTTCAGGATTTTTTAAACTTATGTTATTGGTGTTGTCATATATTTTGCTCAATAACTTAAATACTAGGGGCCCTACATAAATTCTAAGGATGCCTTGCCGTGTAGAAGGCTCTGTGTAAGATACCAAACTGCTATTGTACACATTCCTGAACCCATTTGTTTACTCAAACTAAAGCAGATTTATTGAAACAGAATAAGGCCATTGTCTGTGGTGTTTTAAGTAAGACATAATTTGTGTATGTCCTCAGCCCAATAAAATGCTTTAGGTGATATTCAAACAAGTTAAAATTCCTTTGTTTTAAGTTATGCAGTTGGGACTACTTCAACAAACCCATATGATAGTGTGCTTAACTGTACATGAAGGACACAATATGCATATAAAATGTGCGGAGTGTGCCGGGCTAAGTGCAGGTGGCAGGAGGGAAAGATTAGGGGGATTAGTGCCAATTTATGCCTTGCGGCATCCAAGCAGGTAAGTCTGGCATGCATAATAGCTACTTAGCTGAGTAATTTGTGAATAGTGGGGTGTGTCTCTAATTGTAGCCACAGCCATTTCTCACTCGTCTGAGGGAGGAATTATCTATTGCTTAATTAGGGCCTGTCCTACGCTGCTTACAGCTTTAATTGTCTTTGTGTTTGTTCTTTAGAAATATTACGACTTAAAATAGCATAATGCCTTTTCAAAAGAAGCCTTATATGGTTCGAATGGACCGTTACCAAAAGCTGCTTTTTCTTTTGATGTTTTAGATCACCAAAACCTTTTGTGGTACTACACTACGGTAGATGTCCGAGGTTAGCCAGTAACGCATGAAATCAAAAAAATCCAAACTTCTTGGGCATATATTTCATAATTCTATATTATATTTGTTGTGTGGATATTTATGTGTCCAAATAAATCTATAGAGTACATGTACTGTATACAATTTAGAGGAACTAGAGGTACTAGATCAATTTCTCTAAATTCCATTTTAGCCTATTAGTTTATATCAAAGAAACCTTTTCTTCTAAACCTATTAGGTGGGTTAATTTTTTATTGATACTTAAACAAAGGATCTGAGTACTTCTTCCACTGACAAACATGTTTCTATTCTAGTATTTCCTGTTTTTCCTACTCTGTCTGTTGTTTTGCACTGCTCAAGAAAATTTGTGTCAGGAAGGTAGGCTTATTTGGGCTGTACACTTATGTTTTTGTAGTATAAATGGAGTTGTGATTTAAGATAAGAACACAAAATCAGTGTGTTCTCCATGGTATGACATTTGTGTTTTGTAATTATGTAAATAGTTTTACACTGTAAACATTTCATAAATGTTTAAATGGTTTCCCCTGGTGTGCAGCAGGGTGATCTCACTGCCAGGACATTTGTTTTGTTTTTATTTGTTTTTTAAGTTTCTGTAAAAAAAAAAGAACACAAAACCCTAAAGTACAAGGGTTTTGATAAAAGAGATAGTTAGCAGATGACACAACAAACCAGTGCTGCTTTGCTTCACATAAACCATGTATCTAAATTATGTTTCCCGGTTGGCACCTGTTGTGTCAGAATGTCTTTCCCACACATTTGATTTTTTTATGTTTCTTTTGATGGGGGTGACTGTAAATCAACACAGCTCTCCTTGCTGTCACAATGATAAATGTCTACCCCATGGGGCCAATTTGATATTAACATTGCCATACAACTGACGTTCAGAAATAAACTTGGCAGCACAGTCAAAATGTTTTTGGGACATTGCAGACGGAAGTAAATTGGTCTTTCCTTGTTAGTGCCCCCAGACTGTTCAACATGAAGTATGGTCATAGGACTGAAATGTCACTGGTAATGCAAATAGTGACATTTTAAAGGGCCTTTGTTGCCTCGGTGTGATTCTTTATACATTTAGCAGTGGTGTTTCTGATGTAGCCTTAAGGGGACCTGCTTAGTTATTCTA
>NC_045737.1:17348650-17353612 GCF_008692095.1 Etheostoma spectabile | reverse complement strand
TTTTTTTTTTTTTAATCTCTGCATCTTCAAATCTCCAATCACAACTTCCTTTGGTCTATTACTGAGATTCTGACTTCTCTGACTTGATGATGGAAAGTTCCTTAGAAATCAGACTAACTTCTAAATTCTTCCATTCTGTCTTCCCAGTCCTGTTCAACATGCATGACACAGACAATGATGGCATCATCACTCTGGTGGAGTACAGGAAGGTAAGATAACCTAACCATGCCAGTCTTTGTCTTAGGCTTGCATGATTATATGCATTTTTACAATACAAGTTGTCCCCAAAAAAATGCATCTATTTTCAATAAATTCAGTTTTGTAATTTAGTATGGGACATACATTCATTCACCTTAACCTTGTGCAGTGTTATATGATTATATAACAAGATTAAGGGTGTAAGGAAAAATGTACATTATTTATTAGTCTGGAATTAATGGTAAATAGTGTCCCATCCACTGCTTTCAATTTAGACTCCACATATATCTTGCTGTTTGGTACAGGTCTGACTAAACCTTGTTGAATTAAGAACATTTGATTCACCTCCTATTTAAATAACGTCATACTTAATTTCCACAAATCATTTTTCTTTTATGCATCACAGCCAGATCTGACCATTTATTCCATCTAAACTAAATTGGATCTCCTGATGAACAAAAGAGGATTTAGAATTAAACATTTAGTGCACATACACTGTATGTACGTTCATCAATGTGTTTTAAAGGCTCTGTCATGAATGCCATGAATTTACTGTTTTTCTGACTGATTATATCGCTAAGCTTAAAGTATGGTGGAGCTATTCTGGAAACGACATGTCGTCACAAAACTCCATGTATTTTCAAAATTATTAGGTTCAAGTTGTCCCACCCGAATGAGTGCAACGAAGCTATGTAACACAGGGACAAATAATGCTGTTTGCACACACCCATGCAGTCATGAGCAGAGGTATAATCAGCAAAAATGGTAAAAACACCTGTGTGGCTGGATCGTTGAGGTGCAGTAGTTTTAAATGTTCCAGATATACTAGCAGTCAGCTAGCAATACAAATACACTAACATGTTGACAGGTTTTCTGTTTTGTTGTTAACTAAATGTTTACATCAATTAAATTGGAATTGCCTTATAGTAGTGAAATTAAGGAATCTTTGGAAGTAGTTTGCTTTAAACTAAAGTCCTGGTGAAGTTGTATTTTAGGACAAAAAAAAGAGCATTTTGCTTAAGTTGAAGTTTACTTTCTAATTGAAGGACAATGTTGCAATAGAGCAGAAATGATTAAAAAGTTAGGTTACTAAAAAAAAAAAAAGGAGAGATTATAGGATATGTCCCCAGGACATTTTCTTAGAAACAGCTAAACTGACCATTTTAAAGCATTCTGAAACAGAATTCCTACATCAAGGACTCTTAAAGTTGTGATGGCGTGCCTATTTAGGGAGCAAACATATGATTGAGAGCCTCACAGGAAAGGTGGACACAAAACAAAATATCTTTTCCATTTAACTTTTATATTAAACGGCCGAGCTGTCCACTGAAATTGCTAGGATTAAAATATAGTGCATGCATTTCCTGTCACGTTTAGGAGCTGACAAAATGTCTCTGAGGGCCGCGATTGGTACGTGGGCCTTGCCATGTACAATACTATGACTTTTATATTACTTTTTTAAAGCATTTTAAGATATGTTATTTTTTTGACCTTTTAATGACATACTGTATTTTGACGTTCTATGACATTTGTATGACATACTTGTTTATATTTGTATGACATACTTGTTTGTCATCTGTATGACATACTTGTTTATGACATATTAATGACATACTATGACTTTATGTAATTTGTATGACATATTATACTTTGCATTTTTAATGACATGCCATTACTTTTTGATGTTTTTATGGCATATTGTGCTGTACCTTGTTTGACATTAAGGATATGCTATGACCTTTTAATGACATACTGTATTATGACGTTTTATGTCATTTGTATGACACACTTTATGACTTTTAATGACATACTATAATGACCTTTTCATGACTTTTCAGATACTATATTATGATTTTTTTGATATTTTATAACATACTATACTATGATCATAATATAGTATACCATAGTATGCCATGGGCGGCTGTGGCTCAGTGGTAGATCGGAAGGTTGGTGGTTCAATCCCTGGCCCTGCAGTCTCATGTCGAAGTGTCCTTGGGCAAGACACTGACCCCCGAGTTGTGTGAGTGTTTATCTGATGAGCAGGTGGCACCTTGTATGGCAGCCTCGGCCACAGTGTATGAATGTGTGTGAATGGTGAATGTATCCTGTATGATGTAAAAGCGCTTTGAGTAGTCGTCAAGACTAGAAAAGCGCTATATAAATACAGCACATTTACATAGAAATGTTTTTAAAAGTCATTGTATGTCATAAAAAATGTCAATGTCATAATACAGTATGCCACAAAGTTATAGTAGTTTGTCATTAAAGTTAAAAAAAACAATATAAAACAATGTCACAATAAAAGTCATATTATAGTATGCCATAAAAACCTTTACCTCTTACTGTCATTTGGAAGTGTCACCCTCCAAAGTTTAAAGACTAACACGGTTCTCATCCAAGGTAGTGGAGGAGCTTCTGTCAAAGAGTGGAAACATCGAGCAGGAAGCTGCCAAGGCAATAGCAGATGCTGCCATGTTGGAAGTGGCGAGCACAAATGTGCCCCACATGGTAATGGATCTCACCAGATCTGAACTGTTACAATCAATTCTCACAGTCGCATATCTGCAGCAAAGCAACGCATTAATTGTCTGGTTATCATTTCAGGCCCCAGATGATTTCTATGAAGGAATTACATTTGAGCATTTTGAACAGGTTTGCATTTTTTTTTAAATAACATTTTATAGTCAACTTGATTAAAAGAAGTATGACTCTTTTTTTTTTGTCACTCGCTTATGACAGCATTTTGTTATCTGCCCACAGATCTTAAAAGGGCTTGAAATGGAGTCCAGGATGCACATTCGCTTTTTGGATGTAGATACACCAACATTGCGTTGTGGGAAATCAACCTCTTGAAGTTGTTCTTGTGAAGAAATGTTTATTGTTTTTTGGTTTGTTTTTAACAGAGCCTCTCCAGTCCTTAAATGGAATGAAGCCAAACTCTGGATGTGCACTAATACATTTTTGGGTGGAAAATAATTATAGTCCTAATACCATGTAAGATTTGCTAACACTTTACTTGAAGGTATGTACATAAGAGTGACATGACCCTGTCATGAACACATGAACCATAACCCTAACCTTTCATAATGAAAACGAAAGATAAAGTACTAAAAGAAGCGTTATGTCATAAATGTTCATAACTTATTAATGTTTATGACACGTTCATGCCAGTGCCCTCACTCTTATGTAGATACCGTCAAGTAAAGTGTAACCGAAGATTTTTATACAAATTAGTCTGACAATATGGTGGAAGGATTGTTTATTCAAATTTAAAGCAGTGTGATCCTACAAGTAGTGTCAGATATTTGATATAAAATGTGTTTCCCATCTATTGCCACACTCCTATTTCTTTTTTTATGAGGTTTTAAACTAACACACTACCTCTGATTTCTCCAGTTATTCTCCAAACGTTATGTAACCAGCATGTAATGTAAAGGGTGCTTTGTACTTTTGTCAAATAGTTCATGTGTTAGATAAAATCAGTCATGCTCAGGGCTGCTGTGGCATCCATGGGTCCTCTGTCAGTGCCAATATCCAAAGAGTGAGACTGCAGGCACATACCAAACCTCTGCAGCTCCAGAATACGTACAGGTTTAATTCCTTAGCCTGTGAGATTCTGTGTAACCAACCACAGCTGTTCTGCCTTTGAAAATCTACTATTTTTGACCACTTGCAAGTAAATCTATCCCTTTTCTTGAGATAATTTATTACTGATTTTGTACTGAATTGTTTTAATGAAAGGAATCAATTAAAGACCGCATGATAAAACCAATTCCTGTGTATGATTTATTTGAATAGTAACAAATGTACTAACAACTATTTAATTTAGTAAATGAGGTAGAATAAGCCATTATTGCGGTAATGTTGCACAGCGGCACTGAATCAAATTCAAACAATTAAAAAAATCCATACATTTGACAGTATTGGTTTCCAAAAATGTGATCCTGTGCATCATCTCTGCAACTGAATTCAACATTGTAATTTACAAAAAAACAAGAGTTACAGGTAATATACTGTACATTGAAACCTTACATTTCCAAGAAGCTTGATTTGACGAGGAAGATATAAGGAAACTGCTAATTATTAAAAGGATACAGTTTGGAGAATCAAACTGATCAAGGGTAAAAGTTTCTGTTGTCTGTTCAGTCACTCACTAAGCCCAGTTGCAATTTGGAAAACTGCGTGTCAGTGGGATGGATGGGAGCCAGCCAGCCTGTCGTAAGGCACCGCCAGGCCGATGTTGTAGTTGTAGCCGGATGAGTCAATGTAGTCGGACCTGCAGATGGGCAGGATGTGATCCTGTGACAACGCGTCCTCGGAGAAGTCGTAATGGCAGATGACTCCCCGGTGTCTGAAGGATAAAAACATTTCCAATGCTGATCAACAACAGAGATAGCACTTGTTTTGCTTGTTGAAAAGTTGTTTAAACTGGATGCTTGAGTAAATAAGGGAGCCTTCTGACGTTGAAACCACTGACATATCTGCAAAACAAAACGGAGCTTTATCAATAGAGGTGGGATTATTTAAAAACCTGACGTTTGTTGCATGTGTGCTTTTTAATGGTTACAGGCTGCTTTGCAGGCCTAAATTAAAGAAATGCAACAGCGGAGCGGCAGGTTGTCTGGGACATTTGGTCCCAATTTCATTTAGAAAAAGAGTTTAATGACAACTAACATGAGACAGACTTCCGTCCATCTTAACCACAATCCTGTTTGTAATAATAAGGTAATATATTTACTTTGACAACAGCAATTTTATATATAT
>NC_045737.1:17339136-17348640 GCF_008692095.1 Etheostoma spectabile | reverse complement strand
ATATATATACATATATATATACATATATACACACATATATACACAATATTTAATATAAATATTTTTTCCTTTTAAAGGAACAATTCAACATTTTGGGAAATACACTTTTTTACACTTTATTTGTTATCTTGCCAAGAGTAAGGTGAGAAGATTGATACCACTCTCAGTAGATTTGAAGATACAGTCCGCTTAGCATAAAGAGTAGAAAAAGTAACACAAATACGACAATTAGTGGTCTTACAGGGGGAGTGCTGCAGTATTTATTGGCCATGACCAGTGACCAAAGGATGCCCCTTTGGTATTTGTACAGATGAAATAAACAAGCTATAGTGTTAAGGGCTCGGAGCTTTATAGGTCCCTGTAGGCGGACTTTGTAACCTTCGGACAGAGCCAAGCTAGCGGTTTCCGGTCTTTATGCTAAGCTAACCGGTTGCGGGCCAAAATTCAAATTTAGCGAACAGAAAAAAAAAATTTTTACACAATAAATGGTATAGTACACTATACTATACTATAAGTGTGGGCTATCCTTTTTCTTTTTTCTGACCTAGACTAGTGCTTTCTTTCTATTGTGAACCATTGAAGACATAAATGATTATGTGAGCAACTGTACGTAATAGACAGGTTGGGGGCTTGTGTTGAGTCTTGTCCACTGTATTGTTTATTAATTGTTATGTTGTGAGTATAAATGTTATGTACACAAGTTTGTTGTGTTGTACCTTTGATGTATGTTTCTGTTGTTCTTTAAATGTTTTGTGAGTATGAATGTTATAAATTTGCAGTATATAATCCAGTTTATGTAATATTCTTATGAATTAATAGACCCCCAGGAAGAGTAGCTTCTGTTAAAGACAGAGAGAAGCTAATGTGGATCTTAATAAACAAAGACATGAGAGTGGTACTGATCTTCACTCTGGAAAAAAAAAAAAAAATAAGCGCATTTCCCAAACCATCAAACTATTTGTTTTAAAAATGTTACAAGGTTGAATTTTCTTTTATGGAAATAAGGTACAGAGAAGCTGTCAGTTCACTGCGTTTGTCTGACTCACAGACTCTGTAAGCTTGTGGGAAATGGGAGGTGGATGCCGAGAAGAGATCCAGGTTAAAAAATAAATTTAGAAGAAGAGTGTGGGAGGGAGATCAGTGACCTGCGGTGAGCTGTAAGGTCATCATCTGTGATGCAGGCGCCCCTTGGCGACTTGTCATCAGGGATGTTGGCTGTTACCAGGGTACTGGTGTTGAAGCGTACATGCCTAACAGGATGCCTGTAGCCAAGACAGAAAACAACACCTTCAGTATAAAATATCTACTTTATTTATTTATTTTTTTACTTGCGCATGCTTGTCTTTTTGTACGAATTTTAAGGCTAGAGTAAAGATAACTTAAACTATACTACATCTAAACATGTCATAATTCAGATTTTATGTAAATGGACTCTTTTACATAGTACAGGAACTATTCACACACATTCATTCACTGTGGCTGAGGCTGCTGTACAAGGTGCCACCTGCTCATCAGATAAACACTCGCACACATTTATACTCCAATGGCATCGGCATCGGGGGAAACTCAGGGTTCAGTGTCTTGCCCAAGGACATGGGACTGCAGGGCCCGGGCTTGAATCACCAACCTTCCAATTGGCAGGCGACCGCTCTACCACTGAGCCACAGCCGCCCCCCATTGCTAAATTAATGTTTTCTAATCAGTGAACAGCAAAAAGCTGTCCACCTTCACATTTTCTCTTAACTTGGACCATGTGGATGTGGTACTAAATTGGTTCCAGAATACAGCCTACATGTAACTTACATTTGTCAATACAAAATATGAAGAATTTGTCAATGCTGCAATGAAACACACAAAGCATTTGGCTGGGACTATTATCTTATTGGTGTTGCTTGCAATAATTTAGAGAAAAATAAGACACATGAATGAAAAGAAAACAATATATGTACAATCACTGGGGGAATGGGTTTTCTAAAATACCTTAATTTACTCTAATCTCAAAGGCACACACCACAACTGCGATGTGTTACAAACCAAGAAACTCAGTTACAAAAACAGATGCAACGTCTTTATCAGTGGAGCAGAGGGGTTTATCTCCTCTAAGTGGCTCAGAACAAAGACAGTCCCACCTGTTGTGCATCTCCCACAGCTTGGCTCCCATCCTCATCTCCCACACGCATACCAATCCTTCACCCCCGCCGCTCACGATCTTCCAGTCGTCCGCCTGCACCGAGGTGACACCCAGGTGGTGGGCGTACAGGGATGCTACGGAAGAGCCGGCTCGTAGGTCAAACACCCTCACCCTGAATCACAGCGGAGAACAAATGATTATTGATTTATTGACAAATGTGTTGTTCATTTGCCATGGCATTGCAATCAGGTACTGTAGGTCAATTGAAAAACATGATGCATTATTTATTAAGGTCAGACATCGTTGCTGACAGTACTATAATAATGTAACACTAGGTGAGTATTATAATTGCAAATAGTAAGTGATTCAAAGGGAGTCCAATAATAGAAGTAGTGAAGTGAGTACAGTAGTATCAGTCATTTCCAGTTAAGCATGGTATTTTTGGATTTCACTTTCTGCTTACAGAGGCGGAGAACTCCAAGACTGCACAAGAGAGAGAGAGAGTCCGTTTTTTTGTCAAAGAGTGCATTCATTTACAGACAAAGGGACACTATTGAAGGAACTTTCAACATCCAGTCATGAGACCAAAGACTAATACAAACTGACGCAGATGTGCAAGTTCCAGCCTCCCAACTGCTGCTATTCGTTACCAGGGTATATTTACCACTTCCACTAGACAATGAACATAGAGACGATACCAAGTAAATGTGGCATACGGACAGTAACCGACTAAACATGAAACTGCTACATTAGATGAGGCTTGACAAATCCATTATGGTACAAAGGGAGTATTGTAACAGCTGGTCAAGGGAAGCCAATCATTAAAAAAGCAACAACATCTAAACACCAGAGATTAAGGAATGAAAATAATTATAAAAAACGCTAAAAACATGAATAAAGGGTTTGCAAAATACCAGCAGGTACAAATACAGGTCTACAAGGAAGAATTACAACACAGTATGGTGGAATATACTGTATATATAGCATACATCTCTTCCCAAAGTTAAGACAAATAAAGAACTGATTTGAGGATGTTGCTGTT
The DNA here is from genome assembly GCF_008692095.1 of Etheostoma spectabile. Lineage (NCBI taxonomy): Eukaryota > Metazoa > Chordata > Actinopteri > Perciformes > Percidae > Etheostoma > Etheostoma spectabile. Next base: position 17,345,467 of record NC_045737.1, on the reverse strand, counting down.
CACATTCAAAACACATGTTGTTGTGGCCACAGGCAGACAATCTTGTTTCATCTTTAAAACCACTGCGTTGTAGACTTTGATTTGACTTCACCTGACTCTTAGCGTTGTTGATTTTATTTGCCTAATGAACAAAATAATAATTTGTTAATGTAATTTTGTCTTTCTTTTTGACTGCTCTTGTATTGAATGGATTCATTACGGTTACCCATATATGTATTTAAAGTGCTCATATTATGCTTTTTGTCTTTTTACCTCTCCTTTGTTGTGAATGTTATAGGTTTACAAAGTGAAAAAGCCCAAAGTCCCCCCCCCCCCAAAGGAGTTACCATCTCCAACAGAAAACACTGTTTACCAACGGCTCCAAACAGCGCTATTGTCTTCCAGCCTTTACTTTGGTGACCAACGCGCGTCACTTTGTAACACACGTTATAATGTTCGCCTAACTGCTAAGGTGGCATGCCCTCCTACTCTGCTTATGACTGTCTAGTAGTCCTTACCTTGGTACTGCGCATATGCGACTCACAACATAGATGGAACAGAAGTGCGATGCCTCACTCTGTAACTAAACAGAGCTCAACACACAGGGTGAAAGGAGGAGCTGCAGTAATGTGCAGTACAACAAAAATATGGTGTTTTTTGAAAATGAAACCATGTAAATCTATTCTGATATAACCTCTAAATACAATTATGAACCTGAAAGTTAGCATAATATGAGCACTTTCATACATATTTTGATTAGGATACTGCTTTAAGAAAAGTTTTATGTGAGCTTTTATGATATGATGATTATTATTAAAGTACAAGTATTTGTATTAGTATTTCTGATCTAAAAAAAAGACAATACCAGCAGGGATTTCTGCTTGCTGGGTTTCATGAGAAGCTCAAGCCCGGGGGACCGTCAGCTCCATCTGTTGTCATTGTGGCTTTATTGCAGCTGAAAGCAGCCAGGACATGACTTCATCCAGGATCAACCTTCTTCCAAGACTTCATTACCATAATCAAATTTACGTTGGGGACTCAAACTGATTTCATTTCCGCTTCCAGAAATGTTTTCAAGAATCACAGTTAAACGATTAAATGGGCACCGAGGTCTTGATGTCCACAGTTCTGCTTGTTTAGTGGCATTACGTGATGGAAGCACACGTTTAAACAATGAGGACTGAGCATTACTGGCAGACCGCAGGGAACCATAAATCTAATGTTGGAAGCGGCTCTGTCTTCAGTGAGCTGTCAGTGGCCAGACTCCTCTTCATTAATCAGGAGGAGCTCTGCCTAATAAGAGAGGCTCAGAAAACTCCAGTTAGTTTCCTACAGCTAGACGAGACATTAATCATCATACACTCAGGATTGTGCTGGACGCAAACCTGTGATTTGGTGATCCCAAGTGGCCTTGTTTAGTATTTCATACAAATTGATACCTTCAACATTATTACGCATTTTGTCTGGCGCAGTGCACAATGACACAATTGCAAAACTTTGTTACAGGTCTTCTGCTCTGCAGACTTTGCAGTTACAACCTGTGGGTTAATCACCTGAATCCTTCTGCAAGATCAAGGTAAGATGAATTCAAGAATGAGAAAATCAACCAAACTCCACAACAGGTGAAAGTTATCCAACTAAGGGGATGTACAGAACTGTGTCCATTACCCTTTAGCGTCAAATAAACGGCTAATTAAAAGTTAGTACAACCATGCTAGTGGCTTGTTAGCCTGTATTAAGGCACAGCGGTACATCGGCCACAGTGGTACGTCAGTCAACATGCTCACAATGACAATGTTAACATGTTGATTATTAGCAGGTATAATGTCTGTGTTAGCATGTTAATATGTATCAATAACTCCAGCTGATGAGAATGGCAGTTTTTCTTGTATTTGGTCATAAACCAAAGTATTGGTCGAATACAAAAAATTGTACTAAAGTGTGTTCGCTTCATCCTGAGGAGAGCATGAATCTTTGTACAAAATGTCATTGTGAGCCATTGTTGTGGAGATTTTTTACTCAAAATCCCAAATGTGAGTTTCCTGGTGAATCTATAGGAAAACTCAGAAGATCAAGTCATTAGACTCTATTGTCTAGGAAACATGATAGCTGTACACGTTTGCGCCAAAACATGTAGTAGCTTTTGCAATTTGTCACTGGAAGAGTGAGGTGTCAAGTGATCAGAGGACCATGAAAGTCTGTTCAAAATTACAACATCCCTGGCATCGTTTTTGAGAAACTTAAACTTGGACCAAAGTGGTGGACCCTGACCAACAGATTGCCATCCGTAGAGCCATGTTACCAGCGTGACTAAAAATCAGTTTGAAGTAATTTAAAGTTTTTAAACTGGAAGGAAAAGTCGAGTCAAATCCAAGACTCCAAGTGTTCTTGAGTGCACTCCTGCATAATAATAAGCGAGTCACTGCAGGTATGACACTCACTATTTCTTAAAACTTTCCTCCTTGCCCACATCTGTCTTGTTGGCACAGTGGTGGCTTTTTTCCAAGCAACCCTTATAAAGACCCCTCATTTGCTCCCTGGATCTCACAAAAAACAGAGGGACAAATTTCATTTGGACAAAAAGAAGGGATTCATTAGTGCTGAACATTTCCCGTATTGCACTTGAAAAAAAACATCTTTAACAGAGCATTTTTTGTGTACAGTTGATAGGAGTCATAACAACACCTAAACAATATGATGTGGTCTGTCTTTTGATTCAAGCCAACTACTTAACAGCCAGATGGATTTGGTGCTGAATAGAAACAACAGGGGCAGCTTTGGACGAAGATGTGCCAAGGATTTTTCTTTTCCTGCCAGCTCATGCACCGCAGCACCCGCTAACAAGTGCAGAATAGATGAGAATGGCTCTTTTATGTCTGTCCTCATCTAGAGAGCCAGGATAGCGATGTGGCAAGTGTGCGTACCTGCATGGATGTGTGGATGGATTGCTGGATGGGATCAAGACGGCCCGATTTTTTTCTCGTATTAGGTAGACATATCTTTTTAACACAAAGAGCAGAAACATCTGCGTGTGTCAATGCCTCCGTCTACCATTTTACTACGTATTGTTTTATCAAGGCAACAGAGAGACCGTGTGAAGTGTGACTAATGCAAAAATTGAATAGAGCCTTAGGTCTTCTCACACACACTTTCTGTTGAATAGTACTGTAGCTCCAGTTTCCCATCTGGTGCCACTGTGGGAAACCTATTACACAGAAATTCCTTTTATCTTAACTTCTTGGCTCAGTTTCAACCATTTGTAATGTTTGAATAAATCTCAGAGTGTCAGTATTGGGAAATTTTTTTCCTGTCCGCAAGTGTGTTACCTCCTGTCTTTATTTCCACACACCAGCAGGTGAGGAGGGCTGTCTCTCAGGTTGATGCAGGTGAAATCTCCCAGCGAGTCGCCGACACAAGCCACAGATTTGCACGTCTCTAAACTGTAGACGTGGATCTAAAAAGCAAGAACACACATAAACAAAAAACATTTTAAATTTTAAATTCAGTCAACCTCCAAATGCACCACCAAATGTATGAGTTCAAAGAGTCGACTAAGCTTTTAAAGGGCGCTTACGTCAATATTTGGTGAACCGTGGTCTGTTCTTAAAACTAATAGTAAAAGTCCCTGGGCCCTATCTTGCACCCAGTGTTGCTATGGCAGATAATTAAAAGTAAAGCAGCACTTATGTGTTCAATTTGGGGGAAAATAAAAATCAACCTAGATGTATACTTCAATTACGGACAGAGATGCACACCATTGCCTTTGGCTCAATGGCTGCAAAAAAAAAAAACTTTCTTCAAACAAACTACAATGATGTCATCTGGAGCTGGCCTAATTGGTCGATTAGCGGCTGGGGTTTTCTCATCCAAATGAGACGGAACAAAAAGGATAACCGCCAGGCAAAATTGTCTTTGAATAATTAAAACGATTAAGAAAACCGAGGAGGGAGGGAGAGAGAGAGAGAGTGACAGAGCCAGAAGGTAGACGGTAGAGAGTGAGATGGAGAGACAGTGACAGAAAAAATGAAGTTTGAAGGGAAGGGGGGGGGGGGGGGGAGGAAAAAAGCATGATGTAAGCCTTGAGAAGGTGCCAGCAGTTTTTGTGTGTCCCTTATTAGGGCCAAGCAGAGCTTTAATTGTGCACCACCCTGGGGCAAAGCCCAAATCACACTGGACTTTGAAATGACAGCTTGATAGGATTTGGACAGCGAAGGAGAGGAAGGCGAGCTGAGAAAGAGGGAGGGGGGGTGCAGAAATGAGGGTCTGCCTGCTGTTCTCGATGAATCGTTACAGTTTCGGGAAGATCATTTTTATTAAATATCTGCCCACCTCACCCACTAAAATGAAGAAGTGTCACTGAGGGAGGCAAACAAGACGCTTTGTGATTATAATGGAGGCTGTTTAGAGACCGCAGCAGTGTGTTTTAAGGAAGAATCATCCTGAGCGTGACTAAAGAGGAGTTGTTAGGTTAATGCACTTGCTGGAGCCCCAGTGAGGTTTGCAGACAAAGGAAACTCTAATGGCGGCTTGTACTGGGACGTTAATGTAATTACTCTGTTTGCTTTTCAAAAAAATGAACGATTTGGCGACCATTGATGCACTTCTGACAGCACCTTTTGTTTTGCTGTTGCCTAACACAGTTGTCCAACGAGCAGAATTTGGTTTGGTTTTGAGTTATTCTTAGGTGAAATATCATACACCAGGAATGGAAAACTAGGGCCATGGAGGGGCCAACTGTTTGAAGGTTTTCACTCAAACCAAAGACTCCCCACCAGCTGATTTGCTGAGGTAGGGAGATGAACTAACAAGTGAAACCAGCAGCTGAGGTGCAAGATTTGAATTAAATCCACAGACTGTTGGCTTTCCACGGCCCCATCCCTGTCTTGTACAAATATCCACATCTGAAACAAATATGTATTTAGATTTACATTTGGGTTAGACAACATGTGGACAAACAGAGATTAACACGTTGGACCAGATGCACGATAATGGCAGGTTTATGGTTTGATGTTGTTCTGGAGGGCTTTCCAACTCATGCCTCGAGTCTCTCTAAACTGCTTAAAGTATACAACATTGCTTTGTGTATTTCCACAGTTGTAGAGAAGCCTGTGTATAGTTGAATTAGATGTCTCCCTGGACAAACAAGAAGCTAAACTACTAAGAAACACACACACACAAAGTAGTTTTGTTGTGCTGCTTGGCTCATTAGTGGTTTGTGCTTAGAAGCTGTTGGCTGTTGCCCAAACTAATTAAACAAGGGCAAGGTGATTAAATGAAGAAAGTAGACCCTCCACTGAGATAACTGTTCTGAAAGTACATACTGGAATTTTTACTTCCTGCAACAGCACCTGCATTACCTGCAACATTGCTGCATTCTAGATAGGCGGCAATCAAATTGGGTAGGTAAGTTTATATTCTACGTTGTTCCCAAGCTTCAGTAAAGATAGTTTTAATGAAGTGATATTTATACGGCGCAGTTCACCTGTATATTACCTTGATGACCCCAGGTATCCAACATAGTGGTTGATTCCCTACCCTCACACTGATTCTAATATTACCATTTTATGTAAATTGGCTAGATAAAAAAAGCCTGCAGGCTAGTTCAGGCACACAACAGACTCTGCTCACTGAAACAGTCAAAACAAGTTGTTTTTCTAAGTTACCTGGATAACAATGCTGAATAAAACATTGCATTGTTCACCTAAAACTCTACTGTAACTGTACCAGTAACTTGCTTGCTCTGCTGTTTGTGAAGCATTCTTATGGCATGTACTAACCTCACCTCCACAGCATCCAACCGTAGGCTCTAATGTTATCATCACTCCTCAACCTGCTGTTCTACGCTCACATATTATTCACTTCCATGTGAGTGGTGTATTCAATTTAAGATGTGCTCATGGGGCTTGTTTAAAGACAAAGTTTTACTATTTTTTTTTTAGCTGGGAAGCAATCTTCACTGAATAGAATAAAGGATTCGGAGGGATTGATGTTTTGGTCCTGATATGTGACAGTATTTCCATCCATCCTACATTTTTCTATCCATATTCTGCTCTATAAACCCCATCTACATATAAACTGTACATCAAACCATTTACTCCGCCTTCCATATATCCAACCAACCCTCTAAACTTAAGGTAATGAGGAGTTTTAGATAGCACAGTGCAGTGGATGGATAGTTTGCCAGTGGACATGCCAGCTTGTTTTGAATGCCCAGCCACGAGCTGGGTGGATGCCTGGGTGCTCCGGGTCCACTGGGAAGAAGGCGGCCAGTAGTAATGAGGATCTAGAGACTGGCTATGACCACGCGCGCACGTGCACGTGCACGTGCACACACACACACACACACACACAC
>NC_045737.1:17337804-17339126 GCF_008692095.1 Etheostoma spectabile | reverse complement strand
ACACACACACACACACACACACACACACACACCCCTACTGACAACACCAATAAAGACGGTGAGGGCTAGAAGACATAGCCATAAGCTAAACAATAATGCATGCAAAAATATGAATAAGAATCTTTTATATCATTGACACTGAGCTTTAAGCTGTCAAGGTTTTGAACAAAACTGCAGCAAAACGCTGCTGAGTCTAGTGATCAAGTTGAAAAAAAACACAACAATGTGGTTGAGTTCATCCAGGTCAGAATGCTGTAAATGGAAATGTTTCACTCTTCTGTGAGACAAAAAGGTGTGAGATTTTGACAGATTTTAATGAAGCATACTGACAGATTTTAATGAAGCATATGTTTTCTTACTAAAGGCTGCATAAGAATTGCTGCCAATTCATGCTTTGTCTTTTTCGCAGTATGAAATTGCGGTTAGAATCGTGATGAGAGTGACAGATAGGTTAATTACATTTGTGTAATTAGTAAGAGAGGAATGCTAATCATAAAGTGGTATAATTTAGATGGGAGTTTGGGCTAAGTTTGCTATGGAAACAAAAAAGTTTGAAACAGTTTTTTTCGGTGCTTCTGTTACTGCTAATAAAATGAAATGAATGTAATGCTAAAATTCAATGCTGAAGATAGAAATTATGGTTTCTTGTCAATTGTGAGTCCTAGCTGGGTTTTTGAAATTGAACGTACGTTTCATTTGGTTTTTTCAGAGCTAAATCAGCAACAATTCCCGAGCCAGATCAAGTTTTCCAAGGAGATGAGGAAAAAAGGTCCTCAAAATTCTTAACACATAGGAAAAGAAAATGAAGGAAAGCTTGAAATTGGGAATTCAGATTCAGGGATGACAGCTGGGTGTTCAACACCAAACGTAGGTAGGAAAAAAACAACAACAGCTGTGACCGTTAGTAGAAATACAAACAACAATAGTTATTTGGTTGGCAAATAATAAGATTGTTTATTTTCATCGATTGATCTGCTGGTCATTTTTTCCATTCCACCAATTTTTCATTGATTATTATTATTATTATTATTATTATTATTATTGTCTAAAAAATTTTAGCAAATAGTGAAAAAAATGCCCATTACAGAGTTAAAGGTGATCTCTCCAAATGTCGTATTCTATCCAACCAACAGTCCAATTCCCAAATATATTCCGTTCAAATTGATATAAAAGTGAGAAAGCAGCCACTTCTCACGTTGTAGAAGCTAGAATCAGAGAATAATTACCAGGGCCAAGTTTCGGTTTGTCTCATGATTTTTGACCCACAATTCAATACAAACCTCAATTCTTTTTTTCTTTTTTTTTTTTTTTTTGGGGGGGGG
>NC_045737.1:17333839-17337794 GCF_008692095.1 Etheostoma spectabile | reverse complement strand
TTCTCAGTAAATGCAATACAACTTTTTTTCAGCCAAGATGCGGTAGCATATTGTTACAGCCCTACTTATAAATAATAGTTGCCAGTTGTATTTGATCAAACGATTAGTTAATCCACTTATCATTTCAGCTCTAAATTAAATATAGTAAATCCATCACTCAACAGTGGATAGATTTTTGCCTCTACGTCGCCCAATATGGCTTTGTTTTTATGATAAGGTGAGGATGTTACACGCCTCACTGCTGCTCTCTCCTTGGTCCACTATGTGGTGCTTTAGCGCTGCCACAGAATTAATGCTGAAGCTTTCCTAATAGAGGGTGATGTCAGTGGAGAAGCTTTGCCAAAAACTTGTCAATAACAAACAGATTGGCACGCATGCACACGCACACGCCCCCACACACACACACACGCACACGCACACGCACACACACACACACACACACACACCTTGCTGTTTTAAAGCTTCCTCTAGGCCAGTCACTACGGCAACTAGCATCTGCTTTTTTAAATGACAAAAATGCATTAAGATTGACAAAAATATATTGATGGAGTGAGCTTTAAAGCATAATGACTTCTGCATAGCTGCCTCCTGATCCCAACAGAATCGTTTGTCTCATGGCTCTTTCTGCTTTCTAAGTAAAGGCTCAAGAGTCAATTAGGTGCACTGGGTCCTTAGTAACACAATATTTTTAAGAGGCAAACAGATGCAGCATGGGGAACAAAAGTTTATCAAAGTACCATTAAAGGCTGTAGTAATTAGGAGCAGGGCCCAATGAGGGCTTGTCACTATTTAAGCTAGCTATTTCTACTATGAACAATTCCCCTACAGGTACACAACATTCATTTCTAAGGGGACCGAAGGGGTCTAAGGGGACACAGAGTAATAGTGATCACACTGTTAAGAGACCCAGTTCACATTTACACAGATGTGTTTAGAGAACAGTATTTGTTTGCAATGCATCTAAAATTCAAATCAGTTTAACGTGTGGATCAGACTTAACATAACTAAATAAAATGTGTGTTCCACATTTAAAAAGGCAGGAGGCATCTTTTCTTCTAAATAGTATAACTTGTGATGTAAGTGAGAGCAGGGAAGATTTAGCTATAAGCCAGATAATAATCAGATAATGGCCAAATGCCAAAACCTCTGCCCTCACTGCACTCCTCTCCATGAATAGTATTCGTGAAAAAGGAAAACATAATCGTCATTCTATTTGAGCAAACAAAATGATTTGCCTTGTGCAAGTTTCCATTTTCTTTCATTATGCACCTGTTTTAAGTGCATGTGACCTTGTTAACTGGAAAGCTTTCATTTCAATTAGTAAAGTCTGGGTAGCATTTTGTTTTTTCTAGAATCCAGCTGCAGAGTTCCGAGGCTTTGCCATCTACTTCATCAACATTCAAGGTTTTGTTTTGGTGCGTTTGTCTTCCTGAGACTTTTCAGTTCCAGAAAGCACAAAAGAGCCCTTGATACAGCTCCATCAAATCTATTAACAAACAAACACTAGATTGGTATTCCATAACAAGGGCTGTTCACAATGGACTAGATAATCATCATTGCAACATGTGAATTGGTGGCAGCATGTATAGTTCATTTAACAATATTAGACATTGTTGTTCTAATTTAGCTTACTTTGCCTGAAGTGGTCTTGCCTTCCAAGGCATTCATTTCTGATCTTGGCTCTGGACCTGCTTGACATTTGTGAAGCCCGTATTCTACTATGGCTGTGCCTTCCAAGCAAAACACAATGAGTGTCTTTGCTATTCAAAGATTAACGCAGTTGTTAATTTCCCGTCCTGCTTCCACGTCGTTTGAATAGCAAATGCACCTGCGCCCATCTGTGCGGCCATGGGCGTGCTGGTCTGGTCTTACAGGGAGGTGTGTTCAGGTGCATTCTGGGAGTATTGCTATCTTGAGGCAATGGGAAGTGATCGCACCATTGAACAATAACAACATGCTCTAAAGTCAATAGCGCAGCATTTCATTGTTATTTTAACAACGTATTAGTGAAATGCGCCTAGGCTCGTGCACAGCCCGCGCACACTATGCTTGTTACACACACGCAAAAGATTACAAGTAAAAATATTACCATGACGCCATCATAATAGCAATGCATAATGGTACAAACGCACCTGGCTTTTAAAGGGAATGGGAGATGACTGAGCCTGTTTGATGACGGAGATGATTGATTAATTGCATGTTACGCCCAAAACACACCTATGACTTAATGAAGACTCTAAGTACAACCCTTATGAAACATGGGCAAGGCGGTCAGACCCTTTTCTCCGCCGTCAAACTAACAAAAATTGATTTGGACGTGCCCTAAACGCACCTGCGCCAGTCGCTTTATGCTATGCGCTCAGATTGTTAAAATAGGGCCCTGAAAGTTTCAAATGCATATTTGCAAGCTCTCCTGACTAAAAAAAGGTAATGGATATACTGTAGGTAGTAAGCATTTGCAAGAGTTTTAATTCAGGTGAGGTGCAAATACCGTTTTTTGCTTGTTTTTGGTATAATTGTTTTACATGACAGAGGCTTCAAATCAAATGTATTATTAGTAGCTTCATACCACAATTATAACGACAACGGTGAACAATATTGCGGGGATGACTTTCAGAGCGATTTAATGAACAATAGTATATTACAGTTATTGTTCTTGTTTGTGTTGTGGATGGCCCTTATTGCAGGGTGTGAAATACTTCTACTCTCTACCTAAAACTAAACCCACCTTGTTTCCTCCATCGTGCATGGCCCAGCCTGTACGCTTCACTCCAAGTGCAACATGGGAGTCGGAGGCATCCAGGCAGGTAACAGGATGACCGTAGACTGAGTGCAGCGTCTGTGGCTGCTCCTCCCGGGGGTCCAACAGGTACACAGCCTCTCCAGCTACCAGGGCCGCCAGAGGGCACTGCTGAGCCCTGCCTGGCACCAAAACTAGGCTTTCTACCTGCCATACAGACAAAACAGAGGCATATTTTACTTCACTTACATCCAAAACTTACTTAGGAAGGAAATATTAGCAAATGTCTTTAAACAATGTTTAAATGTTCTTTCTTCTAATGTTCTCAGTTTCTTGTGAAGCCATACACTGTACAATGCATGGCTGCAACTAAGATTATTTTCATTAATCAAGTAATTAATTTTCAACATCCCAAGGTGATGTGTTTGGGGAGGGGCGGTAACTAAGTCCATAGGGAGTTGGGTTGAAAACCAGAGGGTCACAGGTTCAAGTCCCCATATGGACGGTGCCAAGGGGCGCCTTTCCATGGGCAGCCCCCTCACTCTAACATCTCTCCATTTGGTGCATGTATAGGTACTGAGCATGTGTGTAATAACAACAGAGTGTAAATTGTAATTTCCCCTTGCGGGATTAATAAAATATACATTATTATTATAACGTTTTCAGCACTTGTACAATTTCCTGCCAGAAATTGAAATGGCCCAAAGTGTGCACTCAGTCAAGGGGTGTTAAATGCTTTCATTATTAGGAGACATGGTTAGATAAAAGTCACAAGAGGGAAATGTGTGTGACACAGACTATTAATTAACACAATTGCCCAGTATGGAATGCGTATGAGGAATCAAACTGCCTGACTTACAGTCTTGGGCAGCCGAGCCTGGCAGACGGTCCTCCAGTAGCCGCGATCGTCAGCACAGTCCAGCCGAATGTCAGGCCCAGCTGCGGAGCACAGGGTGGGACTATCAGGGCTCAGGGCCAGGGCCTGTATCGTGCCTGTGCTCTGGTAGTGGAGGAGGGGCTCTCCACCTGTCTCTGTGCTCCACAGGTCCACACAGCCTATAGTCAGAATAGTAAAACGCAGTCCCTTAGAACCTTAATAACTGCACTGAGACCAGAATTTAAAAGATGATATTTAATGACTATGTTTCTGTCTGTGATGTCTTACTAGCACCAAGAAGAATTCATCACACTGCATAAACACACACTCACCATCTT
>NC_045737.1:17325981-17333829 GCF_008692095.1 Etheostoma spectabile | reverse complement strand
AGCAGCCACTGTGCTGTTGACCTGGACGTAACGGACATAAGGTCTGGGTTCAGAGTTAGCTGACAAGCTGTTAATCTTCAGGTAAGAGGCTGTTGAGTCCCAGTTCAGCGTGTCCCACAGCCTCACGTCACCAGACGTGTACCTGAGATACAAGCAAGCACATCAAGTCACACTAAACATTCCTAATTCACATATTTAGCTTTGTACAAAAAAAGCTGATGATTGACACAAATGAATTATTTCTCATTTCCAACACAGGTGGACAAGTTTGTCTCCACAACAATAGCTGGCATTACCCGTTTACCACTGAATCATGACCCTGCTCACACTTTATGTCTTTTTTCTCTCTGACTTGTTGTTATTCTGATTTCTAATATCTTTGTTATATGATCTTTCCACAATTGTTTTGGCTGATCATTTTAACCCTTCAGTCAGGTAGGGGGATTTTTTTTACGTAACAACATGGTGCACAATCAAATTAACTGTGATAACTTGGCTTTATTTCTGGTAACAAAGAAGACCAGAATGTCATTATTGTCCTCTAACTGATACATTTTTTTAATTGTTGGCAAATACTTTTCTGTCGATCCACAAACTGATTATTCAACTAATTGTTGATGACAACTGGGAGCTTCTAGCACACATACTAAACTAGTGTCAGTGTTTCTCAAACTGTACACAACAATTCCCCAAAAATCTGGTTTGCACTTGTTTAGAGCTGAAACTATGAATTACTTGAGTGATTGATCAACAATTAAAGATAACTGATTACTGGTTTGTCATGTTTTGAAACATTTTTGTTGTTCGCCAGTGTGAGGATTGCTGCTTTTCTCAGTTATAGATGATTGTAAAGTGATATGTTCGATAATCCGCAGATTAATAGATTATGAATATAATGGTTAGTTGCAGCCCAATACTTTGGACGATTGTTTTCTCTCCCTTAAAAATGAAGATACAAGGCGACCAGATAGCTCAGTTGGTAGAGCGGGCGTCCATATTTAGAGGTTTACTCCTTGATGCAAAGGACCGGGGTTGGACTCCAACCTGCGGGGCTTTTGCTGCATGTCATTACCCCTCTCTCTCCCCTTTCATGTCTTCATCTGTCCTGTCAAAAATGCCAAAAATGCCCCAAAAAATAATCTTAAAAAAAAAGGAATTAATACAAATTAAGATACAATTAAAACTACAAATATTTCACTGGCCTTTTACTTTTCCCTTTTAAGGAATTAAAAGGTTATGCTTTATTTCCAGTTGTACATGCAGAAGTGTCTACCTAACTGTGCTACAGGGAAGGCCCTTCTGTGCCTGAAGTCAATCCAACCGGTTTGATAATAATCCAACCGGTTTGATAATAATCCAACCGGCTCGATAATAATCCAACCGGCTCGATAATAATCCAACCGGCTCGATAATAATCCAACCGGCTCGATAATAATCCAACCGGTGCCTCACAGTACGCAGGTCAACAGGCTGCCAATCTCCTCAGTGATCGTTAAGTTTGCATGAACCATACAAATGTCTCATTACTTGCTGGGCTAATAAACTTATGAATGTAAAAATACTACATGTAGACCAGTAAACTAAATTGCACGTTCATGTACAATCTGCCCTCATCCTTTTTTCCTCTCGCACTCTCATCCTCAAGTATCAGCCAGTACACCCCCCCCACACCCCCCCCACACCCCAAATCACCGCTCTGGCTTCTGTTCTGTCCTGGACCCCCATCTTTCCGTTCGTTTTTCACCCAAGTCAATGAGTTCTCACTGTGGGAGATGACAAACTGCCAGCGTTACCACCTCCACTTGTCAGAGCAAGTATCCGCCTCGCAGCCAGAGTGTGTGACACAGTGACAGCAAGTGTGGCAGAGTGTGCGCCCGTGAGTGTGTGTGTGTGTGACTGGCATTGCAGGGTTTGGCAGGAAGTAAACAATAGGAATATACGCTTTCACTTAATTGGTACGTCACCTCAACAACGACTATCAATGATGATGCTGAATCTCATCCAAGTAATTCGTCAAACTTTTTTTTTTTATGTACAGAAAACTTTGAGCACAGATTACTGCAATCTTCATGCCAAGCCTCACAAGACGTAGCCTTTGTGTCACTGTGTGACTCCAAGAGTTGCTGGGTTAACGAGACAGTGTCTCCTGTTGCCTTTTTGGTGCCAAATCTCATTTCCTCAGTTTTCTAATAAGATTTTAAGATTTTGTAGATGTAGATTTGTAGATGCAATGAATCATTCTTGATCACTCTTAACTGCTATTGATTGGTTTCTAGTTAAACAAATTCAAGTACTTTCCCTGAGATGTATGACCCTTTAAGTACCAATAATAAGGAAAGTATTGATGTTGTGAATTTGTTAATAGCAATGGAAGAAAAAGAAGAAGGATTCAATAGTATGTTCACACTTTGCAGACTGCTTTATTTCCTGTCTAGACTTTTTTGTACTGTGTGTCCTACATCTGCTAACCTGAAAAGACGCAAACACACTGTCTTCTCCGATGAGACACAGCAGGACAGAGGGGAATCTAATCACATTACTCCCTGGAGACACTGCACATCTCCTTGTGGGCAGTCTATCATGCTCCTATGGGCCCTGACAATCTATCACTGCCTCAGCCCAGTTATTTCAGGGCAAGTTTGGTTCGCACTCTTCCCTCGACGACTACTGCCATTAGTAGCGCCATTAGTAGGAGTATAAAAATATGTGACAATATGCATCAATGAGCAGAAAACTGAATTGCAATATAGCTAAATCTGAACAAAATTGACTCCGAGGTTTGAATTTTTTGTTAATGCTGGAGAGTGCAACTGTCTTCCGCTGCTTACAGTCTTAATATCTGTCCATGTCCTATTCTTAAATCTAAAAGCAATTCATGTGACGGTGTTGCCAATAAAGTGTTACTCCGATCACGTTCACAATTTTTTTCCTTATCTTTTTTTTTCCCGTTTATCTTGGTATTAATAAAGATCTTGTATAACATGTATTGCTTTTTGTCCATTTAAGACATTATTTGCATGTTGCACTAAGCCCTATAAGACAAAGTAATTTTGAAAGGTGGAGCGTTGAAACTTAAAAACAGTGTTTGTGCATGTGTTTTTGGCTCAGGAGGAATACATGTAAGAGGACTTTGGTGCAGCCTGTTTGTTCCTTTCCATCTTTGTTTAATTTATTGCGAGTGTGTTGAACATTGAACTCTAACGCATCATAACAAGCCATGATCTCAACGTTTCCTTACACCCTATCCATTAGCCAACACTCTAAACTCACAGACTGGCTACAGTGAGTTTTAAAAAGGAACTAGGGGAGCATGATATATCGACTCAATATCGTTATAGCAATATCACATTACGCAATATTATACCAAAAGTGTAACAATAAGCATGCAATATTTTGTTTATTTTGTGGAGCGACGCGTCCCGTCAGTAGACTGTGTGTCTTAGTTGTGTTTGAGTTTGAGGCTGCTTGAAATCATGATCATGTTTCATTGGTCAGTTTCAGTGCCAGCTGCACATGTTAGTGCACGTCAGCGCATGGGGCCACTACATGACAAAACCTATGGAGGTACCATGTGATGTGTGTGCATATTTCAACAGAGTTACAGTGTAAGTGAAGAAATGGAGAGAGACACAAAAAAGGACAAAATTAGAAAAGTGAAAGAAAATAAATGACCTGAAAACAGAGCAAAGGGAACGAGTGGCACCAAAGAAAGAACACAAATGTGGGAAAATGAGTGTTTCTCAGGGAGAACACAAAACACCAGAGGTTGAAGAGGAAACTTTAGTGGCCAAAAGTAATCCCATCCCGCATCTATTTCTCACTGGTAGCTATCCCGCAACTTCACAAACGGAGCTATACATAAGTGTCAAGGTGCACTGTACTGTTATGAATCTATTTTGATGCGTTTTCCCGTAACTTTAGTAATTTAACATATGTTTAAAAATAGGGCTGGATAATATATCAATATTATATTGTTATCGTGATATGAGACTAGATATTATCTCAGATTTTGGAAATAAATTTTGGAAGTAAGTTTTGTCTTTTCCTGGTTTTAAATGCTCATTAGAGTAAAGTGATGTCATTTCCTGTGTTACCAGAATGTTCTAGCTCTTCTATTATTTTTACCTTTACCCACTAAGTGATTATATCTACATTGCTGAAGATTATTTTTCTTAAATCTTATTGTGAAGATATTTTGTTAAAGCACCAATTGTGAACCTTATAAAATTGCCACAATATCGTCATTGAGGTATTAGGAAAAGAATATCGCGATATCTGTTTTTCTCCATATCGCCCAGCACTAGTTAAAAATATCGGAATTAATGGAGGTATCGCAATATTCATAATCCATATCGCAATATCACATTTTGTCAATATCATGCAACCTTAAAAGGAACATGCATGTTTCAATAAGTAAACCAAATGGCAATCAAAAACCTTGTGTGCCCAGTAATGGTCACAGTTCTGCATAATTTCCAAGAACGACCTAGTCAATGCAAATATTTTGTTATTAATCACTAATGCATCAGTCAGTGATGCACAACGCCTTATGTCTAAATGATCCATATTGTAAATCAAACACCCAGTCATAAATCAGAAGATTTATAACCAAGATTTATATTGAGATTTACACTACCGGTCAAAAGTTTGGGGTCACTTCGAAATTTCCATTGCACTCCATTATAGACAGAATACCAGAAGAGATCAGCTGCATTGTTTTTTTAACCAGCGCAGCAGTTTTCATTTTACATTATGTGCTTACATAATTGCAAAAGGGTTCTCCAATGTTTTCTCAGTTAGTTTTTTTTAAATGATATCAGATGAACAGAATGGGCCTTTGGAACATTGGATGAATGGTTGCTGATAATGGATAATGTAGATATTGCATTAAAGATCAGCCCCCCACTCAGATCAGCTGGTATTCTATCTAACATTGAGTGGAATGGAAATTTGTAAGTGGCCCCATACTTTTGACCGGTAGTGTATGTGACAAAACCAAGAGTGACAAAGAAAATGAGGCAGATGTATTCAGGGTATACTAGCAGAAGTGTAAGTTACAGCTGATGTTGGAGTCCTTGAAACTCACCCAGCCAGGACAAAGTTGTCACAGGAACTGACGTCACACAGCACCTTCCCCAGCTCGAACTGCAGCTGGCTGATGGATCCCACTCGATTCTAGACAGAAAATATTACTTGGCTGAAAACACTGCATCCATTATAAAAATACATCATGTTATTGCAAGCAGGACACTAATTTAACTATTATTATTATTATCTCACTAAACTATAGAGAAGAGGTTGGCTTTCAAAAGTAAAGTCTTTGTTATGATTTTCCTTCCCATTTAACACCAGAAGAGAACCTTCCCATTACTTTTTATAGTAACCTTTTACATAACATTTCCCTTTGCCATTTTGAATGGTGTTTGTTGCATTTCATTATACAAAATATAAATTACAGCTAAAACTGGAGACATATAGTCCATGGACTACTAGCGATTTCACCACACAAGCTCCAGTGCGGATGTAGAATTTGGTTGATTCTGATTCCCCACAGCTCGAGCCCACCTTCCAGTTGGAGCGCACAGTTTTGGCCGAGTTCCTGCAGTCTCGCAGCGTGCTCTTCCAGCACGGCGAGTCAGACACACTGGCCTCCTGATGGTAACCCTCCCCCGTGCACATCTTGAACCACAGAACGCTGTCCTCTGCGAGGACTCTCCATGCCCTGCTCACCTGGGAGGAGATTGGACAGTGTTACCGTGGATTGAGTCAGCATACATTACGAGCTTGCATCACTTAATTTATTTGTGCTTAACGAGCCCGGCTGACTGCCAAGTGGACTGTGTGTGTACACCACATGCTGTAGGTCGGACACACAAAATGTAATTCATTAATCTTTACCAATTAAAGTCACATAAGGTATAAATGCTGCCCTAAGCAATTCTGCATGTTGGGGGAAGTGCAAAGTAACTGTAAATTTAAGGACTTTACAACCAAGAATTCTAAACCCTTAGATCAGCAAGCTGCAGACAGTGTAATCACTTTACAGGAAAGACTACCAAAGGGACAAGAGAGACAATTCAGTAAGCGTGCAGGTTTGTTGCTTTTTAGGAATTGAATTTGTCATTTCACCAGTAGAAGCTTTGACTGACTGAAAAATCTGCTCCAGGACTCCAAGCTGCAGGTTTAGTCGTTCCCAGATTGTTACCCGTACCCTTACCCTTAAAATGAAGCAGCATCAACTTGCAACCTCTCCTCAAAGGTCTATGTATGTCTAGGAGTTGTAAGCTATTGAACTGAAGTGTGATTTGTTTTCCTTCTCAGACGTTATATGAATAATTGTTAGAGGAATTTGTAAGGTAAAACGGAAATACTACGTGGATATGTTATCTTTATCATATCACAAGCCCTCAGAGCTACCTCCATGGGATCTAGACAGCTAATCAGCTGTTTATTTGTTTTTTAGCTGTTTCTTGTTTTTGTGCAACTCTTTCATCCGCATGTTGATATCATATAAGTGAAAATATGACTATTGATGTGGTGTGTGAGGGTCATTCCTTTCAGTCTCTTTTTTCCTTTATTTCATAAAGCAAAGCGCTTGCCAATAATAGTTTCACCACAACAGCTTACCTGTGCACATCGGCCTAGCTCAGTAGAGTTTAGATATTGGAATATCTTTAAGGCTAACTCGTACGGCAGCTCAACATCAAAGAAGGGAATGTCGTTGACTTCATTCTGCAAAAGAAAGAATTTCAACACACATTATTTTCTTAACTAATTGTGCTTAACCACCATACCCATCCCCATCCCCATCATCATCCTCCTCCTACCAGATCTTGAATGAGTAGATCCAACAGCTCTTCGTCTTTCTTGACCTTTCTCTTAGGCTGTTGCTGTTGTGGCTGTTGCAGGGATGCGCTGCAGGCGTTCGTCATGTTTTGATACTGTCTCTTTCTCCTGGTTCTCTCCTCCTGAATCCTGTCCAGCAGGGGACTGGTCCTCCCATCCAACAAACTACGTGCAATGGCCACATACTCAGGCTGATCCTCTGACTCTGCTGTAGCGTTTCTTCCTCCACCGACACATGCTTCATCCTCAATGCCACCACCACCTTCTGATTGTGAAGGACTACAGGCCTTGTTGAGATTGTTTAGGTCTTCAAAATACCTGTTTTTGAAGTCGTTCTGGCCTGCCTGAACAGAAACATCCGAGGAAGGGGAAGGAGCACACACAAGTGGCTTATCCTCTTTATTACTCGTTAATTCTTCTTTCCAACACTCCCTGAACGCAGCGAGTTCGTCGTCCTCGGCCATTTTTTTTCAATCATCGTTGATAAAATATTACTTTATAGTGTTATGAAGCGGTCTCGTGGGAATGTGTTAGTTACACTGGCCAGTTAAGCAAAGCCCTAGCTTAGCACCGACGCAAAATTTACACGTCCTTCTCTATAAACAGTCCGAAGAGAGACAACGCGCTGCTGTACTAAAGTTCCGCAATTTTTTAATTCCGCAGTTTTATTATAGACGCGGCAATCAGGGATGGTGTAGGATTTTTTGTGGCCACAACTGGTTAATTATTCTAAATATCATTGCAAGTGTTTCCTATCCCATGCCAGATTATATTCAAATAACAATACACAATGCATGTGTTTACTGTTAAAACATGGCAGACAACAAAACAACGTCCAGAACACCCTACAACAAAAGACTCCTTTAGATCAACCCAGACAGGAGAGATCCAAGAGTTAACCATTGCATCTCTCTTTTGGGAAAAGATGATGTAAACCCCACACCATGTGACACCGTAATGAATAATACAGTAGAGAGAGAGCGAGAGAAAGGGAGAGAAAGG
>NC_045737.1:17309393-17325971 GCF_008692095.1 Etheostoma spectabile | reverse complement strand
GGACGCAAACACCGTTAAGGTTTGATGAGAGAAGAAAAGGAGGGTCATATATGTTGAAGATATAAAGAGAGAAGACTGGTTGTTCTGTCTGAGAAAGATGTGCTGGCTGCCGATAGACCAGCCTTTGCTCCTGCCCGGTGACTCGACCTGCAGTGCCCGGCGACCCTCGCCGTGCTCGGTGGCTCAGCTGCTCGCGTCTCGCCTGCGGAGGATCGGAGACCAGCTGGAGAAAAGCTGGACGTCCAGGGAGACGGACAGCGGCTTCAGCTGCAGGGGCGGAGGGACGGGGGTGGTGACCGGGACGGGGACAGGTCACTTGAAGAGCTTCCTGCGCACTGCAATACATTTGACCGTGCTCGTGCTGGTCGTCGCGAGGCGACACCTGTAGGGCGCGAGGCGACAACACCAGCAACAGGTGCGTATCAACAGTCACCTGCGGATGTTGTGTGCATGGATAGCTGCGTGTAACCTATGTCGTGTTTTTCTTTAGCTAAACTATGACCTCCAACTGTAAAAATAAATAAATAGCTGAGGTATGAAAAAAAAAAGCTCCTATTTTGTTCTGTAAAAAAAGCTATATAGAAACATACATCCAAAAAGTGCTGTTAAAAATAGTTGTTTTAACTCCTGGCTGCATTAGGTAATTGAATAATAAACCATGTTAAAGTAAACTGCAGGCTAATTTGTGAGCCCTACAGATAACCTACATCAGACAAAAGGTTTCTCTTAGTCTCTACTTCAAGTTTCTTAGTCTTTCAGATCGATGAGTAAAATAGAATAAAATAAAAAATAAAAATTGCCTCATATCCTCTTCAAGGTTTGGAATGTTTTCACATCACAACACTGTTGTACAATTACAATTACACCCAATTTAACATAACGTGAACCTAAGTGTCTTATAAATTTAGCTATTTTGTTTTTACAATTTTACAATTATCAAGCATTTGGTAATGAATAGATTCATTCTCACAAAAACCCACATAGCCTAAACTTTTTTCAATGTTATGTTGAACAAAAA
This sequence comes from Etheostoma spectabile, assembly GCF_008692095.1. Taxonomy (NCBI): domain Eukaryota; kingdom Metazoa; phylum Chordata; class Actinopteri; order Perciformes; family Percidae; genus Etheostoma; species Etheostoma spectabile. Next base: position 17,324,953 of record NC_045737.1, on the reverse strand, counting down.
AGGGGCCTAACTATGCACATAAAGCGCAGGCAAACTAAGTTTTGAATTTGAATGACTTTGATTCACATTTAAGAAATGTTACATGAGGAATAGTACATGTTTTCAATTCAAGGTTGAGGGTTTTTTACATTAAATACCACTTCTTAATTTAGTTTGCTGGAGGCTATATTTTAAAATGTCCTGAATTTGTGTCTGCTTTTGAACAGCCAGGTTGATGTTGGGAAAATGTATAGAATGTTATAATCTGTCAGTTAGAATGAGTGAGGTAGATTCTAAATGCAAATTATTGAATAGCCTACATGGAAATAAAGAGGAATACAAAGTGGATGTGTTTGTTTACACCGTTATGAACTAATTTCAAAAACATTTATGTATGGATGTTTCATGCTAACAAGTGCATATATTATATCTCATGTAGATGGTGCCTTTAGGGTCATGCAGGAGGAACGGGCTCTCATCATTTGCACTAAAAAAAAGGGATGCAGGAGAGTTGGAGGATGCGGTCCAGCATGGAAGATTGGCAGCGAGTAAAAGACCGACAGAGGAGGAGGAGGAGGAGGAGGATTTAACTTTAAGTCTGACTGAACTCCATGTGTCATGAAGACTTTCTCAGGCTCGTTGTGGATGCACTGAGTTTCATATCGAGCTCACACAGTGAACCCCAGCAGCCCTGCAGTCAGCCAGTTGCATGTCCTATCCCTGCGTGACTTTCTGATTCAGTCATCCCAGTTATGAAACGGTGATGTAATCCTCCCCTGGTAGAGTGGAGGGAAAAGCTTACTAATAGGACTCCTTCGAATATTCACCTCCCACAAAGTGAGAGCATGACAAAGGGGTTAGACTGATTAGGCCTTTTAATTGTTTGTATTTAAGGCTACAATTAGTGCTGCAATCCTGAAACATGCACTGAAATAGACCTGTTTATAAGCTTCATAATGCACTCCACTTTTATTTACATAAGCTATACTGTAAGTGTAAGCTTGTAAATAATGAGAGGATAAATGGTTTTATAGATGTTTTCTAAAGTGTTTAGGTGATGTTTACACATTCTCCTGTGCTTTAGCGTTATCTGTCGGGGGCAGTGTTACGTGACTTTTCGTCATAAACAAGATACAGGACCTGTGGATCAGAAGCTATGCTGTTAATGCTGTTTGTGATTTCCAGAAATAAGCTTTCTCTGATATAGCAAGTGTAATGTGAGCAGAATTACTGAAAATGTCTTTTTTATAAAGTGTACGTGTTATTTATACAAATTAAATATTTCATATGGATTTTTAGTAGTTATCTTAATAAAATCTCTTTCATCTCAATCTCATTCAGTCATTGCAATTAGACAAGAAATACACTTGACACAGTGAGCTAAAGTGCTTTAATTTAAAACGGAGAACCTCTGCACCGCAGTGCATTCTGCATTAAAGTCAGTGTCTATTATGCAACCCGAGAATGACTATTCTAAAGGAAATGATTCATACAAACAATATTCATAAGGAATAACACTGAAATAAAAGTTTGGAACAACATAAAAAAATTAACAGACATGAGCTCCCTCACAATGAATATGCAAATGGGAATTTGGAAATCTAAAAAAGGTTAGGGGCGGCTGTTGCTCAGTGGTAGAGCGGTTGCCTGCCAATCGGAAGGTTGGTGGTTTGATCCCTGCCCCTGCAGTCATTGTCGAAGTGTCCTTGGGCAAGACACTGAACCCCGAGTTGCCCCCGGTGCTGCGCATCGGAGTGTGAATGTGTGTGAGTGTTTATCTGATGAGCAGGTGGCACCTTGTACGGCAGCCCCGGCCACAGTGTATGAATGTGTGTGAATGGTGAATGTTTCCTGTAGATGTAAAAGCGCTTTGAGCAGTTGTTAAGACTGGAAAAGCGCTATATAAATACAGCACATTTACATTTATGAATATGGTGCCTTGCTGGCACACACCTCCTTGTGTTCATTACGCAATACCTAATAAATCGGTTGCTTACAAAGAACTAACTGTACATACAAACCTACTGATTTTGTACTTACTATCATTCCAAGACATCATGTTGTGTTCAAAGGGTAAAGATCACATTTTTAAATGAATATTGCAAAACTTGACGAGTAATATAATAGGGCAAGTTATATAGACAGCAAACAGATGAGATGACAAAATCTTTGAGTATACCAAAAATGACTAAATTTACAACAAAGAGTGTGAATGCTGTGACAATTTATATTACCACCACAATAAATCAAAATTTTGTTAGAAGTTAGATTCTTCTATCATGTGTTTAGAGTAAACAGGGACTAAGTCTATATGTACACAAACAGGATTTTTGCCATAACAATATGACTATAGTCCAATTCGAAAACTGACAAAAGACCAAGCTTTATGTTTCTTTTAAGTCATCCCATGTTGCTAAATGGTAAATGTGATTTTAGCCTCCCTACGTAATGTGTGGTACTTCAACTGCTTTATCCTGATTTAAATAAAATACTGCACTAATATAAACAGCAAAAGATGACCCACCATCACCATTTTCTAACTCGCGTTACAGCACAATCACATCTTGCTGGGTACATGTGATGGGTTGCCATAACTCAGTAGATCTGGAAGTGAGCTGAGGTGGTGCCGTCCTTCCAGCATCGCAGGGTCTCGATGACAGTGGAGCGACACAGCGGACATGTTCTCTCCCGGTCGAACCATAAACACAGGCACTCCTCGCAGAACACGTGCTGCAGAGGAACATAAAGCTCCCATCAGTGATGCTGGCTGTGGTTACAGGCGGTAAACCACTACTTTTCAGCAGAGTTTCTCTTCAAGTTTGTGTCTGTTACTTTTAATTCACTTCGATTTTTTAACCTCCTTTTAACAAGTGTATTGAGTCCTTTACCTGACAGAGAAGGGCAATGGGGTCTCTGAAATCAGCCTGACAAATAGCACAGACATCACCCGCCTCGCTGCACTGCTGATTGCCTGCCCTTATTCCATAATTCTGGATGAGACACAAACAGAGAGTGAAATTTAAAAAGGATTACACTCTTTTCTTCTAGATTTCTTCTGAAATCTTAATACAAAGATGCCAAGTTGAACATAGCTGTGTGTGTGTTTACTGAAATGTGAAAAGAATCCAATCAGTCTGACCTGAGAGCTGCAGAGCATGACCAAGGCCTTGCGTATGGCAGACACACGTCCACAGATATCAAATGACTGCAAAATACAGACAAAGGACAGTTTTCTTTAATAACGAAAATTGCAAATGCCCACAGGCCTTCATATTTTTTCTGACTTTCTTTTACACTTTACCTTATGTTTTCAGTTAAGCACTGGATACTTACTGATGATTTGGCGAGATGAGAATGTTAAGGGGTCACCAAAGCGATTACAATTGATCGGGAGGGGAACATAAAGCCAATATATGTCGAAAGAAATCTATCCACGTGGCCGGCTTGGCTCACTTTATAGAGCAGACGCACATATACATAGAGGTTTATTCCTCCGACACATGTTTTATACATATGGACAGTATATGTATAAAATTTCTGGACCAAAGTGGTGAACCATTCCAAGCTATCGTCAGACTGACAGACCAACCGACTGATATCGAAGTACCAAGTGCTACGTCACTAGCACTGCTAATGCAAAACGTTCATGTGACGTCCAAAACAGCAACAAGTTTTCTCTAAAGAAACTCACCGATGTAGCATTTCTCATGACATTGCTTTTATTTAAAACTAGAAGGGCATTCAGAGGGTGCAGACCTCCGCCAAGGCAATGCCCTGTCTCACAATGTTAACAAAAGTGAAAAACACTTTGTGTGTCTTCCCCGTGATTTGGATCTGTTCGGAAAAAAAAGAAGAAAAAAAAAAGAAAATCGGGCCTGTAGTTTTTCCCGTAATCCTGCTGACAAACAAGGAAACAAATACATAACATCCTTTGCAGTGGCAATAAAGTCATCACAAAGTGATCAATGCTCTGAGCAGTTTTTACTGCCTACGCATGCTTAGTTTCTCCCTCTTGGGAACTTTATCTTACTGTTATCCCATGTGACACAAACAGCATGACAACAGGGAATCAACCACTGATGGACATCAAGCATTTTAGCACACCCAAAAATGGACACACTGCTGATATGGCCTGATCTTTGAAAATACCAGACTGCCCCACCCCAGCAGACACAGACAGGAAACTGTCCACCCAATTCAGCTCATCACAACTATAACCCGCTGAATCACTGGTGTATTATAAATATCTTGCACTATAAATGTCCGCACACACTACAGAACATATGACAGTGACAACCTTTGCTGTGTCAGGGTTAAGTTAAGTTAAGTTAAGGGTCTGTGGGTCTGGTGGCAGGTAACAATTCAAATTTAAAATAGAATAGAATATAATGCAGTAAGGGGGTTTTCACATCCAACTTCACTTGACCACAAAGTCCAGTTCATTTGATTAGTATGAACAGGGCATAACGGTAACTTTTCTCAAGGAGCACATTTTGCTCCTAAATTGACATTTATTAAAGCGATTTATATAGCAAATTTGTACAATAATACAATAGTGTTATGAATACAAAATGTTATTAAGAGCCTAATGTTTTCTATTTTGAAACACTGATCAATAACTGTCAGTGATACAGTAGGCTAGTGTTAGGGACCGGCCCTGCAGTTCGGCATGCATGTGAACTGCAGCTACTGTAAATCCCAATTCTCTCATAAATAGCATCGCTTTGAGACTTGCTAAAATTTCCAGATAAAGATTTTAACCTGAGGGACCCACTGAGCTTTTGTCTGGCACCACAAACTTCAGTAAGCCTTTAGTAACAAGATCAGCATTATGTTGGTTATTCTATCCAACACTTTCCTTTTGTGGGGTGTAATAAACAAAGCAGGCTCGAGGAGAGTGCTAGTGGGGTTTTAGACTTTAGTAACAATTTTTTTATTTCAGGCACCTTCACTTGAGTTGAGCTCTGTTCTTCACAGGAGTTTTTCATCTATCTGTTGTCAGACACTTGTACGTCTTATTAATTCATTCTTATGCAGTAATTAGGTTTTGTGTGGTCTAAATTTGCACTAATAGTGAGTGCTTTTGTTGAACAGTGGCATCTGAAATCTAAAAAAAAAGAATGTACAAGAACACTAATAATCTTGACCACCGGGCACTGATTACCTTGCAGAGGCTGTAGATGATGATGAGTGTGGCTCCCAGGAAGTAACTGTTGGAGGGGTCCTCTCCCATGATGTACTTGTACCACAGCTGGATCGGCACCAGGGCCCGAAACAGCTGGCTCAGCTCCTCGATCAGCAGGTAGAACTTACCCTGGACAAAGACACACAATTAGAAACTGCATTAGCAGCGGAGGCCCCTCTAGATGATTCTATGAAACTTAGTGTCTACATGCAGTTTGCATGGACTGTCAATGTGCCAACTGAATGTTTTGGTTTTTAGACAAACCATGGAAAAACAATGGGACCTTAGCAGTCTTAACTAAGTTTTAATGAAATTAAAAAATACTAAATTAAGACCATGTGTATTCTTTCTTTGATCTGCTCACTAACTGTTGCAAAAAGAAGAAAGTGCTCAACAGCTTCGGGGCACTCTTCTATCTAGTCAAGAGCAGTGCAGTATTAAAAGCTTAAAACAGCATGCCTCCAGCCCAAACATGGCTGCTGTCCAAAGATCCGCAGTTTCACAGCAGTACAGGCAATTTCCCCACACTGCAAGGGAAACTGGCAGCCACTCTTTCCACCTGCTACTCAGTGCCCACATTAAACCCAGCCCTATGGGGGCTTGCTAGCTGCCTTTAAACTGTCCCCTTTCCTAAATAATCCCAGACAAAAAATTCTTCTGACTGCTAAAAAGTGCATTAAGTGAATTGGGGACAGTTAAAAAACGTGGTGACCAAAATGAAGGCAAACTTGATTCCCCGATGGCCCCCGTGGCATCCCAGCTTGCAAAATGACTTCCTGGTTGTTTGCTGACAAAGATTGATGACTGTGGGTAAAGAGCCACGAGCAGCCAGGTTGGTAGGGGAGGAAGGCCTCTGCTAGTGGCTAATTCATCTTCCTTATTGTCCCCTCCGCCTGGTATCCCACAGTGCCCATCACGCCCACGTAAAAACTGTCAAATCTAAAGTTTGGACACAAGCCAAGGAGTTTGAGTAAGCTCCACTGCAGGCCTTGTTTGAGTTGTTTTTTTGCTTATTTGGTTTCATTTCTTTGTCTGATCTCGTTATCCAGTCCATAACTGCACAAAGAAACCGACACATAAATCCATAACTTTACATTCTTATCTGTAACACTGTTATTGTTATCAAATTTGTATTGATTTACATTGGGGTAAGTGGGTGGGGTTTAAATTGGGTCTTTAATTGTTGTGACTACAAATTTATCAACGCAACTGGGGGGGGGGGCTGTACTATCATGTCCATATCTTTTTTTGGACTTTCTTCTAAAGGTATCCTGTGAATTTCTGTTGTAAACGAACAAAAGTTAAATTTACCGTTTCTCATCAAACACATAAATATTTCTGCATATTCTGCATTTCCTTCCTCATAAAACATTTGTAATGCAGAATCTTTTAAATGGCTTAAATCATGCATTGTGTCCATAAATGTTTGCTTGCCAGCATTCTTTTTCTTTTTCCTTTGGTAACACACTGATTGTTGCTGCTTTACTGCTACCAACTATTGATCGGTGGAACCAACAGCAGGATGTAAATCGCGACGTCTGCCTGGTTGTGCACGCTAAAATCAAAACCGGGACCCACTCTTAAGAGTATTGCACCATGGCGCTGCTAGTTGTCACAAACTCCACAGGGTAGTAAGAATGGCACCCATTCTGTCTTTACCCTTTAACCCACCCTGCACCAAATTCTTCTTATACTTATTTCAAAGAAACCATTTAATTTTCATTATGTGCTATATATTTATTTGACATTTGACTTTAATTATACTATCAATGAATTCAGCGGGTTATCAAGCAAAATTGCCACATATTCTCTGGTTCCATCTTTTCTTTTTCTTTTTATATAAAGGAATATAAGTTAATGATTGATGAGTTGATATATTTGGGTTTTGCAATGTTGGTCAAATAAAAGAGTCCCCTTGGTCTTTTAAGACAATTTAGAAACAATTAATTTAATGAATCAAAAAATGTCAAAGACAAAAATACAATCAATCAGCTATTTAAATAATAATTACTTGTAGTCCTATTCATGCTCCTATTGAACAGCTGCAGAAAGTCCCCAGTATTAAATCTACCCAGAGGCCAACAGAACAGGCACGTGGAGCGGCACCAACAGGGCAAAAAGTAAACCCCAGTTTGATTGTTACAACCACCAAATTTAGGAACTACTGCATTTGTCAAAAGACTCAGAGGCACTCTTGCACAACAAGGAAAATACTTACACACTGAGGAAACATACATACAATGAACATGATTCATACACAAGCAGTGGATATGAGCCCTCAAAGCTTTTAAAACAAAGCCGTCATGGAACTTTTGTATGTGTGCCTGCTATCACTTGTGTAGACTTGCGCTGACTGTGGTGATTATGTAGGATCATTAGTGTATCTGCAGTTGGATGCAGTAAGGCATTATGTGACTTCATGGAGTTCATAGTAGATGGGACTGTTTGGGCCTCTGTTTTGGCCTCTACAGTAAAAAACAATGATAATGCAAACATGTCTCATCAAAGTTATCAAATAAATGTTTGTATAGTATATGTTCTGTGTGTGTGTGTGTGTGTGTGTGTGTGTGTGTGTGTGTGTAGGTAATGGTCAAGCTCCAGGGAGGGATGACCTCACCCGTGCAACCCCCTCGAGGGCAAATGAGCTCAGATGTTGGCTGCTGTGGTTTCCGATAGGCCTGTAGGTCTGTTTATCAGTGGAAAATGTAATCCTAATACTTTATAACCCCCTCCTCCTTCCCCCATCTAGCTCAAAAACACACACCAGGAATATGCTGCACCTGTAAGGACATTGAAGTATATCTGTGCGTGTGTGTGTGTGTGTTTGCCGTCATATTCTGTTGCCTCAGGCCAGACTAACCACGCACACAGACACCAACATTGCATAAGCTCACCTAAGGAGTACCATTTAAAACCTAATGAATACAAAACAGTTTCACACTGTGACCCTTTAGCACTTTCTTCACTCGGTGGAGTATTTCATCATAGTTGAGCAGATTTTCTTTTTTTTAAATTATCTACCAAAGTTTCACTACTTTGTCGGTTAACTTCCTATAACTTAATCACTGTCTATACCATGTTATGGATAAGCATGATCATGGCAGTTTATCAGAACCTTAAACTCAGATTAAATGTAAGCGTGTCACACAAGACTTTCCTGATCTAAAAGCTCGGCAATGTGTTTAAAAGGACACCCTTGTATGCTCTTATAGTGTTATGGCTTTTACCGCAAGGCAGTTGAAAGAAGTTGAAGAGTTAGCCTACGGTCACATGAAATTAAATAATTTAGGTTAGATAGCTTTCAAACTAAGGTTAAAGGTTAGTCTTAATCTTCATTTGGGTTTTTTTGTTTGTCAGCTGATCAAATGTATAAAAGGTTTGACATAAACTGGTTGGGGGGAAAAGCTGCAAACCTTTATGTCAGTTTTGGCAAAATGTCAAATGCACATAATTAGGGCTGCATTTAACAATTACTTTCATTATGAATTAAGAGGATTATAATTTAAATGGTTCAATTGTTACCTTTGAAATGTCTATAAAATGGCAGAAAATACTTTAATACTAATCACACTTTCACGGAGCACAAGGGGATGTCTTGTCTGGCTGTTATAATCTCCAAAATTCTGTTTAAAGTATTCAAAACCAAAGGAAAGCTGCAAATCCCCAAATTAGTTTTCCATTTTTTCTTGATGATATAAAATCAATTACAAGAAAATAGACTAATTTATTAATCATTTCTGCACCACACATAATCGAGGAAAAGAGTCTATTACAATGCTATTATGACTGCATGTTGAGATTGTTGGATGTATGGTTATATGGTTGTTATAATGTAGAGACATAGTGTAAACTTTAATTGTGTCTAGACATGGGCCGGTTACCGAGATATACCGAGATATATAAGATAAACCGAGGTTTTGAAAACGTCAGGGTTTAAAAAACACTGAAGTTTTTTGTCATACCGTTCCTAAGCTATGACATGTTTTTTTATGATTCTTCAAGGACAGTTTAGTTTAGAAATCCCTCCCCCTACCAGTGTGCAGTGTGTTTAATAATACAATAAATTGTGTTCAATGGAAAAAAGCAGTTGTTTTTTACCCAGAAAATCTGTCATTGCAATTCTGTAATACCATGAAACCGTGACATTTTTACTAAAGGTTATCTAACCGTCACAATCTAATGCCCACACATGACTAATTGTGTCCCATGAGAAAGTTGGCAAAATTAACTAATGATAAGAAATAATAAAAATGGGTTGCTTACCCTGGATTTGAAGGCCAGGAGAATCTTGGGCAAAAAGAGGACAAAGCATTTCAGGCTGATGGTGAAGTACTTGAGGACAAAGTCAGTGATGCCCACTGCCCAGATCAGATCAAAGAAGTCAAAGCTGTTGAGGTTGGGCTTGGCAAATATGAGGCTAGAAGAAAAGGAAACAACATCTAGATGAGATGTTGTAGGGAGGCCTGGTGACCACTCGGGATGGTAGAATGAAAGGCAACAAAAAATGGAAAATGCTTAAAATAATATGAGAAATGCTCTGGAAACAAAATAAAATAAACAGAAAATACTCACAGGACAAGACCAGACAAGAACAGGAACGCTCCCTAAAGGAAATACGATTCTAAATAAAATGTCTCACACAGCACAAGATGAAAGGAAAAACCTAATTGTATAAATCAAACCCAAAACGTAAGATGGCAGGCAAGGAATCAAACAGCTACCGTAAAAATACCTGCTTGTACAATACCTGTTGTGCAGCTCCTCATGACTAAACGAATAGTAGATATAAACAATATTTCCTGCAAGGAACATGATGATCCACAGAGCAACAAATACAGAACGTTCCGCCTGGTAACAAAAAAGAGACACACAGAACTATTTTAGCAACATTACAATCAATTTCTTTACATCTTAAATTGTAATTTAACTCAATATTTTGCAATAATGTGATAAATAAAATCAGTATATTTATCTGGTGCATAATTAGTCTTTCTGACTGTGAGCTTGTGTGTATGTGCCCTCATCGCTTTGTTAGGGGTGCTCAGGGGCATTTCATATTTTTAATAATACAGAACATATTTGGTTGCATTTTCATTACAGATTATTTTGAGTGTCCAACATACACCGTCCAGCAGCTTTAAATAATCAAGAATGTATTAATCCGTATGAATAAAGTATTTCTGATTCTGATTTCTGAAAACAGTCCCCAACAAATGCCTGATTTATACTCCAGTTTCAGTACCATTTCATTAAAACTACAATACCCAGCTGTTTAATGAAATTACTTAGCCTTAGTAAAGTAAACTATACTTGTGACCAATTGTTTTTTACAAATTCCATGTTCAGTAAGAAATAATGGCTTTCAGATTGGCAGACACAGACAGTATAGGGAAGTATTAAAGTATTGAGAGGTGGACAAACACATGGTTGGTTGTGGTCTTTTCATTGGCTTTCTTCACAGTGAGAAAAATATAAAATGAAAACACCCTTTTTCTTTAATACATTTTGTATATGCATGTGTGAAAAGCTTAGCCTGAATTTAACCTAAGACTAAGTGTGTATCAGTATGACCATTGGTTTGAGATAATATTGGATATTACATGTCTCTACACAGCAGTTATTTTACTGTACGTGTCTTTTTGTTTTACCCGTAATGAGACTTGGTGCCTAAACGTGGAATTGGCATAGGTGAATGTGCTGGCCATGCCCACACACACAGAAATACCTGCAGGAGAGAGGGGAAACATCATCACTAAACTACACCTTATGCAGCTAATGATTCATTACTGTAAGTAGTGTAATAATAGTGTAAAATAGTAGGCACTGATAGCAGCACTATTACTTCACAAGCTGGTGTACCTAGCTTATGCTGGAAGCAGACTTTAGCCAGCAGAATGAGGATAAAGGGGAAGCCTCTCTGCAGCCATGTGACTACTGCCTTTAACTCAGACAGGGCTGGGGCCGGGGTAGACGGGTCCTCCTGGGCCTCTTCCCTGGAGCTGTGCCTCTCTGAGCCAGCTGCCGTGGTGGCCTGCTGGAGCAGAGAGGAGGTCCTGTGCTGCAAAGGCTGGTGGTGGAAGTGGTGGTGATGGTGGTGCGGGGGTGGCCGAGGAAGAAAAGGTCCACCCTCCGTACGGTGGGGGCCCCCTTCTTCTCTGGATGATGCAGTCATTTGGATAAAAACTTCAGGGGGAGAGCCCAGGACTAAGCCAGCTGCCTGGAATTGGGCAGAGGAGACAGAACCGGAGGGGACACCTACCAGGCCAGAGAAGATCTGCTGGGGTGAAGCGGGGGAGTCAGGCTTCAGGCAGTCAAACACGCCACCCTCATCGAGGCTGCTCTCGGATCCCAGAGTTTGGCTTCGGCTCCTAAGTGGGGAAAAAAGTGTGGAGGCAATAAAAATCATTAGCCTGGAAGGATGGCTATGTTATTTTTCATGTCCTATTTAATTTACTCTTTTAATGTCATATTTTGCTGATATGCCATGTAAAAGGATCTGTGAATGTTACATTATGTCTCTGTATGGGTAAAAATACTCAAATGATCCAAGTGCAGTATGAGCCACATATGTTGTGTGATAAGGCCTGGTCCATTTCATCCCAAATGTGTTTGAGTGGATTGAGGTCAAGGCTCTGTCATGTTCTTCCACACCAAACTGGGAAAAATATGTTTTTATAGATCTGGTTTCATGTTAAATAAGATGGTATCTTTTCCTAACTAAATGCAAACCTAATCTTCAAAAGGTATTTCTGAGACCCTATAGGTGTCTTTTCTCTGCCACAATTACACTGTATATACATATAATTCAATATTTACACAGACGACATTACATCCTACTATTCTTCTTTGTTGGAACTGTACTTTAAGTTTGTCTGTGGAAATATTGCAATTTATAATTGGCTTTACCCCAGGCAAAAATAAGATTTTTGCAGGAAGACGGTAGACATCTGTAGGATCACAACAAGACCTATTATGATACAACTCACTGCAGTGTAACAGGTTAAATATGTTTGTGGTTTTGTGACCAGAGTTAGGGGGTACTAAGGTCCCAAGTGGGACTGGGCCTTCCCCAAAATGTTGCCACAAAGTAGGTAGCATACCAAAATATTAATGCAAGCTGTAAATTTATGATTTATTAACCAAAACAAAGAGGACCAAAGAGGACTTGCCAAAACCATAAAAAACAAACCCCAGGCTGTATGCATGTGGACAGGGGGTTCCCATACATTTGGCTATATGTGTGTGAAGATAACACACACACACACACACACACACACACACAAAGGGCTTATGCTGCTTCTGAGAACTCTTCCCACCTTTCAGAGGGCATGCCATCCGTGTTGCTGCTGTGTCTCCTCTGCATGGCACACCACTCATCACCACATGGTCCAGCCCTGCAAATGCAAATCAACAGTGTGTCTGACTGAAAGAAAGGACGGCTTACAGCTTACATCTTTAGTCCTTCTGCTTTGTGTGTGTTTCAGTCGTTGACAGTAAGGTGAAAAACAATGTTAACGACTTTACCTGAATAAGTTCAGTGAATTGCCCCTCAGTTCTTGGCATATTTAGTATTAGGTTAGCTAGGTTGATGGGTGGATGCTGCTGCAAAAGATGCTCCGACGGTCCAGCTCGAAAGACTTCCTGTATGACGTCAACGAGGTGACCTTCTACCAATCAGCGTCCTCCTTCCCACCACACCATATCCGTGTGTTGGAAATTTGTTTTGCTGATGGTGGATGTCAGATTTCGCTGGAAAAACATCACAGTTGCTGCTTGTTAGACGTAATGTTGGACATTACAAGGACCGTTTTCTTCAAATGAAACGAAACTGAGTCACTAGACTGTGTCATAGCGTATTATAGTTTTTAATCATCAGTACTGTCTAGCTAGCTTACGATATCTAAGACAGAAAGCTAACGCTAACGACAGCTAGCCAGCAGGCTAACAAAGCAGGCGTTTATGATGAAACATCGTTAACTAGCTTTACGTTTCGTGCCCACCAGTTAACGTTTAACTGTTTGTGCTATGTCAGAGCATAATTCACACTGGCAGCAATTGTTCATTTAGCGTAATTGTGTTACAAAGTTAAACCTGCAACATGGGTTAGCTGAGTTAAAATCGTACTCAATTGGTTGGTAACGTTAACGTTATTTGTGTTATTTATCACATCTGCTGTCCGATAAAAGCTAGCTAGCTAACGTCAGTTTACAGAGACAGTTAGCTTTACAGTTTTGAGCCTGTCTTTATCGCGTAGGCACACATCGTTACATATTCGTGACAAATACGTCAGTCAGGGAATTGATACCCCTGGAGGTTTGATGTTTTGGACTGTAACTGTCACCGGCATCTCCACAAGAAAGCCATGTTATGATGGTGCTACGGCGGTTACTGAGAAAGCGCTGGGTGCTGGGAGTAGTCTTCGGACTGTCTCTCATCTATTTTCTCACCAGCACGCTTAAACAGGTACAGAAACTCACACTACACTAAAGCTAATGGTAGTATATTCTGCTCCAGGGATGGGGTGTCTGGATAAGATCCTTGGTATACGATTAGATTTTTTTTTTTTTTTAAATTGGGAAACCTTTTTATTTATGAAATCACAAGATGGGGGTTTCTGTTTTTGGCTCTGAGAAATCAAGGTGCCCCTGCACATTGGTGCAAATATCCAGTAAACCCAATGTTGCCCAAATCAGTCCTGCTCCAGCTAATACACGAGATGCCTTCAAAGAAATTAGTGTTACAGAGTTAAGTTACTTGTTTTGTCTGATTAATAATCCAAAGAGATTTAGTTTACTATCACAGATGAGAACAACATCTAAGAACAGTGAATCGTCTGCATGTTTGCTTAAAAGATTACTTATAAAGATGAATGGATTATATTGCGGAAACATTTCATCTCCATACAGTATATCTACAATTGGCTTAGCTCAATCTGATTGAAGTCAGAGATTTTCAACTTTTACAATACTAACGGTCTTGTATGGCTGCTTTATTCAGACAACGTATACAATGTGAGAGCTTTGTCTTTTGTTCAATGAAAAAATGGGTCATAGAGAAAAACATTTTTATTAATGAGACATCAAAACAAGTTTAATGTCAGCACTATTGTAAAATCGGAAAAATCCAGCCCTAATGTTTGTGTTATGTGATGTGTTGGTTTGTGTAATTCGGTCTCAACTCTGTAAAATGTTGATGAAATATATTAGTATACAATGTATTTGCTGCATGACTGTGTAACTCACACTATGCAGTTATTTTAAAAATTATACTTGGATTATCTTTTTAAAAAGGCCTGACCAGGGACTGGGGTTGCAAATAAGCCTATTGACCAGAAACCTTTCATGTAACACATCTACACATATTGTTATGGCCTAGACTGTAATAATTATGTATGTAATAATGTCTTTGAGAAATAAACTAATAAATAAAAATTGTATGAACCTATTCTGAACTTTGTTGAGTTGTTCTTCGATGATATTTCATGACTTTCTATGTGAATTTTGCAGGAGGAGCGGACCATGCGGGACCGCACACTCTTAGAGGTCAGAGATTCAGACCATCGCATCCCATGGAAAGTCCGCTTCAACCTGGGCAACAGCAGCCGACAGATCACGCAGTGCAGAAACTCCATCCAGGGAAAGACCCTTCTCACAGACGAACTTGGTATGTAATGCAGCCATTACTCACCACCATACAGTGATGATACCACAACAGCTCTGTGAGAGTGTTTTTTTTTGTGTGTGCCTCTAATCAATGCTTATCTGTGTTAATGTTTTACAGGATATGTCTGTGAGAGAAATGACTTGTTGGTTAACGGCTGCTGTAACATCAATGCCCCCAACTCCAGGCAGTACATTTGTAAAAGCTGCCTGGCCAACGGCTGCTGTAGCATCTATGAGTATTGCGTGTCTTGCTGCCTTCAGCCTGATAAGGTAATCTTCCACATCAAGGTCGCTCAGGGGATTGGGTTAATACTGTCATCTAAAAAGGCTCACTGTCCACATGTTGCATCATGCTAGACTGCTGCATGCATACATTTTAAATAGTTGATCCTGAAATGCAAGAATTCAGATACTAAATCCCCAAAGTTGAACATTGATTTTGCATTTTGCATTTTAAACATAGCAGGGGACCAAGAGGGGTGGAAGGAACAGGTTGAACAGATTGAAATCGGTACCTATGTGTTGTACACCCTCTCACTCTCTTATCTGTGTACTCTGCTTTAGCAACTTCTCCTTGAGCGCTTCCTGAACCGTGCAGCTGAAGGTTTCCAGAATCTCTTCACTGCTGTGGAGGATCATTTTGAGCTGTGCCTGGCCAAGTGTAGGACGTCTTCACAAGTATGTTATGAAATAAACAAAAATTAAAATGTTCCATCTCTGATGGACCACAATCC
>NC_045737.1:17302345-17309383 GCF_008692095.1 Etheostoma spectabile | reverse complement strand
AACACAGAATGTGTCCAAAACGTATCCATTGTATTGATGTTATTTTGACTCTAGGCACTAAGATTAGTGAAAACAGTTACCGATACCCAACCACACTTATTCCTTAACAATTAAAGTCAATATTCCACTCATAAAATATTCATAATCTTTTTTTAGTCATATTGTTTTATTTAAACAGCCAACCAAAAGTGCAAAACATTGGTCCAGATTACAACATACAGAAAAGTACACTACACACACCAAAGAAGGCACAGTGCACCTTTTCCGCAATCCTTTCTTGCGATCAAATGTTTCACTCCAAAACAAAGAGAAGAAATACAAGAAGGAGGGGGACACAACAAAACCACAACAGCAAGAATGATGTCTGCAGATAACAAACAAGACAAACAGAAACAGACACAGAAAAACAAACATACAAACAAAGAAGAGGCATTGACAGGGAGTTCAGCATCAGACAAAAGGGACCAAATGCAGGCACATATAGAAGCAAGAAGGCTGTAGCTCAAATCTACAGCATGGATTTCAAAGATTCAGCAATGCTGAGCCATGTGTCCAAAGTCTTTCCTGGGGCTCCATTTATGTGAGCTGTGGAGAGTTCCATATACACAACATCCAAAAAGGAAAGGGTCCAAGTACGAATAGACAAGTCATGAGGTGGGTTTGTGGCGGGTTGCAATTATTCTCTTGGCCGCTGTAAGTCATATAATACTCATCTGTGTATTTTTTGGGCCGCTGTAAAATTAAGATAAGCAGAAGATAAGCACTTCATTCATGTTTCACAATGACTTATTGCAATTGCGTCCTCCATTTCCAGAATGTCAAAAACTGTCAACAACAAATTTTAGCTGTTATGATGACCCCAATCTTGAAGATATTTTTTTTTTCTCTCACTGTATATCATATGTGGATCAAACAAGTATACAATCATATCCATTCTGCCTGGGCTTTGACCTTTCTCCCAACAGTTAATTGCTTCCAAAACTCAGAATTTAACTTCTTGTTATTGTCAGTTGCTTTCAATAAGAGCATCAGACACATTACTCAAATCTGTGTTTTATGGTTTCTATTGCTGAGTGAATGTTATTTGTATTGAATCTGTTCATTCAGCAGCAAAAAGGCATACTTGAATTTATTAACTTGTTTATTTTATTTATTTCTGTCATGCAGAGTGTTCAACATGAGAAC
Organism: Etheostoma spectabile; assembly: GCF_008692095.1. Classification (NCBI taxonomy): domain Eukaryota; kingdom Metazoa; phylum Chordata; class Actinopteri; order Perciformes; family Percidae; genus Etheostoma; species Etheostoma spectabile. Next base: position 17,308,198 of record NC_045737.1, on the reverse strand, counting down.
ACCTACCGAAACCCTCAAGCAAAATACTGCTACGGAGAGAGTCCTCCAGAGCTCCTTCCTGTTTAAGCATTTGACTTTCTTCTCGGGTTTATGAAGCGAAGGAACAGCAGTGGGCCAATAAACGCGTCCCTGTTAGGACACCTAAAGGTGCTCGGAGAAGAGACTCTGTAAATAAACTGTTGTCTTGGACAATATTGGGTTATAGAGACGAAGAGATGGACACATCCAAGACCAACCTCAAAATGGACAAATGCTGTATGTGATTTGATTATTTACACTTCATAAGTGCATAGAACGCTTCTTACATTCATCCGTGATGATCATCAGGTCTACATAGCAGGCAGCTTATCCTTCAGGATTCGCTTCAAACCAGTTCATGTCATTAAATAGGCTTAATTTAAAGAAGGTAACAGTTGCTTCATTTTCATTTTTTATGTTGGATCTTAAAAAGAGCAAAGAATGTGTCATTACTTCTGTGTGTAGTGCATGCATATGAAACTGCTATTTAATAAAAGTAACTGTGAAATTAAATGGGTTATAGGTTCTGCTTTTTATGTATGGTGACATTCAGACTTTATTTAATGTTGCTATTGACATTTTAATGAACTGCTGTGTTACAGGTGTAAAGAACTGTGTGTGTGTGTGTGTGTGTGTACTTTATCCATAACAAGGGTGATAGGTATTTGTTTAATGGGCGAGAGAAAAGTGTATAGTACTGCAAGCATTCCTTTTATTTAATTAGCCAAAAATGAACATTATACCAATGGAACAAACAAAAAATACAGACAGCATTCAAAAAGTGGTTTAGTTATAACAAAAATGCTAATTTTTAACATGTAGACTCATTTGAAGCTCCTTCAGAACCACAAACGTGAACATTAATTGATCACCTAATTTGAGGAGGGCAAGGCCCACATTAATCTTTGTTACAGAGTTGTTCTCTTGCATTGCTTTGATGGGAGTTTGACAGACTTATCTGCCTCGCTGTGCACTGTCCATCTGTCCACAAATTTCAATAGAGTGATTGGAGTCCAAACTGGTGGCTTTCTGTGAAGGTGATTCTTATCAGCTTCTCCTTCTACCTCAGGCAAAGTAGCTTGCGCACAAGGGATAGATGGCCAAAGCCTAACAATTAATCATTGTGAAGGCTGAGAAAACAAACACGTAATTAGGAATTGCATTAGAGCGCCTTTTAATTTGCCTCTTTGGCAAGTTGATTAATTACAGTCACATGGGAACGATGTCAGTTGCTGAAAACTAGGAGGTTTATTTGAACAGCAAATTGGGATATAGCTTTCAGAGGAATAGTTAGTATATACTAAATTGTTGCTACCTTGCTGAGTTTGATGAGAAAATTGATACAACCCTTAGACATGAGAGTGGTATTGATCTCCTGATCTCAGCAAAAAAACAAATATGCCTACTTTCCAAAATTCCATACAATTTTTAAAAACAGTTAAATAAAATTGCTAAAACTGATTTAATTGTTTGTTTTTTCATCTGCTTAAGACCATGTGGAAAACTTCAACTTCATCTATTTATCCAAATTAAAGTATGAAAAGCAGGAACCAATTTTCAAATGTCCCAAATACATGTTAACATGCTGTACACATATAATAAAAACAATAGTATAGTAATAACCACAATAAGCATGAAAATTATCTTGGTAAAATCTCTACCTTTAAAGAAAAGCTGCCATAAACTGCAATCTGCATCACAAACTTGGATTACAAGAGGTATCCAATCCCCTCCAAGTACTGATGTGTTGCCACAGGGGCTTTACGTTTTCCCTTATTTTTCTCTTTGTCCTTTGAAACTTGGACCTCAAACTGACTCTCCAGCCACCTCAGATAGTCCGTGGCTGTCTTCAACAGAGTGTGACTCCACTGCTTTCTCTCAAACGCCTGATTGGGCATATTGGTTGGGGGTGGCTTTGGGCATTCCCCTCCAAGAATATACTTTGCACACGCTGCGAGCATGTGGACCTCGGAGATGGCGTTCTTGAGTGTCTTGTGAAGGGAATCATCTCTGTGATTCAGGTGGTCCATCTGGTCCTCCAGGACTTTCTTCAGGCCTTGAGACATAAAGAGGAGGCTGCACTGAACTTTTGACCCATCGATATGGTGGGCCTGGAGCTCAGGGAAGCCAGGGGGCCAAGTGCCAAGGTGCTTCCCATTGGCTTTCTCCTGGAAGAGAAGATCAACAGGGAATTTCATTGAAAGATTTATTTTGCTCATCACATAATATATCTAGGCTGCAATCTCGCTGTGTCACACATATTCCAGTAAACTCTGTCTCAGCATGTGGCCGGGTTAGCTCAGTCGGTAGATCAGGCGCACATGTATAGAGGTTTACTCCTCGTCGCAGCGGCTGTGGCTTCAACTCTGACTAGCGGCTCTTTGCTGCAGGTCATCCCCCTCTCTCTCCCCTTTCATTTCTTCATCTGTCCTGTGAAAATAAAGGCCTAAAAATGCCCCAACAAATAATCTTAAAAATGATCTCTCACTCACACACACACACACATGTCAATGTGCTAATGTCTTATAGAGAAAAGACACATTTTGGAGGTAAAAGCGTTTACACAGGCAAGAGCACTGACTGAATACACATTTTCTTGCCACAAAAGGCTCATCACATACATTAAAATGAACAGCTCATGCAATTTTATATTTATACAATACAGTTGTATGGCATGGCAGCTATGTTATTAGTCACCCACAAAAAAATCTATTAAACACCCACAAATGATCTTATTCTATTCTATTCTATTATAATTAATATAAGAATGTAATTATTGACTGAAGATTTATGTTAAAATTTCATATTATCACAATGTGAAAGAGATGCATTTCTACAAATTCAATTATTATAGTAGATAGTTTCATCTATATCAATGCATCTCTACATCTGAAGTCTTTAACACAGAAGGTGGCCACAATTTGCTTCACCTCCACCAACTACAACCAACCAGAGTGATGAAGACTGCGGCCGTGACACACATAGACACCACCTTCAGACATACTGTAGAGACACACAGTAGTTATGATACTTACAAAACCTGCCAAGGCCGCTTTAACTTCCCTTTTGGTCAGGTCTGTCCGCTCTTTCGGTCTGCATGAAACAGCAGCAACATGTTTCTTTGCCGCATGTCCTGCATCCAAGCTTTGCATTAGAATCACCATCCAGGCGCACAGCACCGTCAGAAAACCTGCAATTTGCAAGTGCACAATCACAACATTTTAAATCTATGCCATGTTTTTTTTTTAAGACACAAATGTATTAATGCATGAAGGAAGTGAGTTCCACGGCATAGCGTACCTGCTCTGTATTTCATCCTGAGTCCACTCAAGTTTTCAAATATGACATGGACTGATGATTAGTAATGCAATGACAATCATACAAGTCAAGATTAGTTTTATATTTGCAAACCTCTTGAAGGTGGCGTTTAAAAGCAGTTGTGATAGATAAAAGATAAACTTCCCCTCTCTCTATGTCACATCCTTTGATGAAAAAAGTGAGGCCGCAAACTAACCAAGATTGGGTTCTTTTACCGTGTCAACACCTTGTGCAGTGCTTTTTGTCACTTCCACTTAAATGCTTAAAATGACTGGTAAAGATGATTTGTATCTTCATGACAACTGTCATTAAGGTTTGCTCATTTTATAAAAATGTGTGTTTTAGCATCCTGATCAACTTTCAGTATGACAACATTCAATGACATTTCGGCAAATAACTGAAAGAGAAAAATCAATTAGTTTCTCTGGTCAAATGATCATCCAGAACTTTTTTCATTTTAGTTTGTTTATACAGACACAGGTCATTTTTATCACTGATATATAATTAACACACAACAATCAATTTGTGTTTGGTTGAAGAACAAATTTTTTGTTTGGGTCCTAGACCAATAATAAACAATCATGTCATCTATACATAACTTCATGCTAAACAAAAACCCTCTTAATATACAGTACGTCAGCTGTATATTACGTATCCATGAGATGACATATTTATGTTATGATTGAGTCATTCCTTCTCGGATCCAGCTAATGCAATACTTCCTGTGCGTAAATGTGACGCTAACCACAGTCAACAATGTCCTTTCATGTCAACCCGGTTCAGTCCAGTTCAACCCTCCAACTATCTTTTCCGAGTCTACGTCACTGGTTTGATTTGGTTGATATTACATGGGGGTAGCAATGATGATTAGTGGTCAAAGCCATAGTTCATCAACATGTTTAGTTACCCTTTTGTTAATGTATGTAAATGTCAAATGCCTTCACCCCACCATTAAAGATAATAGATGTTTTTGTGGCATTGAAAAACTTCAAAGGAGACATGGAAGAAGTAGACCGGCAGGCAAGAGTCAGTTCAACAGAAGTGATGTTTAGTAACAAAAAATATCAATGGAACAGGCAAAATGAACACTGTGAAATTCAGAACAAGACAAATAACAAAAGAAACATATGTTAAAGAGAAGGGGAAAAAAACAATAAATAAAACTGCCAAAATACTTTTTCCTATACTAATTCATAAATAACAAATGAATTCAAACACTGAAATACAATAGATTAACGATATAATGTACACAAAATGCTGCATTGTTTTCATCAACCCTTTTAAGAAAATAAATACATTTAACTATATCAATCATGGTAATTTAAAATACAGCCAAGTCTGCTGGCCATGCATTTAATTCACACTAAGTCACATTTGAAACAAATAAACATCCATAAATAACAATGACAAAATGAACACTGTGCAAAGCAAAGCCAACATTTCCGATGGGTAGCATGGCTGAGCTCTCATGGGCAGCACGTTGATCTTCATGTCAAACATCCAACGGAATTGTTGGCATAATATCAGACATGGCAGATATTATGCCAACAATTCCAAATTTCATTACTGTCTGATCATACTGGGGCTGTGGTAAAAAAGAACAATCAAAACATGGCAGAATACAGCCTGATGGACCAAGAAAGGTGACCTATGGCAGATCTTCTGGACAGAGCTATCACCGATTGTAGAGAGCTGTCAGCAACTAACCAAATGTTACTTTGACAACCTTTAATAATACCTTTTTTTCTTGGAATTATGTCACGTTTCAACGTTTTCATCCATGTTTTTTCACATTATTTACTCTGCATAGCACTATGGACTCTCAAAACACAAAATAGATATGTATGTAACTGGGGTGACCAGACGTCCCCGGTTTCCGGGGACAGTCCCCGATTTTGGCGACCTGTCCCCGGCTGGATCTGTCCCCGGAAATGTCCCCGGTTTTCATTGTGACTGACAGACCCGAAATTGGAATGAAAGAAAGAAAATACTGACAAAACGAGCCGTAGCCGCACAACCTACACACGCAGACTCACAGCCAGAGCCAGCGCTGCTCAGAGAGGTTTTAGAAGCCGTTTTTACGATGCAAAATCACTGATTATTTACATGGAGTCTGGTGGGTTTAGCGAACGCAATTTCCGGACTTTTTGTTTTAAAAAGGATCTTACTCTTTAACAGGAAGGTCGACCTCCTTAGAAATCCTTTCCATAATGTTGTCAGACCACTAGAATAGTAATCTGTCTGTTAGCAGCAAAACGCACACTTTTATGAACGTAAATACAAGCTGGACAATTACATTAACGTACATTGGCTTGTTTCTGCCGACTGGAGCGATCTCGTTTAATACTGCATCAATGTCAAAGGAAAATATGTCCTCAATAGTTTTTATTGTACTGATTTTCAATGAGGCTGTTGCAGAAACAAGCCTTGAGCAGTAAAGCAAAAGCTGTCAGATAAATGTAGTTCAGTAATTACAACATGATGAAATGTTGAGACTTTCTATCTTGAAATATTAAG
>NC_045737.1:17288117-17302335 GCF_008692095.1 Etheostoma spectabile | reverse complement strand
TTGAAATATTAGGACTATAAGGACTTTCTATCTTGATATATTAGGACTTTCTAGCTTGAAATATTAGGACTTTTTATCTTGAAATATTAGGACGTTTTACCTTGACATAAGTAGGGACGTTTTATCTTGAAATATTAACGTTTTATATTGAAGTATAGGTTTTTTTCTTGAAATATAGACTTTCTATCTTGAAACTTCCCTCTGAGGTGTAGTGGAGTGGTATGAAGTAGCAACAGGGGTGGGTCTAGGATCAGACCTTGGGGGAGGGGGGGCCAGCCCCTAATGAGAACAGCTCTAGGTCTTTGTCCCTGTTTTAAGTTTTACAAAAGTAAAAACATTACTTGTTTTGGAGGTAAATAACGTCTTCGGAGCTGAAAATGTCCCCGGATTTTGTCTGAGAAATCTGGTCACCTTAATGTAACATCCTTACAGTCAAAAGCATAGGATTCAAAAGGTAAAAACCTTGAAATATGTCCCATGAGTAAAATTATGTGGGCAGATATGTGTTTTCCAATGCTGGAAATGGCGGCCATCTTGGAAAATGGTGGCCATTTTGAAAAATCAAGTGGCTAACGTTATTTTTCAAATTATTGGCCCCAGAGGGATAACAACACCAAATTTGGTGCTTGTATCCACTTGTGAACAATTTTCCCCCTTATCCGCCCCAATATGAGAGTGTGAGAGAGTGTGAGGATTCCAGGTAACATCATCAGGGTCAGCATTGAACCCCTGCTGTCTATTTGTCACACACGTCCTTTGCCTCCGCAAGAACCAGAGACACTTTTGTAAGCCAGTCCTGTAGAGTGACTATGACACACCATCCATATACTTTTTTTGCATAGCCATCATCGTGGGACAAATGTGGTGGGGCTGGCGTTGTTGGCAAAGAGTTGATGTTCATTAGAATATTCTTTATTTTAGCTAAATGGTTGTTGAGGTTTCCCTGGACATGTTTCAGGGGCTTTGCAACAGATTCTGGGTTGCCCCAAGTGTCATCATTATATTCTTTTACCTTTAAAATGTGCAAGTAAAAAAGCCCATTCTTGATGTAGATGTCCTGCAGCTGCTCAGAAATGTTGGTGCCAGATATTGTGGAGTCAGGACACTCGTCTGGAACTGCATCAGCTATAGGTCCATGATACAATATCTGTAAAAAAGGAAGTGGATGAAAATAAATTTACCATAAAAAAAGTGCGGGGTGAAAGTGATAATTTAAAACTGCACATTTGTAAATCAAACAAGAACCAAAATAGAAGGCATTTCAGTATGTGAACTACAGTTACACTCTTGACAAATAAGGTCATGAGGACTTTTGGGATTGATTGAAAGTAAAATGACATGAAGGTTAAGTTTACAAGAAATAGAAATTTAAAGTCTTGGTAAAATGTCAGATCAGTTTCATCTCAGTTCTTCCAGACACAATTATATTATTGTATACAGTTTTTCACATAAACAACAACGATACTGATACAAAGATATCAGTTAAATTTGTTGTATAAGGGAACACCACAATGTTAATGGTAGCTGTTAATGGTAGCAGAAAGTGATGTTAGCAGTTAAAATGTATCACATTTTTGATATTCTTGTTGGCATTTTTTTTAGCAATAGCCATTCAACGTATTTACATTCTGTAATGAAAAGAAAATGTAATTATTTTACATATTTTGACAGTGGATCAGATTTTACAGGGACTAATAGAACAAGAAGGAACTACTTTTTTATTACGCTCTTCTGTTGTGATTTTGTTTCGCTGCGCTGTAAGCAAACACAAATTTGTATTACTGACAAAGAAGTGGCTCAAAGAGGTTGCACTTGTGGTTACTATGGTAAATACGAGTGTCACCAAATCAATTAAGACCAAAATCTTAAGGATTACAATTTTAAAGTTGGTGCATCTTTAAACTGACGTTCTCTGTGTATAGATGACAGATGAAATGTCTGTGCATGAGTTTCTGATTCAGCGAGGGAATTAATGTAATGTGATGTAATGTTTTTGTCATCACCGTTTAGGCTATTATGAGTGCATGGGATGGACTGATGATGTTTTGTCAAATACATCAGCGATGACTTTACAAAAGCACATGAAGGCAGCAGGGGAGGGTGAAATTCTTACAAAAATAGATCACTTTGTCGGCAAGTGTTATAGATAGCCTGGGAGACAGAAATCTCCCTCTGATACTGATACCCTCTGATCACCACTGTCTTCTGTTGTTTTCTGTTATCTTCTTTTGTGTTTCATTGCTTTGAGGATGGAGGTCTGGTAGTCTAGTTTTTGCAGCTTTGTTTCTATTAGTTAGTCTACACTTTAGTTTGGGGGGGGGGGGCTCCAGCTTCTTCTTCTTTTTTGTTCTTTTTGGCCGGACCTCCAGATTCCCATAGTTTTGGTTTAATCAATAATAGTTAATTTGTGAATAAACCTTAATTTATGTTAACTATGCTCAGGTTTGGTCACATTTAAATTATGACTGTTTTCTGTGGCCGTAACATCAAGTTAACTCAGATATTAATCCGAATAAGAAAGGAGTTTGTTGCCACAGTAGTTACCCTATGTGGAATTTGCCTTGCCCTACACATTAAACATGAATTATTAAGTCACAAATCTCGAAACCAACAGCTGCGCACGATGATGCCAAGATCAAACATGAGTTTTGATCAAGTGACAAAATGGGTTTTGGACCAGTGGATACATTGAAATGTTTTGTACCAGCTAGCAAAACTGTCCCCAAGAGTGCATGGTTACATCAAACTATGGAAAGGAAATATGTCATACAAGAAAAAAATGACAGCATGACAGAATCACTGAGTGGAACTTACATATTTATCCAGTAGCTGTTTTGCGTCAAAAATCAATAGATCTGTAAGAGAATTGGTGCTGTCTAAGTCACAGCTGGTGTGGATCGAAGCAGAACAAGTTAGCCTCCACTGGACTTCCATGAGCAGCAATCCAAGTACTAAGAAAAAAAGATCATGTGGATATAGGTGACACAAAATGTAACACAGAATACTAGGTGAATAAGAAAGAATTCGGCATCTTTTAGGATGTATTTCTCTTTTCATTTGGCCTAAATATGTGGGGAAAAGGCCAACATTAGTTCCTTGTAAGCAGTCACAAGCCAGTAATGTTGGGAACATGTACCTCAGATAAACAGAGAAAGCTCAAAGCATCATGTTGTTGTTGTTTTTTTTCAACTTGTCAATCAAAACAGAAAAGAAAATTACTTAAATATTGAATAAGGGGATATACTGGTTTTCAAATTTATAGGACTGCACACTCACATGACTACTAAAACAAATAAATGCACTTAAAAGTCAGTACAAAAGGTACTGCTCATCTATGCAGCAAAATACTTTTTAGATGTTGTATTAATTGTTACAAAGATATTTACCATAGTGCCTTAGAAGTCCATTGAGTTTATAATCCATCATAGCCAGCAGTCACTGATTTACACAATATTCAGCGGTTCTTGAGAAACAACACTTTATAACAGCAAGGTGACACTTTGAAAAATAATTGTAACTGGTAACCCTGCATTTTAAATGCTCATCTACTCCCACTCATTGACACACACACACGCATGCTACGAGGAATGACAACATTTTGTGATGAAAATTTCCGTTCATCAGTCATGTTATGACATTGTGCTGCCCTTTGGTTTCAGCTGACGTATGACTTAAATGCTTTATGTGCTCATCAGATACTATTTTGCAGACCGAGTTTACGCTCAAAACGTGTAATAGTTAAGTAATAACATAAAATAGACATTGGTGTATTGTGTGTTATTTACAAATGAAAATATCAACAGAGAAGGGAAACAGAGATGACAAAGAAAGCACCCTGATTAGAGAAGTTTAATGTCAATTCAAATTCAATTCAATTTTATTTATAGTGTCAAATCTATCTTGGGACCCTGTACAGGTAGAGTATGTCTAGACCACACTTTAATTAACAAACACCAAACAATTCTCACTCAACAATATCAACAAAATGTCCCCCCACAAAAAGACAGATGACCCACTCCTCCACTTACGGATCCTCTGCCAGTTTCAGACGAGTTTCAATTTCTCTCACTTAGTGATACGGTGGCGAGTATGAAACCAACCTCTCATCCCCGTAAGATTGTGCAAACTTCTGTTTAAAATTTTCTTGGGTCTATCACTCGTGATAATCTCTTATGCCTAATAGGCCCCTGCAATCTCTGTTCCTGTATACTTTAAACATGTTCAGTTGTGTTTCATCTCCTAAATTGTAGATTTAAAAAAAAACTACTGTATTTTACTAATTTCCACATAGTAGTTGTAACTAAAATTTATTCTCGGACAGCCTATTCCCAAAGCTGAAATGTGTTGGGTTTGTTTCATCTTCAGTTAAGTCAGGCTTCAGGCATTAAGACCAGGAGCCCTGCTTTTGACCAGAATGTCAAGTACCTTGTTTGCTCCCGTTGTTACCGTTTGAGGAATATCACTGCTCTTTCTCCATCACCGGCTGGGTTGGAGATTTTTTTTAAATAGCTTTCATCTCTTTAAGACATGGCTTATCTGGGTCGACCTCTAGCTCACCCAGTAAGAGCGAGCGCCCCATGTAGGTTGAGTCCTTCGCAGCTGCCCGGGTTTGAGTCCAATCTACGACCCTTTGCTGCGTGTCATCCCCCATCTCTCACCCACCTTTCCTGACTATCCGCTGTCACTATAAAATAAAGGGCAAAGACCCCCAAAAATAATCTTTAAAACAGGTCTTGTTTTACCACATCCCAGACTCAAAATCAAAGGTGATAAAAAATGTTTAAAGGTAATGGCTCCAAGACCTCCGTTTAATGCAGGAACAGATCAAGAACCACAAGGAAGTTCTAAAAAAGTCATCGTTAATATTGCAATCACTGTACTTGTTCAATTCCTAATAAAACCATACATAGCCTGTCATCTTAACTTCATATATTTGACTCACGAGGGATTAATAACAAGCTAAGGCATTATCTGTCAGTCAGGAGGTAGTTAATATTTGTTAGAAAACGCAGTTGTGTTGTAAGCATTTGCCCTTTAAGAATTTAACTGGCTCATGCCAAGAAGTCAACAAAGAGTACCTATTTTCAATACTTTTTATTGAATGAAGCAGCACAAACATTACAAATATTTACAGAATACTTTTACTTCAAATTGTACAAAACTTGTACCAAAGAAAAAAAAAATCTAAGTCAGAATAGGATAATTAAAAGTTTATTGTGCAAATACAAAATAAGACCTAGTGTTATTGACCTTGGCTAATACTACGGTTAAGAAATGACCTCCTAAAAAAAATACTGACTAAGCCTACGGTCCTGCTTGACAACACTTGAATTAGTTTTAATACACAAGAACTAACTGCTCATTGTTCACAAACCAAAACGAGTGAGCCCTGTTGTCAGAAAATAGAAATTCTCAGTTTTCTTTTGCATAAAAATGATTTTAAGATCAGCATTCTTAGAACTTACTTGCATTTCAAGCTTCACACTTTACGTTTCACAAATGGAAAATTGCAATTTGTGCGAGTGGCCTTCTATTCAAAAAGAAAAAATGTATTTTAGACAGATGGCATTAACATATGGACATTAATGGAAGACTAAGTTGTGTGTTTATAGCACTGGTAAAATGTATGCAAGTGTGTTCTGCTGTTTGCAGCAAAATAACATTATGAACAAATCAGACCACGTAATCTCAAATCCTGCATAAGAGAGAAAGAGTCTATTTTGTGAATTTGAATGTGCAAGTGTTTGTCTGTGTGTGTGTGTGAAGGAGTGACTGTGCATTTTGATATGCATATGTGAGCTTGTGGGCCCCCTGGGACTCAGTGCATCCTGCCTTAGATAGGTAAGACAGGAGGCCTCACAGACCAACTGTGTATGCACACCATAGAAAAGCGCTTCTGGTGTTCATAGCAAGTTTGTAGTAGTTAATACTGCTGGCAATGCAGTGTTAGTCTAGGCACAGGGTTAGCCTCTTTTCCTACTGGCCTGCCACACTTGGCCACTGGAGTGAGAGACGGCATATTGAGCCAGTATCATCCAGCTCAGACCGGACTTCAGAAATCAACTGGCGGCTGGTTCTTTCCTCTGATGTTGGAGCATGCCTGTCACACTCACTATGTCCTCCTCAGGGACCTAGAAAAGAAGACAGTTAAAGCAGTGCCAGTTAAGTTTTCTCCTCCTTGCGGGCAGCGGAACAAGCTGTAAACACAACATTATAATAAAGTTACTATGGTGAACATGTTAAAAAGCTGCCTGTTTACACAATCAGCAGACATGGAACCCCTAAATTCACTCTCCTTTGTAGCTTGTGATGTGGTCTCCACCAACTCCTTTAGCTGCTAAATGCGGTAGTTGCTAACTTTGTGTGGATGTTGGTCAGGTAGGGTCCAGTAGGTTTATAAGATCTTTAACCATGAATACAGCTGCCAAAGTGAGAGTGAACCAAAACAGTATGTTTTTTGGGCCAAAAAAAACCCAAACAATGAGTTGAAAATCAGAGTAGACCAATAGATAAATGTAGTTAGGTGTTGTCTACATAACAATAAAAATTCAAGAAAGTAATGGACCCAGAATTGAGCCTTGTGGCCCTCTAAATGGAAGTACAGTGGCTTGCATAAGTTTCAACACCCATGCTAAAGTTTACTCACCTCTATGTTAAATTCCCATAGAAGCAGGCAGATCTTTATTTTTAAAGTCCCGTTATTTCATGGATCCAGGATATTTATTCATTCACAAAGAAAATTGGTGTCCTTAAAAGGTTAGATTTTCCTAAATCTTTTGAAAAAAGGCATTAAGATCAATTTCTAAAAGATGTTTTTTATTCCTCTTTTAATCAACTTTAGCATGGGTGTGTAAACTTATGCAAGCCACTCTATAGCCTGCAAAATCCCAGATTTTCAAATCTAAAAGTTCTATTCAAAGTTATTGTTGTTGTAGTATTTGACTTGACTTTAATCATACAACACATTTTCACAACAGTTTCCGACGACGTATAGATTTTAACTATCGCTACAGAGTAAAAGGATCTAATGTATATCTAGAAGTTTTCCTAGCCTACCTTGCAACGATCATTTCCCCTTTTAGCACTGTTTACAAGAAGTGTGCAAGCGGAAGACACTGTGATGTCACAGCTAGTTTTTTTTTTTTAAACCAATGGAATTAGCTATTACTAGGCCGGTCTGTGGTTAACATTGATCCCACTCAGGTTAAAAGGTTCCGGTAATGATGAAATATCATGACAATGATTAAGTGCAACAACCTTCAATGATTAAGACTCAATGACATGCTGGGTTGCATAACGCAGCTATGTAAGCAAGTTACACACTCACAGCATTCTGAAGGTAGAAATATAAAAAGAACCATTAAATACCATGTGGAAACTCAAAGACTCAACATCATGTTGAACATCTATCCTTCATTTCGTTGACCTTTGGTCAGTATTTTGTGACTAAGCTGAACAGCCTAACTTTCTCAGACTAGAAAGTTGTATGAATACTTCACATTGCAAAGAGGAAGGAGAGTAGAAAGAAACAGGATTTCTATTAATGCAGTAATATGAATGACTTGGTTCATCCCCAGTGCACACTCTCAGTCTTAGGGTTTTATAGTTCAGCATTCAGTACAGTATTTTTAACCTAACTTGTTTTGCAAACTAACCCACAAATTAAGGTTTAGGGTATAGTGATTATAAAGCGGCCTAACAATATATTTAGGACTTTAGGGATTAGATAAGTCAAAGACTAAAAAGTCAAGGTGACAACGAGCAACAGAAACCACAAAACCGTCTGAGGAGATAAGAGTCTTCTCTAACATAAAGATACTTAGCTTTGCCGATTTACTTCGTGACAAATATTTTGCAATCAGTTTCTGGATCACATTTCTTGGTAATATTCAAGATAATATGGGTGGTAGGAGTTTTAGACTAAGTTGGCATGTGGTTTGTATTTAATGCATCTGCGTCTGTGTGGTAAATGGTAAAACAATCTATACTGAGATCACTGAAAACACTGTTTGAAATGGATAAACCATCGTTATTTTAATTGGTTCGGGCTGAAAAAGACTTTGACATTGCATCAAATACTCTCACCTAAGTTCTACTACATCTTAATTGAAGAAACCTTTATTATTGCCTAAATAGTGTATCTGTGTACATTCCACACAAATATTGTAATTGCTAGGTAATTATACAAATAATGTCCAAAATTAGATGCATTTTTAAACACATCATACACAACACATTAAGTTGGACAACAAATTCAAGGACAACTTGATTGTTATTAAATTCAGACTCCAATGAGGCCTGTTTTAGGCTTCATTTTCTGAATTATACAGTATTTTGATCAAGGTGCAAATGCATATGTGCATTATAGGATTTTTGAAATCATATACTTGCTCTTTGAGGACTTTTTTTTAAACATACAAGACCATATTTTTTTAATACTTTTATCTCTAATTTGTAGACACATTTTCAAGCTGATTTGAAATCACCTGCCTTAAGCATTCCTCATGATTAAACCTCACAGGACTGCTGGTTAATGTGACATATTCTTGGTCTTTATCTGTCTGTAGCTCCCACTTTACAAAACAAGAATCTGCGCAAGAGTAAACTTTTGAGTCACAAATGGGTCGAGGTTTTGACAACCATGATGAATGTGGTGCCGCGATAATGGCGAAAATATTTTGGACTCACCAGAGCATGGTCGAAGCTGAAGGTGCTTATATAATAGGCAGAGATGTCGCTGTCAGCCAGAGGCTGAGATATCTGGGCAACTATACCACATTCATCTAAAAACAGAGAGTGGAGTATTAGTATCACAAACATTCGCAGGTGTTAAGCCAAATTTAAAATCTTTATTGCATAGAAATATAACCACATGATAACATAAAATATCTCATATTTTGTCAAATGTTGCCATATTTTATTAAGTCTGTTTTCTATGTTCTATGGACTATAAGTACAATATTGTACATGTAATTTAAAAATAATAACAAAACAGACACTACTGATGGATCCATTTACATATTTTAGCAAAACACTACCCAATCCCTTACAAATTTAACACCTCAATTCACAAAATATCACAAAATACATAAAAATAAAAAAATAAAACAAATTGAAATTAAAAAAAAAAAAAATAGCATCAGTCAAGAACAATGAAAATAAATAAACCGGCAAAAACATCTTGGTAAAATGAAGACTCCTATAACAAAGTTGTTTTTATTATTTCAGAACCACAAAGTAATTAATATAATAGTATTAGTATATTATGTAAGAGTATTCCAGTCACATGGAAAATAATCATCCCGACCCAAGGGCCGGGTCGTGCCGATATTTTCCGCCACAATCCTCGACCGTGGCAAAGGACAGTATTAATTAGGTTATCAAGACAAGAAAGTCTTCTATAGGATTCCAGGGCTTTGATTACGTTGCTGCCTTGATCTGTTACCCACACTATTTGGCTTGATTTTTGGGCGGATCTAAGCTCTAGTTGGAGTTGAACCATTTCTGATTGGATTTATGCCAATGGTCAGACACCAAGGCTGTTCCAAAAGCAGATGGAACTTCCCCCTCTGACTAACGTGCTCTAAACTGTAGAGTAAATTTCTATAATTTTAGGTATTTAAAAGAAAGTGGCCTCACCAAAGCCAAGCGGTTGTCCCCCTATACGGACCATTCTCCACAGCTCCCCGGAGGAGCTGGTGAAGAGAAGATCGGCAGGAAACCTAGAGCACAAAGATCACGCACTGATTTCTACCAAGCAACCAAGTGCAAACATGCACAAGAGCATTCCAGAGACAGACAGGGGAATACCTTCTAATATGAAAATGTGTTGGTGCTGCAACATTGTTTTTAGCGTTTAAATGTGCATTCTTAAGATGTCAAAGGAGGACTTGGCCAGTGTGAGGTATTAGGACTCCTTACTGTCTCTGAGCCTCAGTGTCCATCACCAGGGAGATGTAGCCATCAATGAGGGAGAAGGAGAAGAACTTGATACAGTCCAAGTCCTGGTTGGGAGACGACTGTGCATCCTCTTTGGGACTACAGAGGAAAAAAAAAAGAGACATTTGATGACATTAGAGAAGCAAAAGTAGCTGATATTATTTAAAGAAATACAATTTATATATTAATAATTACAATAATAATAATAATAATAATAATACTACAGGAAGTAAACAATACACAGAGATAGATAACAGTTATTCAAAAAGGGATAAAAAACAATGATAAAAGAAATCTATTAAATATTTTTTGGGAGTATATATACAATTTGGATTTATGTTATGATCTGCTAAAGACCTGTGGAGTAAGGCGGAAAGGTTATTTGATGTTCCATTTCCATTTTATTATATTTTAAATGTAGCTATTTTGGTAATCTAGTTGAACTTCCTCTTAGTGTTTCTCTGCCACAGGGCTTGTCAATTGATATTTTGAATTAAAAGAACATGAATTTTAAATACTTTTGATTCTAAAACTACAAAAAGAAAACAAGAACAAAAGAAAATACACCAAAATAGACACAATTATTAGCCTTGTATGTAACTTACCCTGCACAATAATCCCAATAATCAATAATTATCAATAATTCTCTATGTTGACCCTTGTATGACCTGTGTGGCTGTGTATTTTTTATAAAAAGCCAAACGCCAGTAAGCCGATGTCTAGCTTGCATCGTGTGCTGCCACCGTGTGTTTCAGAGAGGTGCTGCAGTTGTGTGAGCAAGTTCCTCACCAGTTGGAATAAAAGAGGACGTCAATGAGCGTGGTGGCGATGGACGGCAGTGTGTCTGGGTCCAGAGACATGACACAGAACTGGTTCTGGGGGATCAGCACCGGGTGAACTGTGGCCTGGATGGCTGGAAGAGCAAGGACAGTGTTAGTTTGTAAGAAAAGCTGAACTACAAGTGTTTTTTTCAGAAAAAAAAGCATTACCAACAGATGCACCGAAGATTTTCCTTTCTTATACTCTTACTTATTTCTATTTAATAAAATACAAAACAAAAAGTCATAGAGAGATCTTTTGAGACATTTTTATAAATGTAAACCGTAACAATCCGGTCTTCTTCAGGCATTTTAACTCAAACCATTTACTAGAGTCTGGAGTTCCTGTATTTCTTTACATTTGCATTATGCAAAACAAAACAGAATTTCCAGTGGGTACAAAGTTTCCAAATTATTCTGACATGTGGAAAATATGGTCTTTGATGATGACATTAAGCCGACATCTTAGGGATGCAAAGATTTGAAAGATTGTGAAAGGGTGGACATAGTTTTCAGCATTTTCTGCTCTCGTCGTACACCATGTTCTGTAACTTCATCGTGATGTAACAATAACTTCCTGTAAGGGACACAGTGATTCAATATAGTTCAAATATTGCTGTATGTTGGACCCAGACTGTTTGCATTGTTTCTTTATGTAATCTCAAACACAGCAATGTTTGTGTCAAACATGGCTTTGTTAGGCACGACAGGTGTCCTAGGAGCTTCCTCTAGCTATAAATACATATTACATTTCACTCTTTAATGGCACACATGGTTTGATTATTGTCAGAAAAAGCCGGGCTTGAACATAAAACAACTACCGACAAGCACTCTTGTTTCTGTACTTGTATAATTATTGGTTTCAATAAAGTAGTTTTTTCTCATGGGGCTATTTCTAAAACAAAAATCTATAACAAAATCCTGATGTCTAATAAACAATAATTACACACTGAATGTAGAAATTTATAGGGGGTGGGGAACACATGGTTAACGGATTCTCTTATAAAACTTAATTTCTTTAATTTTCTAATTAAAAAAAAGTGGTTTATTAAACAGCTTTTATTTTCTAGTGTGATCATGAAAATAATTACACTACATTCTTAAGAAGGCTTCAGTCTGTTGTGCAATACTCTATATAAAAAGAATATATACAGTGTGTTTATGTCTCGGTTAATGTGACTGCCTTACATTTAAAATTGAGCTGTGCAGAGTTACAAAAATACAGATTAATAATTCAGACTTTAGAAGTGCCAGAGCGACTACAGGAAAGTTTCTCAAGTTTTTTTAAACTGGTCTTCTAAAGTGCTTGTTCTACACCATTACTTCTACAGTTACTCCTACAATCATGCAAGAACAGCAATAATGCGTGTTTCACTCACATCTGGGTTGTGACCTGTGACTATCAGACAGTAAAATTAATGGACACAGCCACACCGTATATTTCCAACAGAGACCAGTGTAGTCTATTAGAAGCACTTTTCCGGTGATTGCTGAGCGATACCGCGCAACTGCAAACTGAGCTTGATGACGTAGATCTGATGTGAGCAACCTGTCTGAAAGTTGTAAGTCTTTTGGTAGCTGTGCCAAGAGAAATCTCAATCATTTTGAATCTTGCAGAGACGGAGAGTCTAGATATGAAGTGTGTAAGGCAATAACATCGGCACAGGCTAATTATTGCTAACTAAAATGCTAGTTAACATTAGTAAGTCAACTTAAAGAGCTAAGTCGAAACTGCCTGCAAGCTTCTCATGTACTGTATGATAATTCCTCTACTATGCGACAGAAAGTCACGTGGTTATGACACAATCGTTAGACTATTTTTATAAAAACGTCTGCTACGAAGCAATAACGTGAGAAACAAGGTAATGGAGGCTTTTATGCATTGTCGTGTTTCTTTAGAAATAATCGATGGACAAATAAGAGTCTTTAAAAAGGTCACATGGCATTAAAATTTCCCTTGATGAGTTTTTTTTTTTTTTAAACATTAATATGAGTTCCCCCAAACCTGGGTATCCTGCTCTGCCTTTGAGAAAATGAAAGCTCAGATGTACCGATGTGGAATCTTGCTCTTTATGAGGTCTTAAGGGGAAAGGTTCCCCCCCCCCGGCCCCATTTTCTCTGCTTGCCTGCCCAGAGAATTTGGCCCATTCATGAGAAAGAGAGAGACATCATGGCTTTCAAACGAGCAAAGTGGCCCCCTCCTCCTCAAAAGTAAAGCTGTGGGACTGACTCTAGTGGCTGTTATTCTGCACCAAGACTGAATTTCGGGAAACAGACTTCAGATACGGTATTAGGGGACCGCTAAGGTCTATGTAAAAAGAATCCAAAAAGCACCATATCATAGGACCTTTAAACACTTCAGATGTAAAGTTATTTGCTGTCAAAGTGATGCCAAAATGAATGGCAGAATGCTAACGACAGGTGATGGCTTGTTAGCATCAAAATGGCTCCATAGGAGGTACGCTTTGTGGAGACTCGCTTTCCCCCTTGGTGACTATAGAGCACTTCCTGTTTGATGAGTAAGTCTTTTAACTTTGCACAAAAACCTGAAGGTGGTGCTAGAGGATAAACTTCATGCTCTGAGACATGCTCAATCAATACCTGGGAGGTAAGGGAATTCATACTAAACAGGACAGCGACCGATACCTTCTTTTCCGTTCTTTTGGAGGCCATTGGAAACATCCTGACAATGCATAGGGACAGACTCTCCTCCCACCTCCTTGTAGATATTGAACTCCTCCTCCAGAGTTCTGATGACTACCGACAGGTCTTTCTCTCTCACCTACACAACACACATGTGGAGCATAAATATCACATATTCTACAATGAGTTCATTTGCCATACAAGGTCAGTATGCCTTGTGTTTGAGCAACGCTGGCTCATTTAAAAAAAAAGGTCCCATGGCATGAAAATTTCACTTTTCAACAGCCTTTTTTTGTTTGTTTTTTAAAGCTGAATTTCAGGAAAGAGACCTCAGATATGATATTACGGGACCACTAAGGTCTACATAATATGGAGGAAATATTTATTCATAATTCAAATTGAAAGTTCAAAGAGAAAATGAAGCCAGATCAAAGTAAAAAAAAAAGAAATCGTATTATTTTACTATGCTACTACTAGGAAAAATCATGCCATAATTACATTTAAAAAATAAAAAAGGAAACATAAATGCTTAAACTGACATCTTTGAAATCTTTTATTGATTGAGAGAAACCTCAAATATGATACTCAAAATGGAAAATAGAAAAGCTTAAATGGAAATCCTTAAAATAAAATCTCAAATAGATAAATGAGAAATCCTTTTATTTTAGTCTTTCCATTTTATAAATTTTCAATTTTATCTTTTAAATTATACATTTGGAAATTGCCGTGGCTGTAAAAGAAGTCTGACGTCACAGCCATCTTGCTGGCGGCGGGCCAGTGATTCTCAGAGACCCCGGTGTCAGCTGGAAGTCTCTCCC
>NC_045737.1:17287772-17288107 GCF_008692095.1 Etheostoma spectabile | reverse complement strand
GCCTTTGGGCCACGCCTCCTCATTTACATTGGCAAGTGTCAAGTCAAAATGAAAAGCCCAACGTTAAATCGAAATTAAAAAGTTGAAGTTTAAAATGTCAAACAGTGATTTCCAAATGTAAAATGATAAAGTACAAAGACTCAAATAAAAGAGTTTCTTTTTTTTCTCTATTTGAGATTTTAATTTAAGTATTTCCATTTAAGCTTTTCTATTTTTCAATTTTGAGTTTCATATTTGAGGTTTCTCTCAATCAATTTCAAATATTTAAGTTCAAGCATTTAGGTTTCCTTTTTCTTTTTTAAATTTAATTATGGCATGATTTTTCCTAGTAGCAT
>NC_045737.1:17269035-17287762 GCF_008692095.1 Etheostoma spectabile | reverse complement strand
GTTTTTAATTTGATCTTGCTTTGCTTTCTCTTTGTACTTTCAATTTGAATTATGAATAAATATTTCCTCCATAATATAAACGCATCCAAAAAGCACCATGTCATGGGACCTTTAAGAGACTATATGAGCTCAACCAGCAAGTGGCCCATTAATATATTTGCTGACACAAACATCTGTCAAGGTGTTATTTATTTTTGCTCACTTAACACTTTTGCATGTAATATATCAACTAACCTTTAGTGCCCTCAGCTCTGTCTGGAATTAATTTTTTTGTCTTTTTTTTGTCTGGCCGTTCTCAGTAGGTGAAAGGCTTTACTGTGCAATTACAGGTCTGGACTTTTTATACATTTAGAGAGTTGGAAAATTGCTCCAGATGTTTCTAAATTAGACAACAGTGAACAGCTCATTGTGCTTCTTTCATTTTGAAAAGATACATTAGTGAGCACCGTTTAGACTGGAGTGGAATAAAAAGAAATTAAAAAGACTAAAGTAGATGACACTCACCAGGATAAAGTCGGTTTGATAAGTGGAGAGCATGAAGACAGAGACATGCTGCTGGGCCAGAGGGGCGATGACCGACTTGGCGATCTTGGTCACGCCAACAGCCTGTGAGCTGCTGGAGGAGTTGCCATTGGAGACCACGTTGAGCGGCAGCCAGATGGAGCTTTCTACCTTGAGATGCTCTGAGGGCTGAAGCTCTGAGTGGGGTCAAGAAGAGAAAGATGGGTCAGTGAGCATAGGCCCAATATTCATGTTTTTAAGTGAACATGCTCAAATAACAGGAATTAGCCAGTCAAAGATCTTTCTTTTCTATGTTTTGGTTTCAACAGCATTCCAATAACTACTGTTCCAATGTGCAGCAGGTCCTAACAACACATTAAAAATATGTCTAATTTGATGCCATTGAAGCGGTTTTAGAGGGGTCACTCTACCCATTTTTCTAACAGGGTACAGTCAGTATTAGTCAACCTGTGAAAATAGCTACATTTCTTGTGTAGCTCTGAAAGGGGGGTTTTATGAAGTCTGAGCAGGCCTGTCACAATAACAAATTTTGCTGGACGATTAATCGTCCAAGAAATTATTGCGATAAACGATAATAGTATCGTAGACTCTGTAATTGTTAACAAAAAATGCACTGGAATAAAAAACAAACACAATCAAAAACAACAATTGAAATGGAAATTAAAAACCACACACAACTAAAATGATAAATAAAATGTACGTAAACAAAATTGCACTTCAAAGAATATTAAAAATTAGTCTCAGGCTCAGACAGAGTACCAAAGAGATGAAGCAGGCCAAATGCAAAAAGCTTTAAAAAAAAAAAAAATTATCTAGCATAAAGCTTTGTTGAAATAAAGTGAATTGCAGTCCAGCAGTGTGTGCAGAAAGGACGAGAGAGAGAGAGAGAGAGAGAGAGAGAGAGAGAGAGAGAGAGAGAGAGAATTTGTCGAAATGCCAGCTTTTTCACAATACTAAAGGGCAGCATCTCTTTAGCAGTGAAGCGAACTACACTGTCTGTGAGTGCAGACCATTTTGTACTATCCTGTTTGTACTTTGTTTGTCGACTAATTGCCCCAGCGACTGTGTACCGCCGGGGAGACGGACCATCTGTTGTAGTTGTCTTTCCCAGCTCGGAAAACTGCATGGATGATTGTGTTTTAGGTGCATATATGCATGTTTGTTGTGTTCCCGTGTTTAGTTGCTACTGTTTTAAAACTGCAACATACCGGCTCGCTCAGGTTAAGTGGTTCACTGCGGCCATTTGGTTTGAATCCAAAGTGCTCCCACACTGCAGCTGCAACGTTTGGCTTTGAAACCAATTCCATATATTTTTTTTTTATAATTTCTTTTTTCTTTTATGCGGCTCTTTTGCTGCACTGTGGTAGGCTACGCATGGAGTCCTGCCTACCCACACAGAGATCATGAAGTTGACACGTGACTAGAGGGCTCACACCTTGTTACGCTAAGGAACCGAGAGTGGTCATCCAGTCTCTTTGGTAGAGAGAGAGAGAGAGAGAGAGAGAGAGAGAGAGAGAGAGAGAGAGAGAGAGAGAGAAGGAAAACAAACAAGCATTCAAATGGAAATTATCGTGGATGGACAAATTATCAATCTCATTTTTATTTATCATAAAAATTATATTAAGGTCTGATGAAATATGCTACTTCATGGGAAATGTAGGATGCAGTTAGCCTAGAAATCTAGACGCAGCCTAGCGGAAGCAAATGTAGTTAGCAGCTAGGGTCAGTGTAGCAACTCTCCGTTGGCTTGCGAGCTGGAAAAAAACAAACTTTGGTCAGGACAATCACATCGTGTATAGAGTCGGTGGGCGGGCTTAACATAACGACGGCAGAGCCGCGACGGTTCTGCGTGAATTCCCTTCTACTTAAAAACAAAGAAGATGGCTGCTGCTGCTAGCAAACAACGAATCGGCTTTGGCCGCAACTATGGAAGACTTGGAGTTAAGCACTGAACTCACTCTTGAAAAAGGACAAACACCCCTAGTGCCAACATTACGTGATATGGGAGTATTTAAAGTCAAACAGGGCAACAGAGCTCTATAAGAAGCCAGTCATAAAGTTTAACCTGCGTTAGTATAAAATAAAACACACACACAACATTATTCAGTTATTTCGCAGTGGAAAAAGTCTTGAAACAAAGCTTGAACAGCCAAACTACACCAATGAAGAGGAACAGCTTTCACAAGCTATTACAAACTACCAGGGAAGTGACAGATGTACTGTATACAACCACCTGTCATGCAACAACATTTCTACAGCAACCACAATAGTGACTTGGTAACTTCAAAGTAAAAGAACCTTTTGGATGAAGCGTTTAACCACATGACAACTTTATGTTCCCGGTGATGCACTCTTAAAAGGTTTGTGAAGGTGTAAACTATTAGGCAGCTATAAGTAACAACTTTTTCTTGATAGCTGCACAGTATACCATACACCCACTTCCTCTCCCCCGCCATCTGCATCTTCCTTTTTCATTCACCATAAAGTCCCCCTGCTATTTATATCGCACAGCAACACAAGTAAAGCTTATGTGTGTAGTAGGTTTAAAAAAAATAATAATGGGTCAAAGGTCAAACAGGGAGATCACTCAGACGCAGCTGTAACAACTTTAGTCTGTAAGCCAAAAAAGTCAAACCAGGATATTTCACTCTTTTGTCCCAAAAAAAAAGCTGCCTGGGAAACCGGTTTCTATCCAGGAAGTGAAAAAGACGCTGAAGCATGATCTACAGGGGTGATACTGAGTGAAAAGGGGACCCCAATCTTCCAAAGAGTGTCACTTAAAGTCTCAAACGAGAGAAAAACTTTCTTTTGCACGTTTAAAGTCTCAGACACCTTCAGAGGAGGCCCAAACATTTTTGGTTATTATTTTTATTACCACTCATTTAGCTAACTAAAAGCATTACCAAATGGTGTCTACCTCCTGCACTGAATGCTCATTTTTCTTTACCGTCTTTCAAAGAGCCCCTGTTCTGGTTGGCATAAATTTGTCACAGACGGCCCCTTGTGGCTTCGCTACACCAGCTTTTACCTCTTAAAATAGGCACTCAGAAGGAGCGCAAAAGAGACAGAGAGAGAGAAACGGAGCACCCGGAGGCAATGTTTGCCTTTAACAACTACATCTGTGTAAAAGGACTAGACAAAAATGGCTGGATGAGGAGTCGACGGGACTACAACATGTGAGTTTTACTGTGGACTCTGTCCCAAGAGTGTAGCCGGACTAAAGGGAACATTTTAAGAGGGGCTAACTAACTTTTTAAATACTTTAATAACCAATTAATCTATCCATTCTCTTTTTTTTGGCTAACAATTGTTCAGTGTATAAGATAATTTTAAAAATAAAAAAGGCATATATCCCTTACAATTGACTAAGAAAACATCTTAAAAAGTCAAAAATTGCTTAAATTCTCGAACCAACCCTGAGAAAACACAAAATTATTTAATTCAAAACTATTTAAAAAGGAAATAACTACTAACATTGGAGAAGCTCAAATAAACGGCTCATCAATGAACAAAAAAGAAATGTCAGGGTTGCACATTTGAAGTGTAAATTTGTTAGAGTTCCCCTTCAAGTTTCCAAATTTGATATTGGTGGCAGCTTCCCTAAAACTTGTTTGGTTGACGTTCTTCAGTGCATGTCTTGCAACACTTTACATCCGTACAAAATGTTAAAACCAAGGTACAGTACATTCATTTATTGTATTCTACCTGGCAAACACTACACTACATAGTGTATAATTTGTAGTATCACTACGAGTGAGACTACAGCGGTCAGAGTGTAGCAGGACAAACTCCTGCCAGATGAAAGATGTGTGTGCACAAGGGTGTTTTACCTTTGAACCCTTCCTCGTCAAGGACAACTGTGTAGTTCTCTGGTGTCTCCGTCAGACTGAAAAACTTACATCTGAAACAGGAGAGGAAGTACAGATGAACAGAGGCCTGTGGTTTAGGTAGATAACATAAGGAGGAGAGAGAAAGGAGAAAGAGAGTAGAAGAAGAGTGTTTTTCATCAGAATCAGAATCAGCTTTATTGGCCAAGTTCGTGCAAACAAACAAGGAATTTGACCCTGGTTAGTATTAGCTCTCTAAGTACAACGCTCACTTAACATATAATAACAAAAACAGAAAGGACAGTAAGAAATATAAAAAAATACTGTTAAGTATGCAGTATAACAATACAATAGAATTTAGAAATTTACTAAAAATATACAGTAACAATTGAAAAGAGAAGTATGGTCTGAGATTTAAACAGACATATAGTGCAAGGCAGTTTAGCACAATTTTAATTATATTAATAGAGAGATTGAAGATATACATAAGGTAGATGAGCAGAACAGTGTTGGTCAGTGTAAATTGGGGGCTATTTCTGAGCGTTCAGCAGAGTGACTGCTCGAGGAAAGAAACTGTCTTTGTGTCGGCTGGGAAAGGCGAACAGTGATCCGTTTCGCCTGCCAGAGGGAACGAGGTTGTGTCCAGGATGTGAGGGGTCTGCAGAGATTTTTGCTGCCCTTTTCCTTTTCCTGACATATGCAACCAACAAAAGAAAGTTAACAGGAATCAAGTAAATAGGGTTCCCCGAAATCCACACTGGTTTCAGGACTGGCTTTGACTCAATAAACACAAGACCCAAGCTCATTATTATGCCAGCATCGCTCATTTGTCTACAGCAAATGGTGGGAAACACATCAAACTGGGGCACTGCTTCAGCTACCAACTGCTTAATTTAAGGAAAGACCGGGCAATGCTTACAGGATGTTTATATGCATATGCAGCACCACCACTCTGGTCTGCATTTTTGCAGGCTTTGAGTCATCCACCAATCTGCAATTTTGGAAAGTTACTTTTGCTTCCTTCTTATACTTAGTTCTGAAAAAATAGCCACTATGGTTAACTATTTGAAAAGATGGTGCAGTTGTACTACCTGATACAGCCCACTGGGGTTAAAAATGTACAAAATAAGACCAGTTGGTATCAGGTGTTGTCATTTGGGATCTGCACCTTTACATTCCTTGATTACAATGTACTGGGCTAGGGTTAGTAATCTGTAATATTTGCATTTTCATCAGGCTTGGGGCCGAAAGCATTTGCTTTCAAAGGCTGTTGCTTGGCATGGCCACAGTGTTTGAGCTTTGGATGTTGTCTTTGTGGGAAAAAAGTAAATAGGCCCATGGGATTTGGTACAGGATGAGGGAAAACTGGATGGTAAAACACATTTTCTTGGATAACATCAGCTTTTAAAAGGCGATTATACTTCAAATCAAATTTTTGGATAGGAGAAATTCTTGTTCTATATGGCCATATATACTGGCCATTCTAGGCTTTCCTTTCTAGCTTTCAAAACACTCAACTCAAACTCTTAAGGGCTTCAAGGGTTTTTCACTTTCTCTGGAAGATTTCCTACCACGGTTAGGATTACTACTTACTGACTCTATACTGATTGAATAGATTTAGGAGAAGGAGGTATTCCAGGCGCCCAGGGGAACAAGAAGAACAAGTCCAGTTTATTTTCGTCACATACTGGAGCACTTCTTTTTTTTTTTATTATTTTTCGGGCAATTTTTCTGCCTTTATTTTTGACAGAACAGATGAAGACATAAGAGGAGAGAGAGAGAGAGCGAGAGAGAGAGAGAGAGAGAGAGAGAGAGAGAGGGCAAATGACATGTAGCAAAGGGCGGCAAGTCGGAGTTGAACCCGGGCCCGCTGCGTTGAGGAGTAAACCTCTATATAAGAGCACCCGCTCTACCAACAGAGCTACTACTTCTACTCCTGGTTGAATGATGAGTAGCAAGCAACTGCATTAGAAATTATGTTTTTTATTATTATAAAAACTCAAAACATAAAGGCCTAAAAACACGAGGATAAAAGTCAACTACCACTTCTAAGGAGTACTATGGTTAAAAACATTCAATCACTTAAAATCATTCTTTGTTTTGAAACGAAAAGCTGAAGATTACATTTTGTAGAAACTTGATAAAATGATTAGCAATTCAGGTGGGCTTACAATCAGGGTGAATTTTACATGATTTCGGCAACTATGTTGTCAATTGGGATCCGGGTCTGATTTGCACCTCTGACAAACTTCTTCTGCATAGAATGGGTGGCTGATGCTCACAGGTATTGTAGAATTTAGAGCCAGCACCATACTGTTTTCAGAAACATAATAGTTTAGTAAATTTAGTATTAAGTTATCCAGGATTACGGTTTCTATGATGAGAAACACTGAGAATATCATTGAAAGAAAACTTTACTTTCCACAACTAATGGCTCATCCCTTTTTGCAACTCTAGAGGACCAAATTAGGTGAATTTTTAAGGAATAGTTTGACCTTTAGAGAAGCCTTGTTATCGTACAGTACTATCTTTTTTGGTAGAGAGGCAATTTCTACACAGATGACCTCTCTTGTTTTCTTTGAAACCCTAAAAAGGAAGCGCTATATATTCCTGTTTTTTCCTAAAACAGCCTCACTGGAGGTACACTTCCTCTGCTTATCAGTCAGCTGAGGCTATTACAGTAGAAGCCTGAGACTGCAATACTCCTGACTCAGCAAAAAGTAATCCCTGCCATGAGATGGGACAATTGCCATACAGAGAGACAAAGAGAGAGAGACAGAGAGAGAGAACACTGTAACACTAACTACCAGCTGTGCTGGTGAGTTCCGCCAGCCCATTGTGTTACAATACCCCCCTCCTTTCCTGTTGACCTTTCACCTTCCACAGCTCGCAGTTTCCTGCAGGTACTGTGTGCCAAGCATCTATCCTGCCAGTGAGACTGATCAAGTGTGGAGCTGTATGTGGAGTTTCTTTAGAGAAGACAGCAAAGGCTCTTATATTACATCTGTTAAGGCAGCCAAAGCTCAGCCATGTGTGTTGTCAAGCAACCTAAAGGAAATCCATCTGTGGGACAACTGTGCTTGTTTGATTTCCGGTTGGTGTAAAACAGATATGATGCTTCACCTTAGCTTCATTATGGAATACCGACAAGCCAGCAGGAAAATATGTTTGCCTAACATAGTTTTTACAATCTTTATTCAATCCTCTACTGTCACTGTCACAGTCAAAGGAAGATTGCTATTACCTACAATCGGTAGGCTACATCCCTGGAATTCTTATGAAGAGAAAACTTGTTATCTCTGGTTGGAGAAATGCAATATACATTGACTTCTATTTCCTTCCAAAAAAAATGGATTGGCTTAATGACAATAAGATATGTTATATATCACTTAGAAGAAATTTGTAGAATGAATGCATAGGAGGGTAGACAAACATGTAGGTCAAGCAACACATCTGACGTCTCCTCACAACAAAGCATTCTGTCTTTAACTTTACATCTTCCCTCGTCTCCACATCAACACATAAAAGAAAAACAAAGTGAAGGACAAAAGGAGCCCAAAGGAAACAGTACTTTATGTAAGGGTTGGGTTATGCTCAAACAAAACTAGTGTGGATGACGTGTTGGAAATCAAATGTGTCTATAGTTGTACCAAACACTCAAAAGTAGAGTATAAAGCAGCTTGTCATAGAGAAAAGGGAGATGTAATAACATTTAAATATGGGGATAATGGCAATATCATTTAAATATGTGCAAACAGTGCACATTTTCAGACAGTCTCTGTTGAAAAATATTGATAGTGTTACACTTGGCTGTAAAAAATAAATAAAAAGAGCTAGAGAGACAGTTTTAAACCCTGGCTCCTCTCTTACCTGCACCAACCGAGCCAATCATGGCGTGACGTGGGTGTGAATGCCGGATAGTGGGTTTCAAAAAGTTACCGAAATTGTCAAAACGCTTCTCAGTTCGGATGTGGGAAGGTGTGTGAGTGGGCGGGTGTTTTTCTATTCAAACACTCAACAAGCATTTCTAAAGAAGCACACTGACAAAACAACATTGTCCTCATCATCCCCCATGTCTCCAAAATAGTCTGTAATCATTAAGAAAAATACAAACTACCACCATCAGCCCTTTTCCATCACAATGATTAGTGGATTAATAGAGAATGTTGGTGAATTTTGGCTGTGCGAACATTTCACAGACTCAATGATTAAGCGATTAATCAAGCAAGTTTGTACAGCACTACTTAACAGTGACACATAGCCCGTGTGTGACCACTGCGGAGTTTGTAAACAAGTTCCTTCAACTGAAGCATGAAGGAACATGAAGAGGAGGAGACAGGAAAATAACCAAAAAGGACGAGGAAGCAACAGGTAGTGAGGGAGCGGCCGAGTGGGGAAGATGAAAACCTAGCACACGGGAGTCTGGACTTTGATCCAGCTGCACAAAGATTGGGCAGAGGTGGCACTATGTGGTGGTGGGGTTTCTGCAACTGATGCTCCAGCTGAGGAAACATGATAAGAGCGGAGCAAACTGATGCTGTTGAAGTATGAAGAGTGTGATGCGAGCCACCAGAGCCCCATGGTCAGCGGATGACCAAGCCGTCTGCTACCTATGCAGAAAGGAAAACAAACCAGAATCTGTAGCGTTCTCACAACCTCCTCTATTTTCAGAACAATGGGGACGTTTTTTCTTCTTTTTTTTTTTCTCTTTTTATCCCTGCATGTTAGAGAGGGGGCTTTTGTAAACGAGGGGAGCGAGAGCCCCCAACCTTGACAGATCAATGAAGCAGACAAGTGGAAAACTCCCCCTCGGGTTTCTGGCTCAGCTCAGGCATTGTTCCAACCCATGCTCTCGTTAGTCAGCCGCCAAAGAATAGAAAGCAGGACTGTGTGGAGCCTGCAAGGCTGCACCCACAGTACAGTAAGCCTGATATATCTGGCTCATGCTGGCCTTTGATAGTTACCACAACCATAAACTCCAAACAACAAATACAAAGACAATAAAAGACTAACTAACAGTGTGCAAGCCTGCAATCCCCACACTCATGAGCTTCCCTTAACCTATACAGCACGTATCTGGCCTTATTTATCGTCCAAACCTAATACCAAACCCAAGACATGACCTAAATCATAATTTAACTATTTGGGTCTGTGCTTCTTGGTTGTGGTAGCTTGGAGAGGGTGGTATAAAGTCACAGCCACACGGGTACTGGAATTTTCAAAATGCTCCTTGTTTTTTCCTAACATTCACATAAACCTTATCAAGCCCGGTTGTGTGGCTACTATTTTATCATACATGAACAAAACAGAAGCCATATGTAACAAAACGTCACACTTAAGTTGAGAGGCAAAGTAAACAGGAGCTCAGCAACATGCATCCATCTGCAACAGGTGCCTTGCCCAACTAACTGTAGAAATACGGGGCGCTGTAATGAAAGTTGCTTCTCTCATAAGTAGGCATTCAGTATGTCTAAAAAGGTACATTTTAAAATTTTGACTGTTACAATATGTCCCTCACTTTTAAGGGGATTTAACGTTTCTCACACCTTAAACCCTCTGATGACAAGTAGTCAGTGAGTAAATGTTGCTCACCTTCACAGCTAACAGTGTTGCTGATATTTCTAGGCAAGGCAAAGTCTTCAACTTCTTTCATCCTCTGCACCATAGGTGCCTCAGTTGTGTTGGATGGTATTGAAGGGAAATCTATCTTCTAACAATTTGGGATAAGCCTGGCTCTTATAAGCAATTACCTTCTTAAAATTCTGATCAGGACTGCTTTGCAAAACTTTGCACGCATTCTCAGGGAGTTGTGGTCTAATGAATAGCAGGGGCCTAAAAAGGGAGATGGCTAAAACCAACTGAGGCAAATCAAGCTTGTTTTTGCACCATTGTTTTGAGTCGCTATGAACTCAATCTTCACCACCACTCCCCAATCGGCATCGTCTAAAGTTTGACAAGGGTGGTGGGGGCTACTCCACTATAGAAAAAACAAACAGGAAAAACACATCCACGCCACAGCACAACATAACTCTAAAGCATGCACAACAACATACTGAAAAACAGACAGGCCTGCTCTAAGGAAGTGCAGCCTGCATGCTTTTTCTAGTTCAGTCTAAGCCCAGCCTACTTTTTCCCCTCTTGACACTGAAAACATCACAGAGCCTGTTCAAATGAAAATGTGGGCTCACACTTTTTGAAAGAAATACACCTTCAAAAGATTATTTTCCTCTACAGTTGTTATGGTCTGGGTATTACAGTGACCATAGCCTCGCATTGCAAGACGGTGAGTCGACACAGCATTCCGGGATGGGAGAAAAACGTGTTCCGGTTAACTGGCATTTCTGTATACCAATCACAATCGTCTTGTGCGCGCTAAGCCCCCGACACATTGAACTCTGCAATAAATAGCTTGAACGTTCAAAAGTTGTTTTAGTAATGCAACAGAAAACTCAGACTGGACAGATAGTCTAGCTAACTGTCTAGATTGTCCTGCGGAGATCCGTGGAGCAGTTCACCATGGTCCTCATAAATGCACCTGGAGTTTAGAATGCCAACACAAAGAAAGCGGAAGGTGTGAGACATCCGGCCTAAAACGCGGGACCTCCAGCAGAATTTCCAGCAGCACCTGAACAATCCCAGACAAAGTCTTTGAAATAAACTACAGTGAGCACATGCTGTTTGTTAGTCAACATTTAATCTGAAAATACTGACCACTTCATACCAGGAGTTACCCATTTGTTCCTGCTACCTAGGCTATTTACGCATCTTACTGTGAATTCTAACAAGCAAAAGGATCCATCAAACACGTGTTTCACAGTCACAGCTGTGAAGCTCGGTGTGATGTCATTCAGTGTGATTCATATTTAGTCATAAAAGTGCAATCATAAAAGGCTGGGTGGAGAATATTCTTTCATTGTGAAAAACATAGCCTACGTGGTTCATTTTCATAATTCACAATGAAAACAAAAAGCAGTAGACATACCGCACCTAGGTCTGAACAACAACACGCTGAAAAACAGACAAGCCTGCTAATCCAAGGAAGTGCAGTCTGCATGCTTTTCTGGTTCATTCTTTGCCCAGCCTCCTGTTTCGGCCTCCCCCCTTCCCCCACACACACTGAAAGCATCACAGAGCCTATTCAGATGAATAAAATAGGCTTGCACTTCTGGAATAAAACTAAACAGACTTTTAATCTGGGGATCAGTTCCTGATCTTTTACAATTATTCATTAGGAATGAGTTGGCTTGTACCTTAGACATGTTGGCACAATTACAGTACAACCTTGTATAATTCACACTGAGTAGTTATTTTGGTAGTATAGCAGTTTATAAGGTGGTAGAAGTCATCATGCATTGTGCCTAGTATGAACATGTCAAAACCTACTGTATTGCCTAATACTCTGAGACAAATGAGTGCTGAGGAATGCAGCTAGCCGTGAACAGATGTGAAGCGTTTGACAGGACATGATATGAAACTCATTTCTCCATAGCAAATGTTTTCCAGGATCATCTACTTATGCAGACAAGGGCTAGTCCTGTTACTTGGTAAAGCGATTATCAAAGGGCCGTGGTGTTGCTGATATTCACATGATGCTTAGGATAAGCAAATCCCGAAGGACATTGTGTTATCTAGACTTCAGATGTCACTGAGCACGAACACGATCAAAAGGAGGAAAATCTTCCCTGACATTTGCTTACAACTTCTATGTAACTTGACTTGAGAGCAGTAGCTGAGCCTTTCCTATATCATGGGCAGCTCAAAGCCAGATGTTAAGCTCTTTTTTTCTAGCCATGCATATGTGGGGCAGCCAGAGCAATAAACAATTACATAACAAAGGGAGGATATCCAGGGATTAACTGAAAACTGGTACTAATGCCAACATGAGATCCTGACAACTTGCAAACTGGATGTTGATTTCAGGTAAAGGAAGTCAAAGGTCGAGTTTGTGTTGGAGAAACAAGGTCCCACATAAACACAGTGCAGGCTCTAACATGTTTGATCAATGCTGGTTTTATGTTTGTTGGGTTTCTGTAAATAACATCACAGAGTTAGGTCTAGACCTGCTCTTTTATAAAAAAAAAAAGCGCAATGAGATAACTGTTGTTGGGATTTGGCACTACGTAAATAAAATTTAAGTGAATTGAATGTTCAGTAGAAGCACCATTCATTGCATGCATTTTACAGGACTACAAAGTAAATATGCACGTTCAAATATGACAAGTCCCTGTTAACTAAACTGCTGCAGGTTTTTTGCAAATGTAACCTAGATTTTATATACATATACACATACATACAGCCGGATGAATGCACTTATATCTGCATTGTAAGAATACGTTCATAAAGAATCATTTATTTTGGCTAAAATGCAGATTTCCAAACGGTAAGTCTTCGTCATAAACTACTGTTATTGCCAAGAGCTATGCATTGCAGTATGTCACACATGGAGGCAGAGCAGGGCATGCAGCACAGGCAAATAACCCAGAAGTGGCTCGGCCACCCAGTGAATGAATAGGCGCTGTGGGGTTATCTCTTATATTCGTACTGGATTACCAAGGTGATTCACACCGCAGTGACACAATCTGACCCCAATCATGAGTCTTCTTACCGTGTCCTGTTCCGGAGAAATATCAGTTTAATCAGGGGGTGTGTGAAATTCACCAGCCCGTTCTTGGATATGCTGGTGACCCGTAGCCTGTGGTCCAGTATGTGTAGGTCCATACTGGCGGTTCCGAGCAGTGCAGTCTCCTCGGCGTGCATGTGCGTGCGGCGGAGAAAACGCCTTCTTAACTGAGTGGTAGCATTCAAATGTTAAATATAGGCCTGGATGATGAGCATTACCGACGACATGCAGACACCACGTCCTGCACAACGCTGTGCTCGGAAAACATCCGATGCAATCCGACTCCAGCCTTGCAGAACTACTGTATATTCAAATAAAAAGGGACAGCCCTAGAAATGACACGCCCCCTCTTCTTAAAGGTACAGGTTTAATTTGGATTTATTTTTTTTGGGTTTATAATGTCTCGCGCATGCAGAGCGAGTATACTCCCAAGCTCCAATTTCTTCTTTAAATATTCGTACCTAGTAAATACTTCAATTCAAAATTCAAAATATACCCCGTGAGTGTTATTGTTACTTTTTGATCCACCTTACTCAAAATATTTTCTTTTTTATTATGATAATCCTGATAATAACACTTTGAAATATGTAGTTAACTTTTATGTTTTGCAAGCTAATTTTTTTATTCATAAACAGAAATGGGAAAAGGGACAGCCTTCCTTCCAGGTATTTGAGTTAGAAATAGATTTACTCCTTAAATCACGTCATATAATTAAAAATAACCCTGTCGTGTCTCTTCTACAAAGTCTGTAAATCCAGACCAGTTTTCCTCTTTATTTTATATGTGATGTGTTTTTTTTTTTTTCTGTATGTTTTGCTTTTGTATGGAAAACTGTGTTGTCATATCATGAGAGTGTGTGTTGTTTTGTGTATTTAAGCATCAATGAAAAACATAGTATTGCGCCCCATAAGCTTTGTGTTAATGGCATCCATGTATGTGACTAACTTGGCTAGGATTCCTCCGAAAATTAGACCTTTCACAGCTTTCACAGAAAAATAAACTGGACAAAGCTACAGTCCTACCACTCTTTCTACAGAAAAAAAATGTAGAACTGCCAATGCGTTGGAAAAAACCTTTCTTCTTAATTTGCATGTGACATTCTGTGGCTTTTTTATTCTATTATACTTATTTTTGTAAAACAAAATGTATTTTATGAACCTTGCGTTTCACAGTCCCAGCTGTGAAGCTCAGTGTGGTGTCATTCGGTGTGATTCATATTTAGTCATAAAAGGGCGGTAATAAAAAGCTGGGTGGAGAATATTCTTTCAGTATTGTGAAAAACAAATGCATTGCTCATTACCATTATTCATGATAAAAACAAAAAGCAGTAAACATACCACACCTAGCTCTAAACAATCATGCCATTTTCAGTTCATAGTAGCATGTGGCATAAATGCAAGTAATCTAATACAAATTATTTGGCATTTCATTGTGCCAGTTTGTCATTCCTTCTTCCACCTATTTGACCTACACTTCTGGAAATGTCAGCATTTCAGAAATCTCAAAATATAAGCACACAAACACTGCATCATTACTTTTCATGACTGGCTGGCTGCTGTACAAACATGGAATCATAAAATGCTTTTTGTTTACATAATAAAGATCATCCAGCAGAAATCTACATGTCTCTCTGGCTGTAGGTGAATGAGTGTCAGTCATCTCCTTATTGTAAAGGTGAACTCGTGGTGGGAATCATTATCCTAGACTCCATGCTTCTGATCAAAGGCACTGAGGACAGACAGATAGAAACACGTTAAAGAGTTTAACATTCACTCAACGATCATGGAATTAATTGCAAGTTAGTTGCAACTTTATACCACTCTGATATGATTCAAA
Organism: Etheostoma spectabile; assembly: GCF_008692095.1. Lineage (NCBI taxonomy): Eukaryota > Metazoa > Chordata > Actinopteri > Perciformes > Percidae > Etheostoma > Etheostoma spectabile. The sequence goes on along the minus strand of NC_045737.1, from coordinate 17,272,957 downwards.
GAGAAGCTGGATATTTATTACATTATTTCACAGTTTGTTAAAGGTATTGGTACAGGTACATGTATTGTAAAGCAGAGTTAAACTAATCAATGTGTTCATTATAATACCATTATCACATCACTGTCACTGTTTTCATCATGTTTTACAATCCCAGATAATACTTTTATGTCTGTAAAACATCCATCTAGGGCGCCCGGATAGCTCAGTTGGTAGAGCGGGCGCCCCCTTAAATAGAGGTTTTGCTCCTCAACGCAGCAGGCCGGTTTTGGCGCCGAACTGCCGCCCTTGCCACCCCCTCTCTCACCTTTCATGTATTCAGCGGTCCTGTCTATGAAGTCCTAAAAATGCCCCAAAAGAATCTAGCTATAAATGGGTCTTTGATCCTAAATCAACCCTGGTCAATGGGGCCGGGGCCGAACCGGCACCACAATCTCATAATCTTCAAGTCCCATCTGTTGCTCATCACACTCTAAAAGGGAGCGACAGTGCGGTAAACTTTTTATTAAGCAAACTAATTGTCTACCTTAACTGTTTATTTCCTTACTCTTGTGTTTTTGTACAAGTTTTGTACAAGTATAAATATCTCTACCGTGTTTCCCATCTTCTTGAATTTGACGCTTGTTACTTTCACATGTTTTCAGAGCTTTTATCTGCCATCCTATCTCTATCATTTTGTGGCACACAATGAAGTAAAACCACAACTTCAGTTAATTATTTGGTCTAGATCCTGTGTGCAAAGCTTTATTTATTATCTTATGAGGCACACATCCCCTTAGGCTACATGGTAGATTTATTTTCTTGGGAGTTTATGTGCGGTAGGTTTGCATGTCTCCTACCTGTATAGTAAACATTTGCATCCCATCCTTCCTTCTGCCAGGCAGAGTTCCTGGTCTCCTTCCTGGACTGAAGGCTTTCATAAGCTGTAAACACAAGCAACCAAACCATACATTAAGTGTGAATAAATGTATGCAACTTAGCCATGCACGATTCGGGGGAAAATATGAATCACGATTTTTGAGCTTTGAATTGATTCATGATTCTCCGCCACGATTGTTTTCTCACAAAGTGTAATGGTTATTGCACAAATGAACCTTTACAAAACAAAACAAATTGGCAGTACCAAACATAGATGTTTTTGGCACCTATAGCACATTGTGCATCACCACAAGCCTGTAAACATAGAGGGTTCAATGAAGAGAAGGGACAGCACTGCAATGCTTGGGAGCGCTTTAAAACCTATTTTATGCAGTCTAGCTTTAAAAGTCACAGAAGAAAGTTGTAGCGCTTGTGATGCAGCCAGATCGTACAATTAAATAAGAATCAAAGTCATAAAAAAAAGTTACAAAAAAGAAACATTAAAATTCAAAGTTATTTAAAAATGTAATCGTGAACAGGGTAAATGGAGATTGCGATTAATCAAGCATGCCTAATGCCACTCTCATATTAAGACATTTACAATGTCAATACAATATTTTGCATTTTAAATGCCTACTCCCCAAACACCCAATAGGTGATGTTACAATTGTTACATACTCACCCCACAAATGATGAACAACATATAGGTCACCGATCTGTGAGAAGAACCCGCCCACTGCTTCGTTGTTTTCCTGTCTGTACCGGATTGCCCTCGCCCTGTTGTAAGACATGTTATTTTTAGCGGTATCATGATCACATCTGTACTTGCAATGGAAAAAGATCAGGCAAATCACACTTTTTGAGCCTTACCAGTGGTTTCCCCATTCAATCATAGTTCCTGGCTGAAACACATGAGAGGAGGTGAAATATTAACACAGGTTAAAATGGAAACATGACTTAGCTTGTTTATTTACACAGACCAACCAACTCGATGTGCCACATGAGTCCACATGCAGGAAGAACTTCAGCGTTGGTTGCACACAGATTTTATCATAGTTATGTAACTAAGAGCAGAAATTGGCCTTGTTGATCAAGAACAATTGCATTACTTTCTTTGAGATAACAGGGAGCCCAAAAGTATGCAATTTTTTATTTTTTAAAAGATACTTATTTGCGCATTTTAGGCCTTTATTATATAGGACAGCTGAGGATGTAAAAGAGGAGAGAGAGAGGGGGGGGATGACATGCAGCAAAGGGCTGCAGGTCAAACCTGCACCAAACCTGTGTGAAACAGTGATACTATCACACTGGCATGGCCGAAGATCCATGTGGAGTGTTACAGCTTAGATTCTTATATTCTTACATTATAAACTCCAGGAATTCAGCCTGCTTTAAAAGGCAAAGGTGGGTCCTACCACTTCATGACAATGTTAATAATACTGGCTTCTGAATGTATGCAATATGGCTCCCACATTCTGTTGATGGGGAGCCTGCAGTGTAATAAAAAAGATTTACTTAATTAAATTATACAACCCAATCAACCTACAAGACACTCGACTGATCCATATGTCACTTAGCCATGGTAAAATGCTGGAATTTTCAATTTCCTTACGGGAGTCATCCCAAAAGGATCAATAAAGAGAAGTCTAAGTCTAAGTCTAAGTCTAAACAGGCAAAGGAAGTGTAATAATACATATCTGTGCTCCCAAAAGCATTATTGTGTTTTGCAACAACTTGGTGGGCTTATATATTAGTAGGTGATTAAAAAAAAGCAACATTAATCATGATGTGGCTGTATTACAAAATAAATCCTGCAACTCAGACAAACACAGTTGAACATCATTATGTAGTCCTAATATGTAGACAGGCAACTGGCTTTTATCTTAATGAAAGTATAAGTTACACAAATGAAAGAATTGTTCTGACTGACTGTGTAAAGTCTCTTGGAACTCAAATACAATCTATGGACCCATGCAATTTTAACAAGGGTAATATAGGGATACCTTGAGGTTATATGTGCGCATTTCATAGATGCTGGGTCCTGGTCTGGGCAAGGGTTCATTCCAGAAACTGAACTCCAGGAGGAGCTGATTTCGCCTTGAGACCAACATTTTTGCCCTCTCTTTCCGAAACTCTAAATACTCCTGAAGAGAGAAAAAAATGTGTTAAATGGAGAGAAAAGAAGAATATACAAATGTATGTAGGCTACTATACAGTGATTGTCTACTGTGGAAACTAAGAAAACTCAAATCAGTGTAAGTTACACTTTAAAGATCTTTTTCTTAAATTTCTTATTCTTTATAAACAAAGGAAATGATTGAGAAAAAGTTTACAGTTAACCTTGTTATTGTTCAGCTTGTTCAGGCATTCAGTCAACGCTGGGTAGCCTCCTCTGTATCGCCATAGATGCACTGCAAGAAACAGACCAGCAGATGTGAGTGTAGCACTGTGTAAAGACTGACGGCACCCACACAACCAAGAGACACAGTATCCCCCACCATGTGATCCCTTTTTTGCTGTCACTGACAGTTCCTAATGTATACACTAAATAAAATAAATAACCATATGTAGAAGGAGACGTGTTGGCAGTGAGTCATCTGGTAGTGTCTGTGCATTTTTCTGTGATGTTCTGCCAAACAATTTACAACCAAACTACCAAAACTATATGTGGCGTTCATCAGAAAAATGAACCCAGTCCATTGTGCAAACAGTAACTGTGATCACCAAGAGGTGACACTTTTCTAGGGCTGCAACCGACAATTATTTTCATTGATCATTCAATTAGTTGTTTGGTCTGTAAAATGTCAGAAAATGGTGATTAAAAAAAAGTCAATCAGTGTTCCTAACCCCAAGATGACATCCTCAAATGTCTTGTTTTGTCCACAACTGAAAGATGTTCAGTTTACTGTCAGAGGCACAGAGAAACTAAAAATTATTCACATTTAAGAAGCTGGAATCAGAGAATTTTACTCCTTTTTTTCATAAAAACATTATTAAAACCGATAAATTGATTTATTAAAAGGCGATCTAAGTGATGTCACGCGTGTTTTAGGCTACATTTGTTGTC